>NW_006209227.1:526894-539035 GCF_000334495.1 Tupaia belangeri chinensis | reverse complement strand
CCCCAGGGGGGATGGTCACGCCGCAATCCCTTCTCCTCCATTCTCCTCTCGGGATCTTGGGCACGCACGCACACGCGCCCGGCGTGAATTTTAAGCCACCGGGTCCGGGACACGAACCGCGGTCGACTACATGGGAGTCCAGCTACATAGCCATTACGCTAACTGCTGGTTCCCAAGATATTGAATGTTGAAGTGGGGAGATTAATGTCTCTGTACTGACGGACATGCATGGCATTCCCTTTTGAAAAAACAATGTAATACACTGTAAAGTTGTATGTAATCCAATGTAATATAAAGAAGATTATGATGATGATAATAAAAAAATAAAAAAAATAAAAAAAAATTCAATGTGTTTATGACATCAGCGTAATTTAATAATGAACAATACTCACGGGGCAGTGCCAGGTCTTATTCTAGTTTTTAAATTTTTAAAATTTAATTTAATTACATTTTATTATTATTATTAATTTGACCAGAGAGAGACAGAGAGAGAAAGAAGAAGGGGAAAATGAGAAAACAAGCCACCAGGTCCGGGACTCAAACTGTGGTTGGCCATGTGGGAGTCCAGAGTCTTCACAACCACACCACCTGCTGGTCCCTCTTACTCTATTTCGTATAAACATTTTTTTTTTCTTTTTTAAGGTTTTTGTCAAAGAACATGTGCACTCGCAAAAAAGACAGAGAGAGGGAAAATGAGAAATCACCCCTTAAGAGGGATGGCCAAGTCGCAATCCCTTTTCCTCCATTCTCCTCTCAGGATTTTGGGCGTGCACATACACATAACCTGTGTGATTTTGAAGTCGACAGGCCTGGGACTCAAACTATGGTTGGCCATATGGAAATCCAGCTGCTGGATTTTAACCATCATGCCACCTGCTGGTCCCTCTTTTGTATTAACTTTAATCTGTGCCACATCCCTGTAAGTTAGAGATGAAAATCCCTATTTAAAAAAAAAAAATTAACTTCATTTATTTATTTATTTTAATTTGATCAAAGTGAGAGAGAAAGAGAGAGAGAGGGGTAAAGCAAGAAGGCAAACCGCCAGTTCTGGGACTCAAACTGCAGTCAGCCACGTGGGAGTCCAGAGCCCTTAACCATTACGCCACCTGCCAGCCCTGAAAATCCTTTATAGTAGAGGAATATGAAGAGAAGGAAGTTTTTGGTATTTGGTCAGAGGTAACATGGAAGCAGTAGAATCAAGATTCAAACTCATATGTCTGGCTTTACAATTTATATTCCTAATCACTAGGCTGTCCTAGTAATGTTTATGGCATGAATCTGTCTAGAAGAAGGGAATCTGAGGAGTGACAAAGAGAAAAGAAAAGCTCCCCAAGTCCATCTGAATTGGAGGAGAATGTTCTCTTTCTCTTTCAATTTTTGCTGTAGAGTGCCTGGCACTTGCTGGAGACTGAGGGAGAGAGGAATAGTGAGAAAACACTGCGGAGAGGATGGTTACGTTGCAATCCCCTCTTCATTCTATCAGAATTTTGGGCATGTATGCACACGTTTGGCGTGTTTTTAAAGTACCCTGTGCGATTTTCAAGCTGCTGTGTCTGGGACTTGAACTGTGAAGTTGGCCGTGTAGGTAGGATCCTGCTGCCGTAATCTCCATGACACCGGCTGGCCCTGCTCTCTGTTTTAAGAGTTGTCTTAGTACCAACACACTTGCTCCAGTGCTTTGGAGATTTATCCTTCTCTATTAATGTTCCACTGTCCTTATATCCCACTGGCATATATAGCTAAGAGCCATCAGTAACTTACTGGTTTGAAAGGCTGGTATCTACAGGTTTCTGGCATGGTTAGGACCTTAAGTTGGGCAGGCATAACGCGGGCTGGGTTATCCAATAACTGGAAATTTGGCTCAGGTTCTTTTTTCTTCTCTTTTTCTTCCTTTTTCTCTGTCTCATCCTGTGGGAGGGAGGGAGGAGATTCAATAAATGTTCACTTCTATTCAAATAACATTAATAATCATTGATAAGTTTACTAAGCAACTATTAGGTAAAAGGTGATGGCAGATATAATGGAAATGAAATTAAAGAGATAGTTGGCTCAGAAGAAGGACAGTAACCCTGCATGGAGGTGAGAATGGTATCTGATTTTTTTTTTTCTACTTTTTTTTTTTTTTTTTTTTTTGAGAGAGATTTTCGCTATAGGGTGCGTGCGCTCGCCAGACAGACAGAGAGAGACATAGAGACAGAAAGCGAGAAATCACCCCCCAGGGGGGATGGTCACGCCGCAATCCCTTCTCCTCCATTCTCCTCTCGGGATCTTGGGCACGCACGCACACGTGCCCGGCGTGAGTTTTAAGCCACCGGGTCCGGGATGTGAACCGCGGTTGACTACGTGGGAGTCCAGTGACACAGCCATTACGCTAACTGCTGGTTCCCAATTTTTTAAAGAATTATTTAGCTTTACCTATTCATTCATTTATTTATTTTAATTTGACCAGAGAGGAACAGAGAGAGAGAGAGAAAGAGAACACAAGCTGCCAGGTTCAGGGATCCAGGACTCGAACCGTGGTTGCCAAGTGAGAGTCCATCACCCCTAACCACCATACCACCTGCTGGCCCCTAATTTTTTTTTTTTTTTAAGAATTTTTTTTTTTGCCATAGAGCACATACATCCACTGGAGAGAGATAAAGAGAGAGGAAAAGTGAGAAATCACCCTCCAAGAGGATGGCCACACCACAATCCCTTCTCCTCTATTCTCGTCTTGGGATTTTAGGTATGCATGCACATACACCTAGTGTGATTTTTGAAGTTGCTGGGGCCAGGACTAGAATCATGCAGTTGGACATGTGGGACCAAGCCACTTTAACCTCCAAGCCACTTGATGCTTCTCTGACTTGGTTTTTATTTTATTTTATTTTTTAGGATTTTGCCATAGGGCGTATACCCTCACCAGAGACAGACAGAGAAAGGGAAAGTGAGTAGTCACTTCCCGGGGGGATGGCCACAACACAATCCCTGCTCCTTGAGATTTGGGAGGCACATATGCTTGGTGTGATTTTCAAGACAATGGGACCAGGACTCAAATAGTGGTTGACCACGTGGGTGTCTAGCACCCCAACCACCATGCCACCTGCTAGCCACCCAACTCTGACTTGGCTTTAAAGGATGAGAAAGTTTATCTATCAGCAGAGATCAGGAAAAAAAAGATCTATTTAAACAAATGACAATCCCTTTGTCTGAAAGGGCCTTTTTTCGTCCCTACCATCATCTCATTGTTGATAATCTACTCTGTTCTTCCAAATCTATTTTAGTTGTCATTCCCTCCAGGAACTCATTCCTCATTTGAATCCTTCTATTCTTCCCACAAATGGATATGATTTCTATGGTTTCACTCAAGTAATATTCTGCATGCTAGGGACAGAATAATTACTTGAAGGAAGCTAACAGCAAGATACAGTGATGTTCAATTAAGGCAAAAGCTGGACCATGACAGAGATAAATACATCTACCCACGTGACCACCAAGTTAGACATACCACTTCCATTTTCTCTTCCTCCTTTTTTTCTTTTTCTTTTTCCTTCTTTTTAGCTTTGGCAGTAATAGATAACACAGCAGTAGAAACCTACAGGAAATAGAAACAGGATAAGTCACTGTAATCCCTTAGCTATATTCAAATGTATAAGCCCAAAGAGAACTTGGTTGTATGATACTATTCTGTTTCCCGGCAGGGAGAGCAATAAAGAATGAAATAATCAGAAAATAAATGGGAAGCTAGGAGGACATTTAAAGTACTGCCAGCAGGTGACTCTTCAGTCCCTGGAGGCTTGGACCCCAGTATAACTCCAATCTTTTTTGATCTGTAGTCTACCCTCATCACAAATGTACTTCTGAGCAAAGTACATTCTGAATGTACTTCTGGGACAGAGATGTGGGTACTATACATCCTTTTTGGCTTTATGGGTAAAGCACTGGAAAACATAAAAATGTCCCCCAGTGCTGGTCACACAGACGTTCCCAGTGGATTAGCTGCCTTGTAGCAGGTGAGTGGTTAGCCTAGAATGACCCTCTGGATGGGTATATCACTGAAATCAATGGTGAACCAAGGACTTCAAAGGTCATGCAATACTGGTGTAAAATTGAACTCTGTCTGAAACAGAGGCCACAAAACAAAATGTTATTGTCAAGAAATATCCATCACCTGCCACTCTCAAATGTGGTCACTTATATAATTATTCCAACTTACAAAATTTACAGTGAATAATCAAAAACTGGCAAATATATCCTGACAGACTCAGGTGTCATGAAAAGATCATTTTACCGAGTGAAACTTTATGGGTGAGTACAGCCCTCTAACTTATCGTATTACTCTCTGATTTAGCACACAGCAGTGAATGTCCTAGTACATGGTTGAAGTGTCAATTAGTTACATCCATTTTGAAAGGCAAATTAGTTAATACCTATGAAAATAAATAATGTGTATTACTTTTGACAAAATGGTTCTACACTGAAGATTCTAATCTATGGATATATTTGCCTAAGTACACAACATGTGTATAATTTCATTTCGCCCTCATTTGTAGTAATGGGAAAGTAGAAATAACCTTAAACGTAAATTAAATAAAAAACTGGTAAAAGAACTAATGGGGTTGTACACAGACACACACACACACACACACAGCTCTACAGTCATAGAAAAAATAAAATCTATATATGTAGTAAATTTTAAATATATGTCGTTAAAGTGAAAAAAAAACTAGATGCAGAATATCATGTAGAGAATAATTCTATTTGTGATATAAAAAGTATTGACATGTACAGAGAAAACCTTCAGAGGGATTCACAAGTTGTGACATAGGACTTGAATGGTCAAGAGAAAAAAGGCTTTTATTTTATATTCTTGAATTATGTTAGGTTTTACCTTAGGAAGTGTTATTTTTAAAGTAGAAAACATGTTTAAAAACAAACCCAAGGAAAACATTCAGTAGCTTCTATATATTAAATATTAAGCACAAATACTGCTTGAAACAACAAAGGACCTACCTTTTCCTTTTCTTTTTCTTTTGGTACTTCCAGAGGAGCAGGGTATGCAAATGTGGATGGCTTGCAGTTTGATTTATATTGAACTTTCGGCATCTGAAAAAATAAAATAACTTTTTTCACCTTCATTAAAATAATCAGTAACAAGGTTTAAGTAGTCTATGCTCTTAACAAGCACACAGCTGCAAAAGAAGACCAGAAGCTTCAGTGCAGCTAAATGTTCAATTACAGAGCTATTCAATTATGTCATTACTTCTCTCTGAAGGGCATCTGTTGTCTTTTATTGAATTACTTTTTAGGTGCTTTACGGAATTACTTGCAATTCTCTATACTTTCCTGAAGCTCTGTGCCTTTAACAAGCATCTCTTAATCTCATCTTTACTGATTAACCCACCCTGCTCAGGACTCATGGTATGAGCACCAGACCAACTGTTACTTCGTGAAGTGTTCTCCTTTTTTGCATACCAAATTCCATGTCTCTTCCCTGTATCGCCTGAACGACGTCCACACGTCTGTATACAGAAGCCTTGGAAGGCATCAGACAATGATACAATAATTCATACAATGATGCCTGACAAGGGTAACAGGAGCCTGATGGGAAGTTAGCTTCACCTTACTTCCCGATCATGTTGCTTTTTTTTTTTTTTTCTTTTTGCTATAGGGTGCTTGTGCTCACCAGAAAGACAGAGAGAGACAGAGAAATAGAAAGCGAGAAATCATCCCTCAGGGGGGATGGTCACGCCGCAATCCCTTCTCCTCCATTCTCCTCTTGGGATCTTGAGCATACATGCACACGTGCCTGGCGTGTTTTAAGCCACCGGGTCCAGGACTTGAGCTGCGATTGACTACATGAGAGTCCAGTGACATAGCCATTATGCTAACTGCTGGTCCCCTGACCAGGCTTTAAGTCCTCTAATATGGGGCTGGCCCTGTAGCACAGTAACTAAGTGCTGTGTATAGGGAGCCAGATTGCATATGGCTGACCATAGTTCAAATCCTGGCACTTACAACTTAAAAAAATATGCTAGATACAATGTGCGCATGTACCCCAAATCCTGATAGGATGGAGAAACGGAGGAAAGGGTGTGGCCACCCCATTGGGGTATGTTTTTTCTCTCTCCCTCTCTGACAAGTACAGCATCTAACAATTAAAAAAAAAAATCTATGGTTTGAATTTTTATTTTCCCAATTTGTACTGATGGAGAATGGAAATACACACCATATTTACCATGACAAGGAACTTTATCTTCTTCATCCCACTTCCATTAAAAAGAATAAAAACAGAAATCATAAAATTGTCTGGCTGAGGATGGAAAGCCCCTAAGGTCATTTAGGATATATAATTACAATCTTAAAGGTTAGGGATTAGGAAACCAAAAGATTCTTGTTTTGAGAAATAAAACTGTTTAATATTCACAAATGTGAGCAGCTTTAATACTGAAATACTTCAGGTAATTATACAACCGTACTGCAAAACTAATAAAACAAAATATATAATCTTTTTAAAAAATTAACCTTTTCTCATCAGAGAGACAGAGAACAAGAGGGAGATGGAGAAAGCATGCCCGGATGGGCATGCAATACCTTCCCCTCCATTTTTCTATCCTATCGGGATTTCGGGCACACAAACACTTACACATGGCATGTCTTCCAAGCTGCTGGGGCCAAGATTCTAATAGCACTTGGTCGTGTGGGGTCTAGCTCCCTTAATCATAGGACACAGGGCTGCCCCACAATCTTTATCAACTAACTTTTAGCCTAAAAATTTTCCACTCTGCAAATGTAATAAAATATTCTAATAGGGATGACCAGATGTAAGAGTTATTTAAGGTTAAGAAGTCTTTTGACCTTTAAAGTAGAACAAAAAGATGAATCATCAAGTCACAGGACTGAGGAAGACCCAAACACAAATTCCATTAAAAAAATGATTAAAAATGTTGATGACAGGGTATGCTGCACCGTAAGACACTGCCTTAACTGACCACTTTTTCTGTCAGACTCCCAAGCTCCTAATGTTGGTTTTGTTTCTGTTACTACCAAAGAAACATCCTATGCTGCTTTTCCCTTCGGCAATAATTCTTCCATCAGACCCACTAGTATCACATAACTCTGAAACACTCCTTGCCTTGAACCATCATTCCTTATAAAGATTTGGTTTAAGTTCTCATTCTTCCTTGCTCAAATTACTGAAAAAGCACTACAAGAGGTTTCATTGACAGTAGAGTGATCTTTCTAAAATTTAAACCTCATGTCATTTATCTGTTTGAAATCCTTGGGAGCTCCCAGAGCTTTTATTGTTAAATAAAATTAATCACGAGTTGTCTATAAAGCCTCTTTATATCTTTGCATTTAATCCCTTCTTTCACCATTCCCTCAATTGATTTCCCCGAGGTTACACAGCTGGTTCTAAGACTTGATATTTGAAACTTTGACTGTCATACTTCACTCAAGGTGATAATGCAATTTGGAGGGAAAATATGCTATTGATGAGATGATAACTCATCTTTGAAATCCCATGGAAAATCTTGTGAGTGATGGTAAACCTGAACAGGATATATTACAAAAGCTGGAGTGTCACAACATACCTTTAAATCCTTGTTAAGGCCAATGACACACGTAGGTGTATAAGCCAATGACAAGAAGTGTGAAAGAGGAAACCAGAACCAGAACTGGGTAAAGACAAGGACACCAACCACAGAAGGCATATGAGTATGGCCAGTCCTGGACTGTAAGGAGATCGTAACATTATGACCACCTGCAAAAAAAGAAAAATTGTGAACAGTGATCCAGTAAGGCAATAATAAAGATTTTCAGGGAAGCACCTGGTGATTAAGTACACTGTTCACACAATCTGGAATTTGTGAGCTACCTAGGGTCTCTAAAACTGGAAATGCTACACTTTAACTGAATTCAGGGACAATTTAAACCTTTTTTCTCTATAGTCAGGCACCTTTCTTTTCTTTTTTAACATTTATTTATTTATGTATCTGTTTATTTGTTGTCATTTTCACACCTGCTGGGATCTTTCTTTTTTTGTGTTTAAGTTTTTGCTATAGGGTGTGTGCGCTTGTTGGAGAAACAGATAGAAAGCAAGAAATCGCCCTTCAGGGAGGATGGCCATGCTGTGATCCCTTCTCTCAGGATTTTGGGCACGGATGCACATGATCCTGGTGAGTTTTAAGCTGCCAGATCCAACCTTTTTTTTTTTTTTTTCGAGAGGTTTTCGCTATAGGGTGCGTGCGCTCGCCAGACAGAGAGAGACATAGAGACAGAAAGCGAGAAATCACCTCCCAGGGGGGATGGTGACGCCGCAATCCCTTCTCCTCCATTCTCCTCTCGGGATCTTGGGCATGCACGCACATGCGCCCGGCGTGAGTTTTAAGCCACCGGGTCCAGGATGCAAGCCGCGGTAGACTACGTGGGAGTCCAGGGACATAGCCATTACGCTAACTGCTGGTTCTCCCAGGTCCAACATTTGAACCATAGTCAAACATGTAGGATTCTACCACCTTTACCACCATGCCACCTGCTGGCCCTGGCATCTTTCCTAAACTAAACCTGTAGGGTATCAAAATTATAATGCTAAATTAAATAGTAATATTAATTAAATAGTAATCAATATTACATACTGGCCTTTAATGTGCTAATAGGTAAGATTTTAGCACATATCCTATCTGTAAAAAATAGCAAAGGGGAGATTGTTTAGTTTTTCTTAGTTTTTTTTCCCTTTGTTTTAATAGCATATCTGAATGTAAGACAACACACATTTATAATATACTCACACATTTATAACAAATATATAACAGAAAAGTTGACTCTTGTTCTTTTAGGGGCTAAGAAGCATTTAAATTGATCTATGTGGAGCTGTAGAAAAAATCTAGGAAGCACCTAGCATTACTCTGTGAATTATTACTGTTTTTTTTCAGAGAGAGATTTTTGCTACAGGGCATGTGCGTTTGCAAGAGAGACAGAGACAGGAAGAGCGAAATCACCCACATTGGGGATGACCATACCACAATCCCTTCTTCTCTATTTCACTCTTGGGATTTTGGGCATGCATTCACAGGCAACCTGACATGAATTTTAAGCTGCCAAGTCTGGGACAAGAACCATGGTGGATTACATGGGAGTCCAGCGATGTAATAACCATTACGTCATTTGCTGGTCCCAACTATTGTTACTATTTTCCAAGTTGCTATAGGACACATGAGTTTACCAGAGACAGAGAGAGAGAGAGAGAGAGAGAGAGAGAGCAAGCCGCCAAGTCTGGGACTTGAATTGTGGTTCAGTCCCATGTGGGAGTCCAGTGCCTTAGCCACCATGCCACCTGCTGGCCCCATAGTCTGAGTTATTAAATCACATAAACTGGTAGGAGACAGCTCTGACATTAACAAGTCTTATGATCACAGACAATCACGTTGCTTTTCTAAGAATCTTTTTCCCCATTGACAAAATAAGGGTATGAACTTGAACACTTGAACAGGAGTACTACGATGGACAAAGGAAATGTTTCAGCCTCCAATCCTTGACTTAACCAATTTATTTTGAAGAAACATATATGTGCATAATATTGGGTCACTGGGAAAGTCATGATGCATTTTTGCATAGAAAAACAGAAAAATACGCCATGGCTCTCCCAATGGCCTAATGTATCAGAGCTGATTTTGTAGTAAGTTTGGGCTGTTGGTGGGGTGTGTGGCTGATCTGTTCACCTCCCTCTTGCTCCTTCCCCTAGATCATCTGTCTGGGGAGTACAGAGAAACTGTGAAAGCTAGTCAACTAGAGCTAGCGTCCAAGCCATCAGTTTGAGACTGGATTTTATTTATTTATTTTTTGCTAAAGGGTATGTGCACTTGCTGGGGAGAAAGAGGGAGAGACGGAAAAAGAAAGAAGAAAAAAATGAGCGGGGGCCAGCAGGTGGTATGTTGGTTAAGGACGCTGGACTCCTGCATAGCTGACTGCAGTTTGAGTCCTAGACCTGGTGGCGTGCTTTCTCATTCTCTCTCTCTCTTGCTCTGTCCCTCTCTGGTCAAATTAAAATAAATGAATAAAAATAAATAAAATAAAGTTAAATAAAACAATTCCTTAAAAAAAAAAAAGAATGAATGAATAGAAGAAAGAAAGAAATCACCCTCAAGAAATAACTCTATGGAGATGACCACACCACAGTCTTTCCTCCTTGCTCCTTTTAGCATTCTGTGCACACACACACACATGAACCTGGCAAATTTTTCAAGTCACGGGTCCAGGATTTGAACCATGTAGTCAGCAATGTGCTGGACCAGCCCAACAGCTGCATCTATACTGAGCCTCTCTATAAAACTGAGATTCTAGGAGGCTATTAGGGGTTGTAATTCTAATGCTTTTAGAAACCAGTCAGGTTAAAAAAAAAAGAGAGAGAAAGAGAGAAAATGGTATTGAAGCAGTGAAGATTAAAGCAAATTAGAAGGGGCCAGTGGGGACCAGCAGTTAGCGTAATGGCTATGTCACTGAACTCCCATGTAGCCAACCGTGGTTCGAGTCCTGGATCCGGTGGCTTAAACTCACACTGGGTGCATGTGCATGCATGCCCAAGATCCCGACAGAACAGAAGAGAAGGGATTGTGGCGTGGCTATCCTCCCAGGGGATGATTTCTTGCTTTTTATCTCTCTGTCTCACTCTTTCTGGTGAGTGCATGTACCCTATAACAAAAACCTCTCCCCCCCCCAAAAAAAGAAGGGGCCAGTGGATGGTATGGTGGTTAGAGTGCTCGATTCCCACATGCCCAACTGTGGTTCGAGTCCTGGACGTGGTGCCTTGCTTTCCCTTTCTCTCTCTCTCTCACTGTCTCTCTCTGGTCAAATTTAAAAATAATAATAATTAAAATTAAATTAAAATAATTCTTTTTGCTATAGGACGCGTGAGCTTGCCAAAAAGACAGAGAGAGACAGAGAGATAGAAAGCGAGAAATCACCCCCCAGGGGTTATGGCCATGCCACAATCCCTTCTCTATTCTTCTCTTGGGATCTGGGCACACACGCACATGTGCCCGGCTTGAGTTTAAGCCACCGGGTCTGGGACTCAAACCACGGTCGGCTACATGGGAGTTCAGCAACATAGCCATTACACTAACTGCTGGTCCCAAATTAAAATAATTCTTAAAAAAAAAAAAAAAGAAAAGAAAAGCAAACTGGAAAGTATATGTCCTATTTAAAGGGGATGTCTTACTAGGGCTGTAGTTCTGGGGCACTAGGTCATTGTTGGTGAAAGTAGAGTTAATTAGATTTTGTCCAAAATCTTGCACATTTTGTTAGATAGGCAAAATAAAACACCTTTGTCAGATGTGAACGATGGGCTGCTGGTCTATAGGGTGACAACGTCAGTGCTGGCTCACAGAACTCTGAGATGTAAACCATTTAGTTTATATAATATGACCTACAAAAACGGGGTCTGTCTGTGCCTAATCAGGATTCTCACCTGAATCCCAGTGTACAGATGCCTTCACATTCTGTTTGGCATCAGGAAGTACTGATTTAAGATCGTACTAAGCCAAAGAGCATGAACATTTTCTTGTTGTTATAGAGTATGTGTGCGCACCAGAGACAGAGAGAAAGAGAAAGTGAGAAATCACTCCCTGGCGGGATGGTCATGCTGCAATCCCTTCTTCCTTCTCCTCTTGGGAGTTTGGCACACTCACACATCATACATGTCTGGTGTGTTTTTCAAGCTGCAGGGTTTGGGAGTTGAACCATGGAGTCAGCACCTTAAATATCATGCCATTTGCTGGCCCACATTTTAATTTTTATAGGAATAAGGGTTCAACAATTCAACCAGATAATCTAGATTTTCCTATTTTTATCTGGGGAAAAAAGTCAGGATACTTTAATTTTTTTTTTTTCAACAGGAATGAATTAAATATATTTACTATTTGTATTCTCCCCTACTCTAAAGTCCCACATTCATTGAATGTTCACTATATATTAAAAATGGTGAACAAAATACTGGAAAAGAACCCACAGAGCGTTTAGTCCAGTGAAAATAGACTGTATTTCAATGAAATCTATCTTCCTCAGACTTAGAAACTAAACTGGCCTTCTGTTCTAACATTGAGATTTAACAAACAAGAGAGAGTTTATCCTATTGAAATATTGAAAGTGTTTTTTTTTTTTTTT
>NW_006209227.1:490811-519200 GCF_000334495.1 Tupaia belangeri chinensis | reverse complement strand
CCCCCCCCAAAAAAAGAAGGGGCCAGTGGATGGTATGGTGGTTAGAGTGCTCGATTCCCACATGCCCAACTGTGGTTCGAGTCCTGGACGTGGTGCCTTGCTTTCCCTTTCTCTCTCTCTCTCACTGTCTCTCTCTGGTCAAATTTAAAAATAATAATAATTAAAATTAAATTAAAATAATTCTTTTTGCTATAGGACGCGTGAGCTTGCCAAAAAGACAGAGAGAGACAGAGAGATAGAAAGCGAGAAATCACCCCCCAGGGGTTATGGCCATGCCACAATCCCTTCTCTATTCTTCTCTTGGGATCTGGGCACACACGCACATGTGCCCGGCTTGAGTTTAAGCCACCGGGTCTGGGACTCAAACCACGGTCGGCTACATGGGAGTTCAGCAACATAGCCATTACACTAACTGCTGG
Source organism: Tupaia belangeri chinensis (assembly GCF_000334495.1). Taxonomy (NCBI): domain Eukaryota; kingdom Metazoa; phylum Chordata; class Mammalia; order Scandentia; family Tupaiidae; genus Tupaia; species Tupaia belangeri. The sequence goes on along the minus strand of NW_006209227.1, from coordinate 518,781 downwards.
TCCCAAATTAAAATAATTCTTAAAAAAAAAAAAAAAGAAAAGAAAAGCAAACTGGAAAGTATATGTCCTATTTAAAGGGGATGTCTTACTAGGGCTGTAGTTCTGGGGCACTAGGTCATTGTTGGTGAAAGTAGAGTTAATTAGATTTTGTCCAAAATCTTGCACATTTTGTTAGATAGGCAAAATAAAACACCTTTGTCAGATGTGAACGATGGGCTGCTGGTCTATAGGGTGACAACGTCAGTGCTGGCTCACAGAACTCTGAGATGTAAACCATTTAGTTTATATAATATGACCTACAAAAACGGGGTCTGTCTGTGCCTAATCAGGATTCTCACCTGAATCCCAGTGTACAGATGCCTTCACATTCTGTTTGGCATCAGGAAGTACTGATTTAAGATCGTACTAAGCCAAAGAGCATGAACATTTTCTTGTTGTTATAGAGTATGTGTGCGCACCAGAGACAGAGAGAAAGAGAAAGTGAGAAATCACTCCCTGGCGGGATGGTCATGCTGCAATCCCTTCTTCCTTCTCCTCTTGGGAGTTTGGCACACTCACACATCATACATGTCTGGTGTGTTTTTCAAGCTGCAGGGTTTGGGAGTTGAACCATGGAGTCAGCACCTTAAATATCATGCCATTTGCTGGCCCACATTTTAATTTTTATAGGAATAAGGGTTCAACAATTCAACCAGATAATCTAGATTTTCCTATTTTTATCTGGGGAAAAAAGTCAGGATACTTTAATTTTTTTTTTTTCAACAGGAATGAATTAAATATATTTACTATTTGTATTCTCCCCTACTCTAAAGTCCCACATTCATTGAATGTTCACTATATATTAAAAATGGTGAACAAAATACTGGAAAAGAACCCACAGAGCGTTTAGTCCAGTGAAAATAGACTGTATTTCAATGAAATCTATCTTCCTCAGACTTAGAAACTAAACTGGCCTTCTGTTCTAACATTGAGATTTAACAAACAAGAGAGAGTTTATCCTATTGAAATATTGAAAGTGTTTTTTTTTTTTTTTTTGAGAGATTTTCACTGTAGGGCGCGTGTGCTCACCAGACAGACAGAGAGAGACATAGAGACAGAAAGCGAGAAATCACCCCCCAGGGGGGATGGTCACGCCGCAATCCCTTCTCCTCCATTCTCCTCTCGGGATCTTGGGCACGCACGCACACGTGCCTGGCGTGAGTTTTAAGCCACCGGGTCCGGGACACGAACCGCGGTTAACTACGTGGGAGTCCAGCGACATAGCCATTACGCTAACTGCTGGTTCCCAATAAAGTTGTTTTTTTTTTTTGAGAGATTTTCACTGTAGGGGAAAGTGTTTATAATTTAACAGACTTCAATCATAAACCTTCCTAATCTCCAGTCGGCTTTTCTCTGAAAAGACCAAATTGCCGAGTGAGTCCTCATAAACTTCAGCTTCACTTTTTCCTCTGAAGTTACTGCCTCTAGATTTTCTGTACTACCTCCAACTTTACTGAGTGACAGAGACCAGAACTGCACATTTTTCTAAGGTAGTTGCACATAGTTTTGAAGGAGAATACAATATTAAAAAGTAAAAAAGGGCAGAATAATAATTTTATGCTCATGATAGGGAACAATATAGTCCAGAGCCTTAATGCACTAAATAAGATTAAATACCCAAAGTAAAAATCATTATAAATAAAAAATAAAAAGGAGCAGGTTCATGATAAATAAAAATAAAAATGATAGGTTCATGATAAATCAAATAGAGAAGGCTGAGAAGAGGATAGGAAGAAAGGGAGATAATTTCTAGTAAAGGTAGCAGAAAAAAGCTGAAACAACAAAATTATTATTCCTGAGCTTAGTACTCTGACTGGTGCAGGCAGTGTGGGCACACCCACAGTCCTGGCTGGCTGTAGGATGAGGATTGCAGTGTGAAGAACCTGTTGAGGGTGTCTGATCCCCAAAGGAAATAAGTAAAGATAACCCAACAAGAGTCTTTATGCTGCCATCCACCCATAGCTTCACCATACACATCTGACGCACACAAGATCCCAAATGGTGAACATAGGACCTTCCCATGTAGGGTCAGCAGGGGCCAGCAGGTGACATGGTGGCTAAGACACTGTACTCCCTCCTTGCCAACTACAGTTCTAGTCCTGGACCTGGTGGTTTGAAAATCACACCAGGCATGTGTGTGTGTGCCCAAAATCCCAGGAGGAGAATGGAGGAGAAGGAAAGGCAGTGTGGCCATTGCCCCTGATGGGGTGAGTTCTCACTTTTCCTCTCATTATCTCTGTTTGTCTCCGGTTAGTGTGTATGGCCTGAGGCAAAAATCTTAAAATAAAATAAAATAAAATAAAATAAAATAAAATAAAAGAAATCAGCAAATGGTGGCTCAAGTTCCAGGCTCAGTTAGCTTGAAAACATGCTAGTCCAGGAACCAGCAGTTAGCATAATGGCTATGTCACTGGACTCCCACGTAGGCAACTGTGGTTCGCATCCCAGACCCGGTGGCTTAAAACTCACGCCGGGCACGTGTGCGTGCGTGCCCGAGATCCCGAGAGGAGAATGGAGGAGAAGGGATTGCGGCGTGACCATCCCCCCTGGGGGGTGATTTCTTGCTTTCTGTCTCTATGTCTCTCTGTCTGGCGAGCGCACGCGCCCTATAGCAGAAACCTCTGCCTCCCCCCTCCCCCAAAAAAGAATTATATATAAAAAAAAAGCTAGGCCACGAGCATACATACTCAGGGTCCTTGTGGGTTAAAGGACTGAGGAAGGGATTGGTGTGACTGAGTCCTATGGAGGATGCTGCTTTTTGTTTCTTTCGTTCATATACATGTGCTTGATCATGAATTTAAAGAAAGGAAAAAAAGAGGGCAGCTAAGCACACAAAGACTACGAGTAAAATGTTACTCCTAAATCTGATTTAAAAATTAATTACTGGGGACAGCCCGTGGTGTGGTGTTGAGGCTGGATCCACATGGCCAACCTTGTGGTTCAGGTTCTGGACCCAGCAGCTTGAAAAACAAGCTGGGCTTAGATGTGCATGTGCAAAAGCCTGAGAAGGGACTGCTGCATGGCCATGCTCTTGAAGAGTGCGTTCTCAGTTTCCCTCTCTTTTTCTCTGTCTATCTTTTTCTGAAAGGTGCACAGGCCCAATAGCAAAAACTAAAAACAAACAAACAACCACACTGAGTGTGTGTGCATGAGGCCCTCAAATTGCAAAAGGAGGGAGAGGTGGAGGAGATTGGATTGTGGCATGACCATTCCCCATGGGAAGTACATTCTCACTTTCCTCCTTTCTCCCTTTCTGCCTCTCTCTGGTAAATGCACATGCCCTCTAGCAGGTTAAAAGAACGAAATAATACAAAGCCAAAAACAAATTAATTATAGGGCCGAGTGGTGGCACAGCAGTAACGTGACAGAACTCACACGGGAAAGTCCTGGGCCAGTGCCCTGGGACCTCCCTAGGAGGCCAGGAGTGTATATGTGTCCCTGTAATCTAGGCCAGCTAGGACTAGGGGTAGATCATGGCACGAAGGCTCTGTTGGGGGTGCTTGTGTGTGTGTGTCTCTCTCTGTCTCTCTCGCTCTAGGATAAAGGAAATATATAAGTGAATTAAAAAAAAATAAAAACAACTCATTAACAAAAGAAGCCAATCTAGAAAGGTGACAGATTGTACGATTCTGACTAGATAACATTCTGGCAAAGGCAAAACAAAAACTCAGTGACAGTTCTGTGAGACAGGACGAACATGTTCAGGAGGCCTACTGATTACAGTTTTATAGTTGTCCCTCAGTATGGTGGGAAACTGGTCCCAGAGCCCCCTTCCCTCACTCTGGAGACATCAAAATCTCTTAGATGCTCCAGTCACCTACATAAAATTTGCATATAACCCACTCCCGCCCTTTAACATACGTTAGTTTTTTTCCCTCCCTTCCTTCCTTCCTTCCTTCCTTCCTTCCTTCCTTCCTTCCTTCCTTCCTTCCATGTCGGGGGTGAGGAAGACAAACACATTCCCAAGAGTGTCTTCACACTGTGATTCACCCCCAGACTCAGTGAGCTGAGATCACAGGCATGGGCATGCAAAGCTTATGTGTACAGAAAAACCCTCAAGATGCGAACCTGGGACCTTCCCATGTGGCCTCAGCATCAGCAAGCACTGCATTACTGCTGTACCACTGGGGCTGGCCCTTGCTGTTAGATTATGTAGAAGTTATCTCAGCATCAGATATAAGTGAAAAGAAAAGTGTACAGACAAATTTCTTCAGCATCTCTTTTAGGGAGGCAACTCTTCTTCCCTTTCATAACAAGAGGCAAGGTCTGGCTGCATCCAGCCTGGTTGAATCTGCAAATGCAGAACCCATGGATACAAAGGGCTACTATTAAAATCTGCTAAGAGGTAACCTAGGACTAAAAAAGCAACAATAACAGACATGGTGGTGAGCATGTATCCATTAAATGTGAAACTAAGACCACACAACTGTGAAAACTATGACTTCTTTTATTTTTGAGGTTTTATTTGTTTGTTTTGCTATAGCACGTGTGCACTCGCCAGACAGAGAGAGACAGAAAGCGAGAAATCACCCCCCAGAGGGGATGGCCACGGCTGCAATCCCTTCTCCTCCATTCTCTCGGGATCTTGGGCACGCACGCACACGCGCCTGGCATGAGTTTTAAGCCACTGGGTCCGGGACGCGAACTGCGGTCGACGATGTGGGAGTCCAGCGACATAGCCATTACGCTAACTGCTGGTTCCCTGAAAACTATAACTTCTGAAGACAATGTAAATATCACAAACAAAATACAAAAATATTGGAAGGTGGTGAAAAATGAGGAAGGAGAAACTATGGGATATCATAACTATATTGTTTATACATGGAAGAGAATTAATATCACCTTGAATTAAAATGGTTTATCTAAAATATCTATGAAATATTTTCCTTTTTTATATATAGCTGCAAGGAAATATTTTTAAACTAAAAAGAACAAATTAAATTATCCCTCAACACCAAAAACTTAAGCAGAAAACACTCAACTTCTTGGAAAATTAAAAGAAAACAAAAACAATCTCATAGACAAATGGATTAAAAAAGAACATTAGCCTCAACAATTTAGAAAATAGTACCAAATGGGACCAACAGGTGGTGTGGTGGTTAAGGTGCTGGACACACCCATGTGGCTGACCATGGTTCAAGTCCTGGACTTGGTGGCTTTCTTTCTCACTTTCCCTCTTTCTCTCTCTGGTCAAACTAAAAATAAATGAATAAATAAATAAAACTATACGAATAAATCAATGCCTTTAAAAAAAAAGAAAGAAAGAAAATAGCACCAAAGTACAAAGGGGGAAAAAAAAGATGAGAGAAAAAATTTGAAATTTTGGGGAAAAAAAAAAGCATAGAAACAATATATAAACAAACACGCTAACAAATTTAATCAAGAAAAAAAAGATAAGATAAATCAAATTAAAAAAGGAGATGTGAATTTTCTTTTTAAAATAAAGAGGCCACATAAGGGAGATTATCAAAAATAATACAAAGACTGAAAATCTTGATGATATGATTAAAGCACTCTAAGTAAATAGAAGATGTAAAGAGATTAAAAACAAAAACTTAGGGGCCAGAAGATGTTATAATGGTTATGTTGCTGGACTCCCACTGCAGTTCAAGTCCCAGACTCAGCAACTTAAAACTCACATTGGGAGTGTGCATGCGTGCCCAAAATCCCAAGAGAAGAATGGACAAGGGATTGTGGCATGGCCATCCATCCTCCCTGGCAGATCATTTTTCACCTTCTATCTCTCTATGTCTCTCTGTCTCTCTGGTCAGGGCATGTACCTTATAGGAAAAATCTCTAGAAAAAACACCAAAACCAAAAATTTAAGAGAGTTATAGAAAAAAATCCACCTTCTTTTCCTTCTTCTTACTGCAAATATACATACATTCCTTGCTGAATGTAAAAAGAATGAATGCAACAAATATTATTAAGTAGTGTTTTTATTAGAAGAAAAACACGTGGCTGATAAACATGGAAAAAAAAAAAAAGACTCCCCTAATAATAGAACTGCTATAAAAATCCTAAGCTGCTATTCCCCATCTTTCAACATAGCAAAAATTAAATAAAAGTCATGGCAAGAGTACAGTAAGAAAAAGAATCACATACTTCAACAACAAATCTTTTTCTCTATTGAAAAGTTACCAGTAATAACGTTGAGGAGTATGTGTCAATGAACCCAAAGTATACGGTACTGAAAGCACATCCCTCTATCTTTCAAAACAAATCATAATGTAGTAGTGAAGAATGTAAATTCCAGAGCCAAAAGGTTCAGTGTGCATTTGTACTTATTTAGCAAGTAGTTGAATTATCTTATTTTAGGAGTAACGTGGCTGCTAGAATTTGTCTGAAACAATTTACTTCCTCAAAAAATTTTCAATGTCAACTTGTTTAAAACATATTTACTAAGAAAACAGAAGGAACAAAAATCAGTCAATACTCACTGAATACTACATAGACTGAGGCTCTGTATTAACTGCTTTCCACATACTTTTACCCTCCCAACATTGTCAGGTACAAATAAGAAAGCAGAAACAGAGGGAAAATAACCTCTTGAGATTATACAACTAGAACTGAAAGGGACTAGGACTCAAACCCTTATGGTGAGCACTTGTAACAACTCTACTAAAAATTGTTTCTATGAAATGCGGGTTCCAAATTTTTTCCAGGAATATTGTGCCTCCGATTCAATTCAATTCAATTCCATTGCCAGTATGTCATATAATTAGAAGATTTAAAAACATTACCTGCATCCAGTATGCCTTGGGCCAGAATTGCGCCAAACTTAGCCATGACATCATCATGCTTATCATTGATGACTTTGGAATACAGCTGTCTGAACTGATTCACCTGAAGGAGCAAAAGAAAGAATTAAAATAGAATTTTCTTCATTTAATGTGCCATTTCAGAGCAGGGGATAAGACTGCTCATATGGTAATGAGACTTAGTTCCGAATTTCACAACATTCAAAAAGAGAAGGCTAAGGACCAGACTTGAAAGCAATACAGTTCTGTGGCTGAAATCATGGGTGTTAGGACTTTTTCGCTGTGAGAGCACCAGCTCTGTTTTCAATCCTCATTCCACAGTGAATGATTCAGGCTCAAGGGAATGCTGAATGTGATTTTATACTGCCTCCAGTATTAGTCTGCAGGCCTAAACAGTTCAAACGAACACTAAGGCTTTCACTGCATGTTGAATTACAGCTGCTCTGCTTACCATCAACCTTGCTGATTTCCCAAAAGGCATGGTCCTCCAGAACCATCTTAAAGTAAACTACCCTTCAGCAAAGCTATGTGAAGTACATTTTGGATGAAGTACATTCACATAAAAAGATTTTCATTATTGTACACACATTAATTTCCTAAGAATTGTCAGAATTGGTACTCTTATTAAAAGGAACAGACTCAAATGGAAAGCATGCTGACACACTCAGGGCGGGATTACTAGTAATTTTAGTTTGCTTTGCTATTCTTTTCTGCATTTTCTTTTCTTTTTCTTTTTTGGAGAGGTTTCTGCTATAGGGCATGTTCGCTCACAAGAAAGAGAGAGACAGAGAGACAGAAAGTGAGAAATTATCCCCCAGGGGGACAGCCACACCACAATCCCTTCTCCTCCATTCTCCTCTCAGGATCTTGGGCACTCATGCACATGCATCCAGCATGAATTTAAGCCACCGAGTCCAGGACTTGAACTGTGGTGGACTACATGGGAGTCCAGTGACATAGCCATTATGCCAACTGCTGGTCCCTCTTTTCTGTATTTTCTAAAATTAAAATGCATTACTTTTATATTTAGAAAAATCTTATAAAATGTATTTTTAAAAATTTTTTAGAGGTTTTTGCTATAGGGCGCATGCACTCGCCAGAGACAGACAGAGAGCACCCTCCATGGGGGATGGCCAAATCGCAATCCCTTCTCCTCCGTTTTCCTCTCGGGATCTTGGGCACGCACGCACGCATACGTGCCCGGCGTGAGTTTTAAGCCACTGGGTCCGGGACACGAACCACGGTCGACTACATGGGAGTCCAGCGACACAGCCATTACGCTAACTGCTGGTCCCTAAAATGTCTTCTTTATATGTAAAGAAAGAGATGCCTTTATCTCTGTTTGAGTGACAATAAAAACACTATTTTATGCTTCTTCCATGTTTTACACTTCTCTGTTTTCCCAATGGTTCTTTTCAAATAGTAGGCACCCAGGAAGAAGGCTACTTGTTCAAGAAACATATGGTCATGGGGCTCCTCAAATCTGCCCAAAGCAGATACCAAACTTGAGTCTCCTACTAGAAGGACTTTCATTTGCATTACATACCCTTTCAGAATCTCTTCCGCTGCTCATTTGTTGTAGTCTGCGAGGCCACAATGTAATACAGTGGCAGTCATACAGAATCAGACAACTGGCTTATGAGTATCTTTATTCTTTCATGCTGTTTGGGTGACTAGCTTTTCTCAGCCTCAGTTTCTTCATCTCTACCAGGATTATAATACTTATTTTAACATGGCTATTGTAGGGGTTATATGAGGTAACACACATGTAATGTAATACAAAATATAACGTTATAAAAGCATGGTTGTCTTATCATATGGAAGAAGAATACTATCAGTCCTTCCTGTTATGTCTACAACCTAAATACTATTAACAAAATAATATTCCGTAAATAGGATCCTCTTTTTTCCTTTTTTTTTTTTTTTTAAAGTTTTGCTTGCCAGAGAGAGACAGAGAGACAGACAGAGAAAGTGAGAAATCACCTCCCTAGAGGGGATGGCCCTGTCCAATCCCTTCTCCACCACTCTCCATTCAGGATTTTGGGCACACTTACACATGTGCCTGGTGTGATTTTCAAGCTGCTGGGCGGAGGAAGGACTCAAACTGCACAATAGGTCATGTAGGATCCAGGTGCCCAAACCTCCATGCTACCTGTTGGCCCAGAGTCCTCATTTTTTTTTCATAGGCAGCAACAAAACACAGTGGGAAAAACAAAGAACTCACTCTGCTAAATCCAGCACATGGCCACTTACAAGTTCCATAGGTCTTACTTTCCTCAACTAAAATACCCAGTGTGATTACATCACTCCCAAATTCCCTTTTAGTTTAGTTTTTAGATTATGGAGTGTATGTACTTGTTGGAGAGAAAGAAGGGGGAAAGTGAGAAAGCACCCCAAAGGGAGATGGCCAGATCTCAATCCCTTCTCCTATTGGGGTTTTGGGCACATGCCCACACATGCCTGATGCGTTTTTCAAGCAGCTGGGTCTAGGACTTGAACCGCACAGCTGACCATGTGGGATCCAGCTGCCTTAACTATCACATCATGGGCTGGCCTCTTTTTAATTTTAAAAATGCTAAGGTTTCATGCTTTCACTTTGGTTCAACAGGTCGAATTCCTTTAATTCTAAACTTATTTTAGATGAACAGTTACATTACCTTATATAGAATGGAAAAAAGGTTTATGAAATAGTTTATGATCTTATAAAAAGAAACACTAGACAAAGCACTGTATGTACATTATAAAGGGAAGTTTAAATATAACATTGTGTCAACACAACAGAAAAAACTCAGTAAAATTGAAAGATTAAAAAAATTAATGTAAATATATAGTAGGCATATCTACTTAATATTAAGCAGAATACCTTAAAGAGCTAGTTTTTGCTCATCACTTAAAAAATTTCATGTTTTATTTCTCATGTAGCAGTAACTTAATTTGCATTATTAAAATTCTTTGTAAAGAGGGACCAGCAGATGGTGTAATGGTTAAGTCACTGGACTTCCATGTAGTCAATGGAGGTTCGAGTCCTGGACTCGATGGCTTAAAACTGTGTGTGTTTTAAGAGGACAGTGGAGAAGAAACTGCAGCGTGGCTAACTCCTCCCAGGAGGTGATTTCTCGCTTTTTTTTCCTCTCTGCTCACACATGTGCCCTATAGCAAAAATCTCTCTGGAAGGAAAAAAAGATTCTCTGTAAAGAATTATTATTATAGTCAACTAGGGCAGTATCTTTGATTTGATAAGTAACGCTGAGATCATCTGGTCTACTCCCTTTATATTACAGATGTGAAGTCTGAGAAAAGATAGGTGAAACAACTGGGTTGCTTGCAAATCACAGTTTATGGTCAGGGTGATGATCATGATTTTACTCAGTTACGTTGTTATAAGTAGTACAGTACCATATATAAAACATAAAGTAGAACTTGCAGGTGAATGGTAACATCTCATTTTATATTATGATAATCTCACAGAAGACACAACTAAAAATTTAGGCAACTCTAATCCACATGGTGTATGAGTATCTAAAACTTGCATCTCTAAAAGCATGAATTTTCTTTAATTTTTTTCTTTTTGTTGTTATAGGGTATGTAATCCCTCTCACCCCCGGGGTGATGGCCGCATCACAATCTTCTCTCCTTCATCCTCCTCTTAGGATTTTGGGCATGCACACACATGTGCCGGCATGTTTTCCAAGCTGTTGGGTCCAGGACTTGAACCATGCAGACCGCCATGTGAGATCCAGCACCTTAACCACCATGCCACCTGCTGGCCCTAAAACTATGCATTTTTAAAAGTCATCATGTTCTGGGAACTGGCAGTTAGCGTAATGGCTATGTCGCTGGACTCCCACGTAGTCGACCGCAGTTTGTGTCCCGGATCCGGTGGCTTAAAACTCACGCCGGGCGCGTGTGCGTGTGTGCCCAAGATCCCGAGAGGAGAATGGAGGAGAAGGGACTGCGGCATGACCATCCCCCCGGGGGGTGATTTCTCGCTTTCTGTCTCTATGTCTCTCTCTGTCTGTCTGGCGAGCGCATGCGCCCTACAGTGAAAATCTCTCAAAAAAAAAGTCATCATGTTCTTAACTCTATACCTTATACTGCTGGAGTTAAAAACACTCTGAGACATCAGGCAGAAAGGAATAAAGTTCTTGGGGCCAGTAGGTGGTATAGTGCTTATGGTACTGGACTCCTACATGGCTAACTGTGATTTGAGTCTTGGACCTGGTGGATTAAAAATCATGCCAAGCTTGTGTGCACGTGTGCTCAAAATCCCAAGAGGAGAAGAGACTGTGGTGTGGCCATCCCTCCTGGGTGATTTCTTGCTTTTCCTCTCACTGCCTCTGTCTCTCTCTTTCTGGTGAATGCACGTGCCCTAAGATAAAAACCTTAAAAAAAAGAGAAAGGAATAAAGTTCCTTGGAGTTGTTTCTGTTAATACTTATCATTTGAATATGTTTCTCCTTTTCTTTCTTTCTTTTTTCTTTTTTTTTTTTTTTAGCGGTTTTTGCCTTAGGCTGTGTGCGTTCATTGGAGAGACAGACAGACAGACAGACAGACACACACACACACAAGCTGTGAGAGGGAAAGTGAAAAACCACTCCCTGGGGAAATGGCCACACCTCAATCCTTTCTCTATACTCCTCCTGGGATCTTGGGCATGCATGCACATGTGTCTGGTGTGACTTTCCAGCCACTGGGTCTGGAACTCAAACCTCGGTCGGCCACGGGAAAGTCCAGGGACTTACCCACTATACCATCTGCTGGCTCCCCCTCCCCCCCTCTTTTTTTTTTTTGGTCTGTCTTCCTGGTTACAGAAAAGCAACTGCACCTCAATGATAAGTTCTGGGAATTTTCATTCTTTTCTCTTTCTTTGATATTACATCTGTGCTTATGGCAACTATCTAGTCTATAATTTGCCTTACAAAATCTTTGAGGCTAAATGTATCTTGGAATTGAGAATTTTGCAAGGTAAGGTGTAGCAGTAATGCAACTTGACCCACAAACAAAAGGGTCTTTCCTGCAACCTCCCTGTACACAGTGGGCACACATTCCCAGGATCTGGGCTGGCTGCAGTTGGGCTAGATCACAAACTGAAGACCCTGTTAGGAGGTCTGTCTCTGCACACCTCCTTGCTCTTTCTCTCTCATGGAATAAACAAACATGAAAAAAAAAATCAAGGGGTTAAAAAAACGACAGCACATGGCATAGCGGTTAAGGCACTGGATCCCCCATGGCTGACTGTGTGGTTCAAGTCCCAGACTGGTTTCTTGAAAATCACACCAGCGCATGCATGTACATGCCCAAAATCCTGAGAGGAGAATGAAGAGATTGCATAGTGGTTTCCCTTCTGGTAGGGGGTGATTTCTTACCTTCCTTCTCTCTCTCTGTGTCTCTCTCGTGAGTGCACACACCCCACAACAAAACTAAAAAGGAAAAAAATTTAATGTTCTTTTTGGTCGGAACCACCATTTTCTAATAATTCACCAAAATGATGGACACACAGAGAAAGAGAAGAGGCACCCAATATATGTTCTCTAGGCCTTTTGGAAAACACAGAGTGGGTTCTTTGGCAATATACAAGTGAATCTACAAGAAAGGTGATATTGTAGACATTAAGGGAATGGGTTCTTTCAAAAAGGAATGCCCTACAAATGTTACCATGGCAAAAATAGAAGTCTACAATGTTACCCAGCATGCTGCTGATATTGTTCTAAATGAACAAGGGCAAGATTCTTGCCAAGAGAATTAATGTGCTTACTGGGCATATTAAACATTCTTAGAGCAGAGATAGCTTTCTAAAATGTATGACCAGAAAAAGGAAGCCAAAGAGAAAAGGTCCATGAGTTCATCCGAAGCGCCAGCCTGCTCCACTCAGAAGCATACTTTGTGAGAACCAATGGAAAGGAGCTTGAGCTTCTGAAACCTATTCCCTATGAATTCATGGCATGACGGATATTAAAATAAACTAAACTACTGTCTATAAAAAAAAAAAGAAAATTAGAAAGCTGGGGCCAGCAGGTGGCAGTGTAGTTAAGGCGCTGGACTCCCACACGAATGATAGTGGTTTGAATCCTAAACCTGGTGGCTTGCTTTCTCACTTTCCCTCTCTCTCTGTCTCTCTCTGTCTCTCTCTGGTGAGTGCATGTGCACTATAGCAAATTAAAATGAATAAATAAATACATAAATAAAAATAAGTAATTATTTAAAAAAAATTAAGCTGGGGACCAGCAGATGGCAAAATGGTTACTTGCTGGACTCCCAAGTAGTCAACCACAGTTTGAGTTTCGGATCTGGCAACCTAAAACTCACACTGGGTGTGTGTGCGTGTGTGCCCAAGATCCCAAGAGAATGGAGAAGGAGGGATTGTGGCATGGCCATCCCCCCCCGGGGGTAATTTCTCACTTTCTCTCTCTCTCTCTCTCCCTCTGTCTTTCTGGGAAGCACGAGTGCCTATAGCAAAAATCTCTCTTAAAAAAAAAAAAAAAAAGCTAACATACACTGTAGTGGGGCATGGGACAATATGCTATGATCAAACAAAGTAATATTTCTGCAGCAGCAAAATAGATGAATTTTTTCCTAAGTAGGGTAAAGCCTATAAATGAGTTCATAATAGGGTCAGATTTTGCAGCCAAGTGAGTTCTTAAAAACAAACCCCTTTAGGTCTCAGAGCCTTCTGGATTTTGTAGTTGTAGATAAAGGGCTAAGGATTTATATAATTTATTTATGGCTAATTCCCAAAGCTCTCTATTCAGTTCTGACCTTTTTACTATGCTTCCAAATGACCTGCTGTCGTCTCAAATTCAACATGTCCAAAATGAAAGTGATTTTTATTCTTCTCTCAGGATTCCATGTGATGTTTTCAGTTTCCTTTTCAATTTCACTAGTATTACATTGTTGCTAGTAGTTTCTTGCAGTCTTTTCATTACTATTGATACCATGAGTCCAAATCCCTATCTCTCTCGGGAACCAGCAGTTAGCGTAATGGCTATGTCGCTGGACTCCCACGTAGTCGACCGCGGTTCGTGTCCCGGACCCGGTGGCTTAAAACTCACGCCGGGCGCGTGTGCGTGCGTGCCCAAGATCCCGAGAGGAGAATGGAGGAGAAGGGATTGCGGCGTGACCATCCCCTCTGGGGGGTGATTTCTCGCTTTCTGTCTCTATGTCTCTCTCTGTCTGTCTGGCGAGCGCACGCGCCCTACAGTGAAAATCTCTCTCAAAAAAAAAAAATCCCTATCTCTCTCTCTCTCTCTCTTTTTTTTTTTTTTTGTCACAGGGTACATGCTCTCTCCAGGCAAAGAGAAAGAGAGGGAGGGAGGGAAAATGAGAAATCACCTCCCAGGGGTAATGGCTTCACCACAATCCCTTCTCTTTTTATTCTCTTCTTGGTACTTTGAGCATGCGTGCACAGGCACCTGGCGTGATTTTTCAAGCCACTGGGTCTGGGACTTGAACCGCATAGTTGGCTACCTGGGATCCAGCACCTAAACCTTCACGCCACTGGTTAGCCCTGAAGTTCCTATCTTAAGGCAACAGTATGGTAATACACATTATTACTTGTAACTGTGTTATGCTGCAAAACATCTTAAAATATAAAATTTCATGCTCATGGGTTGGTCCTACCATCCAGTAGTTAAGCGCTGGTCTGGGACTTAAACCACTAAGAAGGCTTGCACCACATCATCAGCTGGACTGCCCGCTACAGTAATATTTCTAGGTTACCAAGATGGCCCACAAAAGCCTAATCTATCCAAACCATGATTTACTTTAGAACTGTGGAAGCTAAGCAAGCTTGGCTAAACATGATCCTACTTTCAAGAGGGAACATGCTAATATTGGAGAAGTTGCCCTAGACCAGGCCTTGGGCCAGAAGACGTTAGGGAAGGAGGAGCATTAGGTCCCACTCTTACATTTAATAGTTTGATCTGATTTTACACACGATAAAACACATGTTTAAATAACTGGTGAGACCAAGTAGATGGTGTAATGGTTATGTCACGGGACTCTCACATGGCCAACCATGGTTGGAGTCTCAGACCTGGTGGTTTCAAACTTGTGCCAGACGAGTGTGCATGTGTGCCCAAAATCCTGACAGGAGAATGGAGAAGGAACTGTGGTGTGGCCATCCCCCCTGGGGACTGATTTCTCACTTTCTATCTCGTCAGTGAGCACATGCATCCTATAGCAAAAATCTCTCTTAAAAAATAAAAATGGTAAATGTAGATTTCATTTGACAAGAAAAACAAAAAATAGATTCTTCATAAATAGGTATCTTGAGTTCTGGAGAGAAAATAGCTCCAAGGACCTATAAAAGGATATTATTCTAGGTTAAATATGAACCTCTAGGGGTCAGATGGTGGCATGGTGGAAATGCAAATGGACCCACATGGGACAGTCCTGTTTGTGTTCTGAGACCTGATTCGCGCCAAACATGCACTGGCTGGAGGAGGCTTGCGTGGATCAGGGTGTGAAGACCCTGTCGGGGGTGCTTGTCTGTGTCTCTTTCATGGAAGAAACAAATAAACCTAAAAAAATGTGAATCGTGGGCTAGTTGGTGGCATGGTAGCTAAGGGGGCTGGATCCCACATGGTCCTCTGTGGTTAGAATCCCGGACCCAGTGGCTTGAGAAACATGCACATGTGTGCATGCCCCAAATCCTGAGGTGAATGAAGGAGAATGCATTACAGTATGGCTGCCCCCTCTGGGGAGATGCTTTCTCATTTTCTCTCTGTTCCTCTGTCTCTTTTAGGGGAATGCACAAGCCCTATAGTAAAAAAAAAAAAAAAAAAAAAAAAAAAAAAAAAAAAAAAAAAAAAAAAAAAAAAAAAAAAAAAGAAAGAAAGAAAGAAAAAAGAAAAGAAAAGAAAAGAAAATCTCTGGTCTGAGGGCTAAAGTGGATTTTTATTCATGCAAGGGTATATGTATATTCCTGGGTCTATGTCAGAGTGAGCAAGTGAGAGACCCACAGGAAAGCAAAGATATACTGGAGTTACTTAAACTGAGACCACAATGTGTTTAGCACAATGTTGAAGGTGTGACATATATGATAAAAAACAGTTCCAATGGAAATTTCCACTGTGAATGTCACCAAATATCTGAGAATTTCCCTTTTAGATTCCCTTAAGGAGGGGGGGTCATAATTCTTGATTAAAATAACATGTGATCTTTGCTTTTAGTCATTTCCACTTCATTTTATGGACTGGTTTGCAGCCTTGCAACTAAGACTCTTTCCTTGAGAATTTACTTCTCTTTAAGGGCTTATTAATAGCCTTTTCTTTTTGACAAAACATAGCATACCACACCAAGAACGTTAATGTTGTCTTCTTATCAATTATCAGATAAGAGAACCATGATAAATAAACTGTAGTCCATAAAGTGCGTTATCACTTACAAAATAGCAGTAAATAATGAAATAGAAAAACTTTTAAGAATTTATAAACCGAATAACAATTTCACTCTAAGGTTTTTTTTTTTTTCTTTTTTAAGAGAGATTTTTGCTCACTGGAAAGACAAAGAGAGACAAAAAGTGAGAAATCACTCGATCAGGGGGAATGGTCATGCTGCAATCCCTTCTCCTCCAATCTCCTTTTGGGATCTTGGGCACGCATGCACACAACGCCCAGCGTTGAGTTTAAGCCACCAGGCCTGGAATGCGAATGCCATTGACTACGTGGGAGTCCAGCAATGTAACTATTACACCATCTACTGGTCCTGCCCTAAGGGATAGTTTTGTGAAAGGATTTTTGAGTTTTATACCGTCATGTATAGTTTTGCATCTGTAGTTCACAGGTGTATATGTTTACATATGTCCACCTACTTTATTTTAATGGCAAAGGCCACCAGCTACAACTCTATTTCGACTCTATTACTGCCAGAAGGCACAGGCACACCTCAATCTTTCCTCCCCATTTGTTGGGATTTGGGGCACACACATAACCATACCTGCAGTTTTTCAAGCTGCTGGGACCAATATTTATACCATAATCAGCATGTGGGATCCAGCTCCCTTTGCACAGCACTTATCTGCTGTGCTGTGGAATCCACCCTTCAATTCAACATTCTTAATCGCAACCAAGATTCCAATACAACCTGAAGACAAGATGTGTCCTATACAACCATACCATTTCTTGGAATGATTAAGGGCCGGCCCCATAGTGCAGCAGTTAAGTTCCAAACACTGGGAACTGGACCCCACATGACTGCCGGCAGTTTGAGTCCTGACTCATTTTGAAAAACTGCTGTGTGTATGTGTGTGCATGCCTAAAATCCTGACAGGATAGAAAAATAGGGAAAAAGAATGCAGCGTGAATGCGCCCCGTCTGTTAGGGGTGCTTTCTCTTTCTCCGGTGAATGCATGTGTCTTTTGCCCTTTAGCAATAAAACATTTTAAAAATTAAGGATTTAATTTCTTTTCACTTTTTCTTTTTTGCTAGAGGGCATGTGTGCTTGCTAAGAGAGACAGAAGAAGAGAGAGGGAGAAGAGGGACCAGCAGTTAGTGTAATGGGTATGTCGCTGGACTCCCATGTAGTCGACCGTGGTTTGCATCCTAGACCTGGTGGCTTAAAACTCACTCCGGGCGTGTGTATGTGTGTGTCCAAGATCCCGAGAGGAGAATGGAGGAGAAGGGATTGCAGTGTGGTCATCCCCCCCGGGGGCGGGGGGTGATTTCTCACTTTCTGTCTCTCTGTCTGTATCTGTCTGGTGACTGCACACGCCCTATAGAAAAAGCTCTCCCCCCCCCAAAAAAAAAAGAGAGAGAGAGAGAGAGAGAAGAGAAAGCATCTCCCATAGAGAATGGTCACACTACAACTCCTTCTCTTCCATCTCTTCCTCCTTCCAGGACTTGGGCATGTATGCACATGTGCTTTGCGTATTTCTCATGATGTTGGGTCTGGGACTCAAACAGTGAGGTCGGTCATGTTGGTTCCAGCTGCTTTAGTCACGAGGTCATGGAGCCAGCTCATCACTTTTTCTAAATATGAAATTTATTAGAGTAGAATGGTTTTCAAACTACACGCCTACTCAACCCTACCCTATCCCCAAAGGGCTCTGCCATCGTTTGTATAGAGGTTATGAATATAAAAATCAATGAAATCCTACAGCAGAGGCTGGGAAGATGGTAAAACACTTGTTTGGTTGACATTACAAATAATATGAAAACAACATGTGAAGTCAAAGTGAGTAAGTTTCTGTATATTACTATCAGAGGAGGTACAGGTCTAAACGTGCGTCCTTAATGACTTCAATCAGCAGAAGATCAAAAGCAGAAATAAAAGATACAAAAACTACTTATATAATAGCTGCTACATTAAAAAACAAAAAGAAATGTGGCCAGTGTTTGGAAAGCTACCTGTTCTAGAAGATATAGTAAATTAAATAATGAGAAGTCCGATATTATCTTCCAATAATATAATTCTATTTTTTTGGAAGTCTTAAAACTGATTCTGAGGGGGAGGGGAGGAAAAAAAAGGCAATGGATAAATGAAACAAAAAAGATAGCAACTGCTTGAAAACTCAATTTATTAAAGAAAGCTCTATGCAATTGGAATAAATTGCAGAGTTATAAACATTTTCCTCTTCTCCACTCTGACAAATCTACTTTCCTGAATATGAAGGTGTTATATATCTGCTCCATGAGTCAGAAAATAGAAGGCCAAGAGTTTTTTTATTGATGTCAATATGACTGCTTCTTATATACAGGCAGAATAAAGCAAGGCTGTTAAATGGCCTACCCCTAAATTAAGAATTAGAAGACATGAAATTACTGCATTAGCTATAAAATCTATTTAATATACCAAAGATGGTATAGTACATGTAGATAAGATATATGCATTTTCTGTTTAAGAGAATCAGAAGTTTTGGCTGAAATGCTGAGATACAATAGATATCAAACACTGACCTGTGATCTAAGAGAATGTCTGGAGGAAATTTTAGAACGGGTGCCTTGAAATCCATTATAGAGTCACTCGCAGGGCAGGTATCGATTGGGGCAGATGTGTGAAGAGGATCTCTTTGGGGAAGGTTGTGTTACGAGTCTTTCCCCTTCCTCCATGCATAGATAAAAGCATTTTGTAGGAACCACGTGGCATGCTCAACATGGTAAGGGATGCTGTGCACCGACACCTGGCGCGTAGAGACACAGAGCCTCTGGCTAAGGTACCAGCGCCAGCAGTCTGTGAGATTTCTACTCTAAGAAAGGCTTAATACACAGACATCTTTCTGTGGAGCAGATGTGGGTCAAGCAGGAAAGAAAACCACGCTATGAAACCTTGCCCTAGAGGATCACCCAAGAGGGTGATGACATTCCAACAGACTAAAGTAAGTTGGTATAGACCATATAAAGTGACTGCAGGGCTTTTGTAATCTTGGAGGGATGGATTGAAAAAGTCATGGAATGTCTGCAACCTGAAGAAGTTAATGTGATTAAAAAATTTTAAAAGGACAGTGGGAGAAAAAAAGTAGATGTTATGATTTAACCACCCAGGAGTTCTAACTTTTCGAGTGTGGCTATATACTTAAATTAACAAAGTGACCATACATTTGCAAAGATATACTTAAAGAGTATTACATATTTAAAGTTCTTCCATTCTCTTATGCTCTATTATGCTCTACATCCAGTGATTTCAGTGTTCATATATTTGAAGTAAAATTATCATCAAAAGAAGGTAAGCTGCCAAAGGAAAGCCCAGCTGGTTCTCTGCCACAGAGCTGCTTTATGTGCTTACCTTTGGACAAGTGATTTCAGTCTGCTGGATCATGATGAGAGCTGAAGCTATGAGAGCCCCTTGCCTCACGTAGTTCACAGGGTCGTTTGTCATTGGTTCTAGCAAATTAATTGCTTCCTGAAAGCATTAAAAAAAAGCTTTAAAGTTGAGATATTTGGATTTTTAAACTAGTTACTGTCATGTTCTGCCAATATTTTCATCCAACAGTGTAGTAGCAAGTTAATTTATGATTATTTGAACACTGTAGTTCAGAACTGAGTATGCTTTATATAAGTTTCAATATAAATGATAGTCAGTGAAAAAGCAGCTTTGGAACCAGAATGCTGCTGTCTTGAGGTAAAAATAAAAATGGTCCTAAGAAAATTTAGATAGACCAGTTGTTAGCATATTGGCTATGTCAATGAACTACCATGTAGTCAACCGCGGTTTGAGTCCTGGACCCAGTGGCTTAAACTCATGCCAGGCGCATGTGAATGTGTGCCCAAGATCCTGAGAGGGGAATGGAGGAGAAGGGATTGTGGCGTGGCCATCCCCTCTGGGGGATGATTTCTCAATTTCTGTCTCTCTTTCTTTCTCTTTTTTTCTGGTGAGCGCAAGTGCCCTATACCAAAAACCTCTCCAAAAAAAAAAATAAATAAAAGAAAATTTAAAAGACATGAGATTAACATTTGATAAACAATTAGTTTACAGTACCAAGTATCTAAGTATTTTATGTATCTTATCCTATGTAATTATCTTAATCCAAAACCAAAACAAATCCCTCCAAACAAAATAAAAACTAAAAAATTAAAGTTGGCCCTGTAGTCTAGTGGTTAGGGGAATCATACCCCACATGATTGACTGTGGTTTGAATCCCAGTCCTAGTAGCTTAAAAAACATGCTAGGTATGTACTGTGCACGCCCCAAATCCCAACAGGATGGAAAAATGGAGGAAAAGGGATTCAGGCATGACCATACCCTATGGGAATCACTTTCTCTCTCTCAACCTGGCTAGGCTAGCACAGGCACTTTCTGACAATTAAAAAAAGAAAAAAAAGGAAAACAACCAACACAAAATAATTCTTATAAACAAAGAAACAGTTAGAAAGGTTTAGTAACTTCCCCAAAGCTACCTTCAGAAGTAAAACTCTTGGGACCAGCAGTTGGTGTAATGGCTATGTCACTGGACTCCCATGTAGTTGACCATGGTTTGAGTACTGGATCCAGTGGCTTAAACTCACGCCGGGCGGGTGTGTGTGCGTGCCCAAGATCCCGAGAGGAGAATGGAGGAGAAGGGATTGTGGCGTGCCCACCCTCCCTGGGGGGTGATTTCTAGCTTTCTATCTCCCTGTCTGTCTCTCTGTCTGTCTGGCGAGCGAAGTGCCCTATAGCAAAAACTTCTCAAAAAAAAAAAAAAAAAAAAAGTAACAAACTCTTGCTAGTTTGACTCTAAAATCTGTATTATGTATTCAACTTCCTCAAATACTAGGGTAATATAATATCTTAGATGATTTTACAAGACTTAATTTTACAAATTAAATTAAAAGAAACAAAACTAAACAAAAAAGATTTTATTGCTAGTAAATGGGAAAACAATTAAATCAAATAGATTAGAACTGATTTCATGTTCAGGGGCCAGCAGGAGGCATGATGGTTAAGAGCGTTGGATTCCCACATGGCCGACCACAGTTTGAGTCTCTGACATGGTGGCTTGCTTTCTCATCCACCTCCACCCGTTCCTCTCTGGTCAAATAAAAATAAATAAATAAAGTTCTTTAAAGAAAAAAAAAAAAAAGAATAGATTTCAAGTTTATACACTTGGCAAAAATCACATGTGATAATATTACCCAAAATGCTTACCAGTATTTCTCCAACATATTCTTCTAAACATAATCCTCTTTCACAAAGAATTAAATACATTTGGGAGTTCCTGCATACTAGGTATCACCTTCTCTTGCAGATTCAAAAGAAGTATATTGTATATAAGGAAGGAATACAGGTATAAACAAAGGCTCTAAGATGCCTTGTAACAACCACTCAAATTTTGTTTATCTCAGCAATTGCCCACTGTATTGACCAAGAACTCTTTTGCCCCATACAACTTCTATTAATACCCCATAGGAGTTTTGGGAAGTACCATTTTACAACACAATGTCCCACATGAGGTCCTAAAATAGGTATACATCTAAGAGGAAGATAGCAATAGATTTATAAAAATTTCAAATTTATATCTTAATTCAGTACACCAAAATCAAGAAAAGGAAAATAAATTGACTCCTTTTTTGGAAAATTACTTTAGACTCCTTACATGTGGACTTACATACTTTTTTTTTTTTTAAGAGATTTTTGCTATAGTGAGTGTGTGCTTGCCAGTGAGACAGAGACAGAGACAGAAGAGAAAGAAAGCAAGAAATCACCTCCAAGGGCAGATGGCCACGAAGTAATCCCATCTCCTCCATTCTCCCCTCAGGATTATGGGCATGCATGCATGCAAACATGCACTCATGTGAGTTTTTATTTTTTGGAAAGGTTTTTTTGCTACAGAGCGCATGCACTCGCCAGAAAGACAGGGAGAGACATAGAGACAGAAAGTGAGAAATCACCCTCCAGGGGGGATGACCACGCCGCAATCCCTTCTCTTCCTGGGATCTTGGGCACGCACACACACGTGCCCGGTGTGAGTTTAAGCCACCGGGTCCGGGACTAAAACCACAGTCAACTGTGGTACTGTGGGAGTCCAGTGACATAGCCATTATGCCAACTGCTGGTCCCAACACATGTTGAGTTTTAAGCCGCCAGGTCTGAACTGTGGTCAACTACTTGGGAGTCCAGCAATGTAACCATTATGTCATCTGCCGGTCCCGACTCACATACTTTTAAAAGGCAGAGTTATTAACAGATAATACACATACCAGATGTGTATCCTTTCTTCTCCTTTCATTGAAGGAATTTAATGATACCATGCAGGAGAGTATATTTTTTAAACATATATTGTCCATATTCTTTATGAATTATTTATGAATTAGTCATGATAAAAATATAAGAAAATTTCCAACTTATAAGTTTAAAACAATAACTTGGCCTTTGAGATATATAATAGAACCTCAAAGGTACATTTAAGAATGGGGCTGGCAGGTAGCATGGTAGTCAAGGATGCTGGATTCCCACATGGCCGACCGTGGTTTGAGACCCAGACGTGGTGGCTTGCTTTCTCGCTTTCCCTTTCTCTCTCTCTGGACAAATTAAAGAAATAAAAACAAATGTAATTAAAAAAATAATTCTTTAAAAAAGGGTACATTTGGGACCAGCAGTTGGCATAATGGCTATGTCACTGTTGGCATAACGGCTATGTCGCTGGATTCCCATGTAGTCAACTACGGTTCAAGTCCCAGACCTGGAGGTTTAAACTCATGCCCAGCGTGTGTGCACGAGTGCCCAAGATCCTGAGAAGAAAATGGAGAAGGGACTGGGATGTGGCCTTCCCCCCAGGGGGTGATATCTCGCTTTTTGTCCCTCTGTCTCCCTTTGTCTTTCTGGAGAGTGCACATGCTCTACAGCAAAAACTACTCCAAAAAAAAAAAAAAAAAAAAAAGGAAAGAAAAAGAGTACATTTAAGAATAAACAAATTTTGGGACCAGCGGTTAGCGTAATGGCTATGTCACTGGACTCCCATGTAGTCAACTGAGGTTCATGTCCTGGACCCGGTGGCTTAAAACTCAACGCTGGGCACGTGTGCGTGCATGCCCAAGATCCTGAGAGGAGAATGGAGAAGGGACTGTGGCATGGCCATCCCTCCTGGGGGGTGATTCTCGCTTTCTGTCTCTCTGTCTCTATCTGGCGAGCGCACGCGCCCTACAGCAAAAACCTCTTAAAAAAAAAAAAAAAAGAATAAACAAATTTTCAGATTTTTAAAAGAGAGATTTCTGTTATAGGGCGCGTGCATTTGCCAGAGAGATAGAAAGTGAGAAATCACCCTCCTGGAAAGAGGAAGCCCATACCACAATCCTTCCCCCTTCTCCTCTTGGGATTCTGGGCGTGCACGCGCATGCACGCACACACACACACGTGCGCCCTGTGTGAATTTTAAGCTGCCAGATCTGAGACTCGAACTTTAGTTGGTCACATGAAAGTCTAGTAGCATAACCATTATGCCACCCTCAAAATTTCAGATTTTAAAAAGATAAAAGTACCAGGGCCAGCAGGGGGTGTGGTGGTTAAGGTGCTGGATTCCCCTATGGCTGACAGTAGCTCAAGTCCCAGATGTGGGGGCTTGATAAATCACTCCGGGCACATGTGTGTGTGTGCAACCAAAATCCTGAGACAAGAATGTAGAAGGGGATTGTGGTGTGGCCATTGCCCTGAGAGGTAGTTTCCTGCTTTCCCTCTGTGGCGAGTACATGTGATCTAAGGCAAAAACCTTACCAAAAAAAAAAAAGGAAAAGAAAAATATAACACTCAGTCATATAGGTACTATCTAGAAATGAACCTTTTCTTATAACAAAGGGTGTGTGTGTATGTAGAAAAAGCATGGTTATATTTTAGTGTCTATATTATTGAGAGAGGAGTCACTGTTTTATCATCTGTTGTCCAAACACAATGGTGTAAGTTTCTTAATTCTGTCAATTTTAATTTTCATTTGTGTGGCTTTTTCTCTAATAAAGGTTTGGGTATAGATACGAATAATTTTTTTAGTCATGTAAGACATAACTTGAGGCCAGCAGGTGGTGTAGTGAAGGCACTGGACTCTCACAAGGCCAACCATGGTTCAGGTTCCAGACCCAGTGGCTTGTTTTCTTACTTTCTCTCTGTTTTTCTCTGGGAAGTGTTCATGCCCTATAGCAAATTAAATAATAATAATGATAAATAAAAGCGAATAAATAATTCTTTAAAAAGAAGACATGGGACCAGCAGTTAGCATAATGGCTATGTCACTGAACTCCCATGTAGTCGACCACAGTTTGAGTCCCGGACCCAGTGGCTTAAACTCATGCCGGGCGCGTGTGCGTGCGTGCCCAAGATCTCAAGAAGAGAATGGAGGAGAGGGATTGCGGTGTGGCCAACCCATCTGAGGGGTGATCTCTCGCTTTCTGTCTCTCTGTCTGTCTCTGTCTTTCTGGCGAGTGCACATGCCCTATAGCAAAAACCTCTTAAAAAAAAAAAAGACATAATTGAAGCTGGGAATAAAAATAGGTTATTTTCAGGTTTATCTAGAAGTAAAGCAGACTCATTCAGTGTGAGTAATAAAATTTTTTTAATTGAATTAATTTGTCAGATGCCATGTTTCAAAGAATATTTACTCCTACATAGTATGTTAAGTTTAGAATAATTTGGAAAAAATGATCTAATTTGTATTTAACTTATGGTGCCTGATATAAATCTCAACTGAAGATATAAGGGTTGAAAAATACTTCATAAGATATCCAACTATATTCTTCTTTTGTTTACATATCTAATGTGTCCTAGTGTCCTAGAAGTAAAGGTCAATTTCTATGAACTACAACTTACAAAACCAATGATATCTCTAATAAAAACGAAGATACATTCCCATGTAAGAAATGTTCCCCCAAAAGAAATTAAAACATTTAAAAAACAAAAAATTCTATGAGGGCAAGGATGATGTCCAATTTGTTTACTATTAGATTTAAAAAAAAAAGAGTTCATAATAGAGCATGTGAGTATTCATATGAGAGAGAGAGAGAGAGAGAGAGAGCGCGCACGCGCACACCAGCAAGAGAAATGAGTACCCTCCATGGAGTCTGGTCACGTCACAATCTCTTTCCGACAGTCCTTCTGCCTGTCAGATAGTGGGCAATTGTGTGTGTGTCTGGTGTGTTTCAGGATGAACAGGCTGGAGATTTGAACAGTGGTTCTGATGTGAGACTGCTGTGGCACACAGTCAACTCTCACCACTGTATTCCTAAATGATCTTGCCACCTATCACTCATTCAACAAATATCTACTGAGAGTCTACTATGTACCATGTATGATTTTAGCTTCTGAGAGTGAATATTTTGTTTTCAGGGACCTACATTTCAGTGGAAAGAGACAGACGGTAAATAAGTAGGTGTAAAATATGTCAGGTGGTAAAAGTGCTATGAGGAAAAGGCAAAGTAAGAGAATAGGTAGGGATAAAATAATGAAACGGGATGTCTCTGTAAATTTCTTTTGTAAAGTTTCTTAAGAATGAGAGACAGACAAGAACCCTCAACAGATCCTAGTCTGTGATACCCCTCAACTGCCCAGCAGCCTTCTCAGCCAGCCAGGATCCTAAGTGTGCACACCCAGTGTGTACAGGTGGACCCAAGAACCTTCAGTTCTCATGTGACCTCCAGCAATATAGCATTGCACTGCTGCTGCACCACTGCAGCTGGGTCCTCTATAAATTTTTACACAATTCCTGCCACATGTAATAAAAACACCTTTTCTTGTTTGTTTGTTTTTAAATCATCAGTGGGCATCTGCACTAACCAGAGAGATACAGAGACAGAAAGAGAGAAAGGGATAAATAAAGCACTCCATAAGGTGTGTTCATTGTTCATACCACAAACCCTTCTCCATTTCTTCATCTTAGAATTTTGAGCACACACACCCAGTGTGTTTTCCAAGCCTACGTGACAAGAATTCAAATGTGGCTGGCCATGTGGGATCTGGCTTCCTTAACCACTTAAGGCTTTGGGGCCAGTCTGAAAATAATCTATTTTTATTCTTAGCGTCAATTATATCTCATGTGACTAAAAAGGTTATTCATATTCAATACTAATACCCTTTATTAGAGAATAAGTCATACAAATGAAAATTTAAATTCCCAGAATCAATCAATAAACATACACTATTGTGTTTGAACAACAGATGACAAAAAAGTGACTCCTTTCCCACTGATCTAAGACACTTGAAGCATAACCACGTTCTCCCCCTGCAACACACACACACCTTTCGTTGTAAGAAAAGGTTTATTTTTGAAAGTGTCCAAGATGTGTGCTGAGTGACAAAGTGGGACGATCATGTCACTGCCGAGAAACAGGAAAACCTGTTGTTTAAGTGATAATGTATTTCTTTATGAATCTCACGATGAATTATGTTTTCAAATCATCATTTTACCTAACACAATCTCTTTAGTTATGAAACTTTGGAGGGTTTAACCAACGTAGTTACCTCTTAGAGACGACAAAATGGGCAAATGGCATGTAAGTTACTTGCTTAAGACAGAAATGCTGAGAGTTTATTTTGGCAGTTTCAGATGAGAACCCTGATTACCACGTAACCATTATACAAATTAAGCATGTAAAATAACCATATATTAATAAAACAATCCAAGTAGTTCTTTGAAGAAAAAACTTATTTCTCCTCTTTTTTTAATCAATGATTTTAAAAAGAAACATCAGTGTTTCAGTTACAGCTATCCATAGCCACATAATCTGACGCTTTGTTCCTGGGAGGCTTTGGGCAAGACAGCGTAACAGTGAGAAGATACTGGGCAGCTTTGTGAGGCAGTCAATCTTGCACGTAACACTGTACTTGTATTTTTACAGCCGTACACAGACTTTCTTACAAGGGAAAACAGTCTGGCGCCAGGAAGAGCTGCCTTGCTTAGCCGTGGGCCTTACCTTGTTTCCTGTTCCGGCACAGCAGATCCCCAGGGCCATTGCGGCTCCATAGCGCACGTGGGGGTTGTAACTCTCTGACAGCAAAGAAACCACGCTCGGGCACTGTTCAGGTGTCCTGACAGAAACACAAAGAATGGACATGATGTTGTAGCCAATATATTTTAAATCAAGATGGAAAATCTCAATCAAGTTTCTTTGTTTGTTTGAATTGCCAAAGGGTATGTGTAATTTAGAGAGAGGAGATTGGGGAGGGAGGGCTCCACTGGGGCATGGTCATGCCACGATCCCTTCTCTTCTCTCTCTCCATCCTGCTTGAATTTGGGGCATGTGTGCATAGACACCTGGCATTTGTTTTTTTAAAATCTGTTATAGGGCATGTGTACTTGCCAGAGAAAAACAGGGTGTGTGTGTGTGGCGAGGGGAGAAAACATTCTGAGGGGATGGCCACACCACAGTTGTTTCTCCTCCATTCTCCTTTTGGAATCTTGGGTGCACAGGAATCTGGCATGTTTCTGAGCTGCAGAGTTTGGGACTCAAACTGTGAAGTTAAGGTGAGATCCAGCCACCTTAGCAGTGCCACCACTGGCCCAGAAAAGTGTTTTTCTTTTTTTTAAGGTTTTAATCATAGGACACGTGTGCTCACTGGCACGTGAGAAACAGTGAGAAATCACCCTCTGGAGGGGATGACCATGCCTCAATCCCTTCTCCTCATTCTCTTGCTGGGATTTTAGGCATGCACAAACATGTACCTGGTGTGATGTTCAAGCCACTAGTAGTCCATCACCTTAACCAGCAAGCCATCTACTAATCCCTAGGGAAGTCTTTTTAAAAAGACTATATATACTATTATGACCCCCGGGGACCCGGC
>NW_006209227.1:475917-489586 GCF_000334495.1 Tupaia belangeri chinensis | reverse complement strand
GGAAGGTGGGACATAGCAGAGGGTGGGGGATGGGGAATCAGGGATGGCAAGACAAAGGGCAAGGTATGCAGGACGTAAGAATTGGAAAATTATTTGCTGAGAACATATATGTGGATGTACTTGATTGAGCCAATGCACAGTGTATTTTGGATGGAAAATTCATTTGTGTGTTGTGATGGTGTAAAGTGAATTAATAAAAAAAAAAGATAGCAAGTGAACAATAGAGAGGCAGGACATTAGTGAGAAACAGATAGGGCTTATTAACTGTTGATAACATGTATAGAATAAGTATTTTCAACTGGATTGGTCTGAGAAGTATTTCATGATGGGCAAAGTATTTTTACAAGCAAAATGAGAAATAGCAATTGATTGTTTTAAAAAATAATTAGAATAATAAAAATAATGATTGGGGAAAACACAGAAAAGATATTGAATGTTGAGGTGGGGAGATTAATGTCTCTGTACTGACGGACATACATGGCATTCCCTTTTGAAAAAACAATGTAATACACTGTAAAGTTATATGTAATCCAATGTAATATAAAGAAGATTATTATGATAATAAAAAATAAAATTAAAATTAAAAAAAAAAAAGAGGAATTTGGTTACCTAATTGCGCATGCCCAATGTGAGCCAGGTTGTTTTAATTAGTTTATTGCTCTAGCGGTAATTAGGGCGTTGACCTAGTGGGAATTAGGGCCTTGACCAAAATGCCCTTTCACTTTTCTTTTATGACTGCCAGCTCATTACTGCCTACCACAGTACCATCAAACATTAAAAAAATTGCAATAATATATAACTATTGCAATGGAGATGTAAACAAAGTGTCATGGGACAATTGGATAAGGAGCAATGATGAATACCTTTCAATAAATGAGAGGAAGTTCAAGACTCTACTTGGTTACTACAATATGCTTATTTCTATCAGGGACGGTCTTAATAATAGTAATTATAATAGGTGAAATGTTTAGATAGTCATAAAAAAAAAAGACTATACTATTATGAATGAAAACAGCAACTACCACAATCAGTTCAAATCTATAATTCTATATTCTCCTTTAGCCCCAAACTCCAGTGAATGGTAAATTCAAATTTCAAATGGAAAAAGAGCTAGGTTTATGAAAATTGTGTTTAATAAAATGAAATTCTATTCTATTCAACAGAATCTATCATTCTTTCTTGAAAACATTGTCAGTTTGACTAAGCTCCTCTATATGAATAATCTGGAAACAATATTAACGGCAATGGCATAGAACAGTATGGTACTGTGAAAATGCACGTACTAGGAAGCAGAAGACTCAGTTCTAAATTTAGCTTGTTAATTCATTAGTTATATAGCACTAGGCAAGCCACTTAGGTTTTCTTCTCTGTAATCAGAAATAGATTTTCTTGATTATTTTCAGAATAATGTGTTTAAAAAAACAGATGGGCAAATAACTAAAAATATACTAATAATGTATATGCTTTCAGTTAATGCATATTGAAATAAATAACAGTATTATTTACAGCTATGTAAACCTATGTTCTAGTACCTGTTTTGTTTCTAAGTAGCTGGTCCAATTTATACAAAAGTCAATTAATCAAACACCATGGAGTTCTATTTCTCGTCTGAAAAAAGAATGAATGGTAGAAATTCCATAAGATCTGTTTAAACTTTACAGTTCTATGGCTTTTGGTCTGGCTCCATAATGTAAGAGTTAAGGGAGCTGGATCCCATGTGACAGACTCTGGTTCAAATCCTGACCCCTGTGATTTGAAAAAACACTAGGCCATGTGTACACATGTATCTCAAATCCCAGCAGGATGGAGACATGGAGGAGGAAGGACTATGGTGTGATCATGCCCCACTGAGCTTTTCAACTCTCCCTCTCTCTCTGGCAGGTACACTTGCCTTCTGATAATTGAAAAAACAAAAATAAAAATAATTCTATGGCTTCAGTTGTCATAGGTTTGAATCAATGCCCATTATTACAGGACAACTTTTCTTCAATGAATAACATTCCTATGAAGTAAAATTGAAATTTAAAGCAATATATGAAAAAGGTTGTTAAAGTTATTTCAACTTATAGTTGACATACTATCATTTAACTTTTATTTTCACCTCGATTGGGCCAAGAACTTAAAACTCTTCCCATAATTTGATACCCAAATGTTCTGAAAAATTCAAATATTTGTCACCTAATTAATTAGCAATAAAACCACTCAAGACAGCAAATGCAGGGCCAGGACTGAATTCTTTCTTTCTTTTTTTTTTTTTTAATCTTCCAGAAATTAGTAGCATGGTGCTAGATACTAAGATAAAGCAATTGTTATTAGTTATTAAGAGACAAAGAGTCAAACTTGATTTATAAGTAGAGACTGTAACCAACAAGTATTTTCTACTAGGTTCAGGCCAAAGAAATAGGCACTAGAAAATATATCAAGCCCTTCCCTGTTTTCTCCCCCTCAAATTTATTTATTTATTATTTTTTTTTAAGTTTTTTTTTTTTTTTTTTTCCTTCAGGTGTGTGCAGTTGCTGGAGGGAGACAGACAGTAAGAGGGAACGTGAGAAATCACCACCTGGGGGGATGGCCACGCTCAATCTCTCCTCTTCCTTCTCCTGGGATCTTGAGCACACATACACATGTACCCAGTGTGAGTTTCAAGCCATCACATCTGGAACTCTAACCATGGTCAGCCATGTGGGGGTCCAGTGATGTAACCACTATGTCATCCACTGCTGCCCCTCCTCATATGTATAATTCAGCTAGCTAATCAAAAACAAGGAGAATCTGGGACCAGCAGTTAGCGTAATGGCTATGTCGCTGGACTCCCATGTAGTCGACCGTGGTTGGAGTACCAGACCCGGTGGCTTAAACTCATGCCGGGCTCGTGTGCGTGCATGCCCAAGATCCCGAGAGGAGAATGGAGGAGAAAGGACTGCGGCGTGGCCATCCCCTCTGGGGGTGATTTCTTGCTTTCTATCTCTCTGTCTCTGTCTGTCTGGAGAGCGCACGCGCCCTATAGCAAAAACCTCTCCAAAAAACCAACCAAACAAACAAAAAAACCAAGGAGAATCAACACACCTGTGAGTACTACTTCATAAGGGTTAAGTGTCTTAGTCTAAGTGCTCTGAAGTTTGGAGTAGGATGATCACACAGAGGGCTTGGGGATGCCCCACAGGTGAGGTCTACACTGGGACCTGAAGGATGAGTATGACTGATAGCAGGAGAGTGGGCAGGCAGAGGAACAGACACTGGAATGTGAGAAGCAAGCCTGAGGAAGTTATTAGTAGATAAACCAAATTGGTTTTATGTAGAGCTAATTGGAGATATCAGAAATAAGAAATTAGGACTACTGACGCAGTTAACTACTTGAGAGCAGGGTGGGTATCAAAGCTGTCTAATAATGGTACTAGATCTTCCTTTTCATTGTCAAATTTGGCTTCCATCCCAGTTGGTGTGCCACTCAGTATTCCCACGTTCTATCCTTGCCTATTTCTTGCCTTTGCTTGTGCTATTGTTTCTGTTGTTTTCTTCATAACTCCAGATGGTTAAAATCCCAACCATTCAAGAGCTTGGTTCACATGACAGGTATGCCTTCTACTGCCCTAGCAGACTAGTTGTTATAGACAGCATATGAGATAATGATGTGGGATATATATTTTTTTTTTGGGGGGGGAGAGGTTTTTGCTATAGATCGCGTGCGCTCGGAAGAAAGAGAGAGAGAGAGAAAGAGAGACAGAAAGTAAGAAATCACCCCCTGGAGGGGATGGCCACGCCTTCTCTTCCATTTTCCTCTTGGGATCTTGGGCATGTATGCACACACGCCTGGCATGAGTTTAAGCCACCGGGTACAGGACTCAAACCGTGGTTGACTACATGGGAGTCCAATAATGTAGCGATTATGCCATCTGTTGGTCCCTGAATGTGGGATTAGCTTTAAACTGTAAAGTACTAGACAAATATATAGAAGAGGACTTCAAAAAGTTTGTGGGGAGGCTAGCAGGCAGTGTGATTAAGGATCTGGATTCCTACATGGTTAACCATGGTTTGACCAAGAGCATATGCATCTGGTGGCTTGCAAATCACGCTGGGTGTGTGTGTGCGTGTGTGTGCGTGCCCAATACCCAGAAAGAACAATGGAGGAGAAGGGACTGCAGCATGGCCATTCCCCCTGCATCCCTACCCAGACAGGCGGACAGGGTGATTTCTCACTTTCCCTCTCTCTGTTTCTCTCCATTCAGTACCTGCCCTATGGCAAACCTAAAAAGTGTCTGGAAAAATGGAATTAAAGTATGAGTTCACTCTAGTGCAAAAAATTTTGAGATCCTGAGACCAGCAGTTAGTGTAATGGCTATGTCACTGAACTTCCACGTAGTCGACCATGGTGCGAGTCCCAGACCCAGTGGCTTAAACTCACTCCAGGCATGTGTGTGTGCATGCCCAGGATCCTGAGAGGAGAGTGGAGGAGAAGGAATTGCTGCGTGGCCATCCCCCCGGGGGGTGATTTTTCGCTTTCTGTCTCTCTGTCTCTGTCTTTCTGGCGAGCGCACGCACCCTATAGCAAAATATCTCTCCAAAAATTTTTGTTGAGATCCATGCATAGTTTTTTCATAATACACATTTTCCATGAGCTTTCGGAAGACCACTCATATTATCTGTAGAATCTTCTCTGTATCTTCCGTAACACAGGGTAGCCAGGTCTCATTAGTCATATTACTGAGTGCTTATTATGTAAAAGGTAGTGGGTAGACTAGAACAAACATGTGGGAAAACTGGGTCCTGGTTTACTTCACGAGTCAGTGATTATCGGTCAATCATCTGAAACAGTGGTTCCATATATTTTTTGAATCAGAGTCTCCTTTCCTTCACTAAATGTACACATACACATGATATTGGGAGTCTAACCTTTAAATCTGTACTAAGGGAATATATCCTCTAAAGTTTAAAATTTTAATTTATATGGTGCCATATAAAGAAAATGAATGAACAACCTTATTACTCTTAAGTATTGTTATTTGTGCTTCACCATGAGGTATATTACCAGCAGCAACAAGTGAAAACATTACTTTAATCCTAAGTATATAATTCAGTGTAATGAAAAGAAGTTATAATTTTCTGCTTTAAAAAATGGAACACAAACTAAAATAAGGTACCTATGTTATGACTTGTTTCTGAAAAGTTTCTTGGCTTTTGGTTAACGGTCATCTTGCCAAGGTTACTGTTTGTACAAACTTTCCACAGAGCACAATTTGTGCAAGACATACGCATAGGTCACTGCCGTATCATCCAACCACAAACTTCATATATGAATTCCATTCTTTCATCACACTGGCTTTTAATAGCTGTTTCTTTAACATTTTGTACAACCTCAATCTTACTAATAATCAAGATGCTTTTAAGAATATGGTTAACCTTCTAATCTACTTCAGGAAAGGAGGAAAACTATGGCAATATATGTAAATAGGGAGAAACACTGTTGCAAGCAGGGCCATCCCAGAGGGAAATTTTTTTTTGGGGGGGGGGGCTCAGATTTTTCCTATAGGGTACATGCATGTGCCGGAGAGACAGAGAGAAGACAGAAAGTGAGAAATCACCCCCCAGGGGATGGCCATGTTGCAGCCACTTTTCCTCCATGCTCTTCTCGGGATTTGGGGCACACGCACAAATACCCAGCATGAATTTTAAGCCACTGGATCTGGGACTTGAACCACAGTTGACTATGTGGGAGTCCAGATGAGCCAGTGCTCATTAGTCATATTACTGAGTGCTTATTATGTAAAAGGTAGTGGGTAGACTAGAACAAACATGTGGGAAAACTGGGTCCTGGTTTACTTCACGAGTCAGTGATTATCGGTCAATCATCTGAAACAGTGGTTCCATATATTTTTTGAATCAGAGTCTCCTTTCCTTCACTAAATGTACACATACACATGATATTGGGAGTCTAACCTTTAAATCTGTACTAAGGGAATATATCCTCTAAAGTTTAAAATTTTAATTTATATGGTGCCATATAAAGAAAATGAATGAACAACCTTATTACTCTTAAGTATTGTTATTTGTGCTTCACCATGAGGTATATTACCAGCAGCAACAAGTGAAAACATTACTTTAATCCTAAGTATATAATTCAGTGTAATGAAAAGAAGTTATAATTTTCTGCTTTAAAAAATGGAACACAAACTAAAATAAGGTACCTATGTTATGACTTGTTTCTGAAAAGTTTCTTGGCTTTTGGTTAACGGTCATCTTGCCAAGGTTACTGTTTGTACAAACTTTCCACAGAGCACAATTTGTGCAAGACATACGCATAGGTCACTGCCGTATCATCCAACCACAAACTTCATATATGAATTCCATTCTTTCATCACACTGGCTTTTAATAGCTGTTTCTTTAACATTTTGTACAACCTCAATCTTACTAATAATCAAGATGCTTTTAAGAATATGGTTAACCTTCTAATCTACTTCAGGAAAGGAGGAAAACTATGGCAATATATGTAAATAGGGAGAAACACTGTTGCAAGCAGGGCCATCCCAGAGGGAAATTTTTTTTTGGGGGGGGGGGCTCAGATTTTTCCTATAGGGTACATGCATGTGCCGGAGAGACAGAGAGAAGACAGAAAGTGAGAAATCACCCCCCAGGGGATGGCCATGTTGCAGCCACTTTTCCTCCATGCTCTTCTCGGGATTTGGGGCACACGCACAAATACCCAGCATGAATTTTAAGCCACTGGATCTGGGACTTGAACCACAGTTGACTATGTGGGAGTCCAGAGATGTAACCATTATGCTATCCACTGGTCCCCCTGAAGGAATTTTGAGGTCATAAATCTCAGGATAGTCCCTTGGTAGAAACGAGTTCTTAATTCTCCTTAGGCAAGTACCATACTGTCAGACAATTAACATGATGCATAGGATGCTCACTCGCTCTCCCACCTGTCCTGTTCAACTTCTTGTATTCTCTAACAATAGATTCCAAATAATCTGAGCAGCATCCTGAATTTGTAAGTGCCTATTTGGATGTCTTCAATCAAATATACCATAAAAAATTCAACCAATACAAATAATCCCATACAGAAAGAGAAATAAAGTGCACCCTCCCTTAAACTTCTCTTCCCACCATGACCATTCATCTATACACTGCCATCATTACTCTATTCCCTTAGTCCTCACATCTAAATCTGTCACTAAATCAAGTGACATTATTTTATTTCTGCTTCTATTGCCCTTTTCCAGGTCCTGATCATCTCTCACTGGAAATAATATAGTGATCCCATAAATGTCTTTCCTCTCTCCTTTAGTTTGTTGTTAAAGAGAGAACATGGGCTTAGAGTGAGGAAGACCTGGACTCAAATTCGAGTGAAGGCCTGGCCGCTATGGTGTTACAGTAACGCCAGTGCCCTTCAAAGCTGGAAGCCACAGCCAATTGCAGGTTAGGATCCCCAGTTCAGCTTGGAGACATGCTGGGCACATGTAAAATTGTCCAGGACACTAGTGATTTGGAGGGATGGGGAAAGAGAACTGCAGCATGATGATATCCTGTAGGGGATGCTTCTCTCTCTCATGCTGTCATAAAAACCAAACCAAACCAAACCAATCAAACAGAAAACACCAGTGCAGCTATCAGCAGGGTAACAGTCACTAAATCTCTCTGAGCCTTAACTGTTTTACCCATAAAATGGTATTTTATTCACCTTATGCATGCCAATGAGAGTATGACAGAGCAAGACACTATATTATATTCACTGAATCTAAATATAACCAGAAACTGACTTTGCAACAGAGAACCAGGAATCTGCTACTAATATCCTGTGTTTGGGATCTTATTTTAAAAAAGGTAGGGTAACTCATATCCAAAGTTTAATTCAAACCAACATAAAACAAGTTTGATGGGACCAGCAGTTGGTGTAATAGTTGTCGCCAGACTCTTACGCTGGGCGCATGTGCGTGCGTGCCCAAGATCTTGAGAGGAGAATGGAGGAGAAGGGATTGTGGCGTGGTCATCCCCACTGGAGGGCGATTTCTCAATTTCTGTCTCTCTGTCTCTCTTTCTGGTGATCACATGTGCCCTATACCAAGAACCTCTCCAATAAATAAATAAATAAATAAAAACAAAAACAAGTTGGATATTAAACCTAGAAAGCTGGTTATACCTAGGGTTCTGACATCCAGATTTCCTCATCAATTCTTTAGTAAGCCAATAGTACATAAGACATTTTAACAAACTGCCCCCTGGCCACACAACGGCAGAATATTCCAGAATAAACTTACTTACAAGAAAGGGCTTATATCTTTTTTTATTTTTAATTTTTTTATAACAGGACTCGAATCCTGGTCAGCCATGTGGGAGTGTCCAGCGTCTTAACCACCACGCCACCTGCTGATCCCAGAAAGGGCTTATATCTTTAAAAAAAAATAAAAATAAGAATTTTGCCATAGGACTTGGCACTTGCCAGAAAGAGAAAAAATGAGAAATCACCCCCAAGAGGGATGGCCATGCTACAATCCCTTCTCCTCCATTATCGTCTCAAGATTTTGGGGGGAACCAGTAGTTAGCGTAATAGCTATGTCACTGGACTCCCACGTAGTCGACCGCAGTTCGCGTGCCGGACCCGGTGGCTTAAAACTCAGCCGGGCGCGTGTGTGTGCGTGCCCAAGATCCTGAGAGGAGAATGGAGAAGGGATTGTGGCGTGACCATCCCCCCTGGGGGGGTGATTGATTTCTCGCTGTCTCTATGTCTCTCTCTTGTCTGTCTGGTGAGTGCACGCGCCCTACATAGCGAAAACCTCTCCCCCCCCCAAAAAAAAAAGAAAGAAAGATTTTGGGCATGCCCGTACGCATACTTGGCATGACCTTCAAGCTGCAATCCCTTCTCCACTATTCTGTAGGGATTTTGGTGGGAATGCATGCACACATGCTTGGAGTGATCTTCAAATCCCTGGGTCTGGGGCTTGAACCGTGGTCAGCCATGTGGGATTCTAGAGCGTTAGCCACTACACCACCCACTGGCCCCAAAAAGACTTATGTTAAAATCTATCTTAAAACTTCATTTATTTTATGATTTCTTCTTGTTAAGAAAAAGAGTTATACTTAGAATAAATAGAAAATATCATACATTCTATTCTTAAATCAACTACAGAACTCAAACTCTTTTCTTAGTAATAGAATCTTCTGGAAGGAGATATCTACTTGGACTTAGATTTTGTTTCTTGCAGGGCACTAACAATTTCATAAGGTTTAAAAACAATTTTGCCTGGTAATATAAATACTAGGAGCCTAATGCAGAGCTTTTAATTGTAATAAAGACTGAAATAGGTTGTGAGGGCTATAATTCAAAAGAACATTAAAAAAAAAAAAACCCTGTCAGTTTCTCAGTTGAATCACAGTTCCAACTCTGACACATTCTTTACAAAAAAATCAAGTGTTAATAACAGAATGACAAATTCCTTAATAAATTAGCTTAGACATTCAATCTTTTCAAGAGTATGATAAAATCATAACATTTTGTATGTTTATTTCAGTGTTTCAGCAGGCAGCTCTAAAAAGACAAAGGGATCTTTGAAGCTATGATCAGAATGCAAACATTCACTGAATGCAAAATTTTTGCACATTTATCTTTAGCCAAACACACAAACACACATATGCTATGTATGTGTGTATATATATATATAACAGTTTTAATTTACAGTTAATGAATGAAGGAATAATACAATTATATGACCATTTGCAAACATGTACTGAATGAATGGTTCTCATCATGTGTGCACTTCCAGTCCAGCCCATCCAGGGGAAAACAAAATGAAGAAAAACTGAACCTGAATGGGAAAGCTTCTAGACTCAACTATCAATTTATAGGAAATAGAGAGAATTGAGTAACACATTAAATCAGACATGGAGATGCGATCAGCAAAATCCATCCTGTAGGAAACTAAACAAGAAAAACAACTGGGTTTCTTCAACAAATAAAATGCAAGGAGGAAAAAAGAGAGCAAGACAAGAAAGAGAAATCACAAGTAGAAAGAAAATACATTTAATACTTAATAACAGATTATTTAAAGTTTCTTTCATTTTCTTAAAAAGAATTATTTATTTAATTTCATTATTTATTACTTTTAAAATTTGACCAGAGAGAGAGAGATAAAGTGAGAAAGCAAGCCGCCAGGTCTAGGACTCAAACCACGGTCAGGTATGTGAGAGTCAGTGCCTTAACTATCATGACACCTGCTGAAACTTCTTTCTTTTTTTTCTTTAATAATGTGAGATGGTGTAGGAGGAAAAGGGGGAGGGAAGAAAAAGAGATAGATAGGTAGGTTTTTCTTTTTTTTCAGGCATGTGCACTCACTGGAGAGAGGTAGAGAGAGAGAAACAGAAGGAAAGTGAGAACTCATCCTCCTGCCGGGGCAATGATCATGTCACAATCCCTTCTCCATTCTCCTGGGATTTGGGACGTGTGTGTACATAAACCTGGTGTAATTTCCAAGCGCTAGGTCTGGGACTTGAAGTGCACTTGGCCATGTGGGAATGCATTAACCACTACTTCACCTGGAGGCCCTGGCTGGCATTCTTTTTTTTTTTTTTCTTTTTCTTTTCTTTTCTTTTTTTCCCCACAATCTCACTGTGCTGTGATCTTCCTGATCCAGCATCCTAGTCAGTTAAGAACACAGCATGCACCATTATGCTCAGCCTGTTTAGATTGGGCTGGGAATTGAACATGGGCCTCCAATGTTGCCGCAGCCTCTCCACAGTGGCACCATCCTGCCTGCATGACTGTGGCTTGACTTTTCTTTCTATTACTTTGGATAATCCTGATGTTCCCTAATCTTAGCTTTTTAACATAAAACGCTTGCCTCTTAGATAACTAAATAACAAAATAATTCTTCAAGTTTATTTTAATACCCTAGGATCAGCATTCATAACAAAGTATTTAGATGACTAAAGCCTGACCAGCAATTACTGTCTCCAAGAACATATTTAGAAAAATAAACGCTCAGTCAAGTTACAAAAAAAAAAATATTTTATAGGGAGTAGGAAGGACCAATACTTGGGAAACATTATATTAGCAAAAATGTGTTGCCTGTGACTCAGGTTTTTACATGCATTTCAATATGCTGAATTTAAAGTGTATTTATTTGGGTGACTAAAAATTTGCTGACTCTATGTGTTTTCAACAGTAAAGATCCATGTGGGCATTTCAACAACTTTTCTTGTTCTCCTTTATTTTATTGTTTGGGTAGTTTATAAGCTTATAATGATTTAAACAATGAGTCCTATTACAGATTTAAAAAGAGAGAGGAGACAGTAACACTTTTTAAAATTTTGTGTTCATTACAACACAAGAGAGACACACAAAATATTCATTTTCAGAAATGTAACTGAGAAAAAATTATTTTCTTTCCTAAACATATTTTTGTCCCAGGCAACTTCATAGCCTAAATGACTGCAATTTGTAGTTTTTCACTTTATCAGTTTAGTTTTTACTAAATATCTACTCCCTGTAAAGTGCCAAAAGAAAAAAAAAAGAAGCAAAACCCACACAGATCGTGCAATGAACCTTACATATTCAGTGATACGTTTAGTATTTTTTTTAAGAATTATTTTATTTAGGGACCAGCAGTTGGCATAACGGCTATGTCGCTGGACTCCCACGTAGTCGACGGCGGTTCACGTCCCGGACCCGGTGGCTTAAAACTCATGCCGGGTGCGTGTGTGTGTGTGCCCAAGATCCCGAGAGGAGAATGGAGGAGAAGGGATTGTGGTGTGGCCATCCCCTCTGGGCGGTGATTTCTAGCTTTCTGTCTCTATGTCTCTTTCTGTCTGTCTGGCGAGCGCACGCGCCCTAGAGTCAAAAGACCTCTCTAAAAAAAAAAAGAAAAAGAATTATTTTATTTAACTTTATTTATTTATTTAAATTCAAACAGAGAGGGAGAGAGAGAGAGAGAGAGAGGAAGTGAGAAAGCAAGCCACCAGGTCTGGGACTTGAACTGTGGTCGGCCATGTGGGAATCCAGCGCCCTTAACATCATGCCACCTGCTGGCTCCAACCTTTAGTATTTTTAAAAACTAATTTTCCTAGACTTCAGAAAACTAAAAATTAGTAAGTTTTAGGCAAGGCTCTAGTATAGTTCCAGAAAGATTAATTCCTTTTAGGAACTACTAAAATGGGGGTGGGGTGGGGAGGATCACGAAGTAATGAGAAGAAAATAGATTTACAAGTTTTATATAAAGAAATGGCTATTTCACCATCAGAAAAATACGGCTCTTAAAAATCTCAGATCGGGGACCAGCAGTTGGTAATTGGCTATGTCGCTGGACTCCCATGTGGTCGACTGCGGTTCAAGTCCCGGACCCAGTGGCTTAAACTCATGGTGGGTGTGTGTGCATGTGTGACCAAGATCCTGAGAGGAGAAAAGAGGAAAAGGGATGGCAGCGTGGCCATTCCCCTGGGGTATAATTTCTTGCTTTCTGTCTCTCTGTCTTTCTGGCAAGCACATGGCCCTATGGCAAAAATATCTCACCCCCCACCAAAAAAAAAAAAAAAAAAATCTCAGATTGTAGGCTGGGCACATTGCCTAGTAATTAAGGGAGCCAGATCTAACATGGCCAACTACAGCTCAAACCCCAGTCTTGGAGACTTGAGAAAGTAGGTATGTGTGTGCACCCCAAATCCTGACGGGACAGAGAAATGGATGGGAAGGGATTGCAGCATGACCATGCCCTACTGGGAGGTGCTTCTCTTTTTCTCTCATTCTCTGGCCATCATATGTATCCTCTGGCAGTTAAAGAAAAAATAAGGTAGGAATTATTTCTCACTTTCTGTCTCTGGTGAGTGCACACAACCTATAGCAAAAACCTCCCCCCCAAAAAAAAGAAAAAGAAAAAGAAAGAAAGAATAAATCAGTGAACTCGAAGACAAGTCAATTGAAATTATTGTCTTAGGAGCAAAAAGAGAAAAGAACGGAGAGAAATGAATAGAGCCTTAGAGACCTGTAGAACACCATTAAGCGTACTAACATACATTAATGAGACTCCCAGAGAGCAAAGAGAGAGAGAAAGGGGGCAGAAAAAATATTTGAAGAAATAATGAGCAAAAATTTTCCAATTTTTTTTTTTTTTTTAAGAGAGATTTTTGCTACAGGGTGTGTGCACTCACCAGAGAGACAGAGCACTAAATCATCCTCCAGGGAGTGATGGCAAAGCCACAATCCCTTCTCCTCCATTATCCTCTATACCATCTGCTGGTTCCAAAATTTTAAAAATGTTGATTAAAGACCAGAGGTTCAACAAACTTTAGACAGGATAAGTTCAAAAAAGACAAAGGCTACATTCTAGTAGGAAACAGTAGCAAAGAGTAAATACAATAAATGAATAAATGATCAAGCAAATAAAAACATACAATACTGGGACCAGCAGATGGCATAATGGTTACATTGCTGGACTCCCACACAGTCAACTGCGGTTCAAGTCCCGGACCTGGTGGCTTAAAACTCATGTTGGGTGTGTGTGCGTGTGTGCCCAAGATCCTGAGAGGAGAATGAAGAAGGGATTGTGGCATGGCCATCCCCCCTGGGGGGTGATTTCTTGCTTTCTGTTTCTCTGGAGAGTGCACATGCCCTACAGCAAAACACTCTCTCTCTCTCTAAAAAAAAAAAAAAAAAAAAAAAAAAAAACAAAAAGGAGAAAA
>NW_006209227.1:463597-475861 GCF_000334495.1 Tupaia belangeri chinensis | reverse complement strand
AAAAAAAAAAAAAAAAAAAAAAGATACAATACTAAGGAGAAGAAAAAAAGTAAATCAAGGTAAACATGTGGGAGAGGAGGTCTACTGCAGTATTAATAAGGTTAAGTCGGGGTAGGCTTCACTAAGAAGGTAATTTTTTGAGCAAAAACAGGAAGGCAGTGAGAAAGTGAGCCAAGTGACTTATCTGGAGAAATGTACTAGGTAGCCAAAACAATTCAGGTAAAAGCCCTATAGTGGAACTACGCCTGGTATGTCTGAGGAGCAACAAGGAAGCCATTGGTTTGAGCACAGTAAGAAAGGCAATATTATTATATGCCACTATAGAACAAATCAAGAAAAATTGTAACTATTTTATTGTCTTAACTGAACTTAGAAACATAGAAGCAGTACTTATATTTTTAGGGGAGTAGCAGTTGAAGACAAGTCAGAAAGGCAATGGAAGGTCAAATTATGGAAGGCTTTACAGCCATCATAGAAACTGGTTTTTTACTATGAATGAAATGAAGAGACATCAGAGGATTCTAAGCAAAAGAATAGTATGATCTGACTTTTTAAAAAGTGTATGATTTTGGTTGCTATATTGAAAATACAGGACAGTCTAGCTGTGGCATGGTGGTGAAAGTGGCTGGGTCTCAGATGACCAACTGTATGGGTTTGAGTCCTGGACCAAGCAGCTTGAAAAACATGACAGGCGGACATTGTCCAAAATTCTAAATAGAGGGATAAATGGAAAAAAAAGACTGTGGTGTGGCCATTGCCCATGAGGGGTGCTTTCTCCCTCTTTCTCTCTCTCTCTAGCCAGCACACATGCCTTCCAGCAAAAGAAAGACATACAAAAGAGGGACCAGCAGTTAGTGTAATGGCTATGTCGCTGGACTCCCATGTAGTTGACTGTGGTTCGAGTCCCGGACCCAGTGGCTTAAACTCACGCCGGGCACATGTGCATGCGTGCCCCAGATCCTGAGAGGAGAATGGAGGAGAAGGAACTGTGGCGTGGCCAACCCCCTGGGAGGTGATTTCCTGCTTTCTGTCTCTCTGTCTCTGTCTGTCTGGCGAGCGCACGCGCCCTATAGCAAAAACCTCTCTAAAAAAAAAAAAATACAAAAGAAAACAAAGAAAGAGAAAATAAAGTCTGGCTTATAGGCTACTTCAGAAGTCCAGGCAAGAAATGATGGTGACTTGGACAAAGTAGAAGTAATGAAAGTGGGTCAAGAGTTTGAATTTGGTATATATTTTGAAGGTAGAACCAACAGAATTTTCTGGTGAATGAAACACAGGATACGAGCTAAAGCAACTCAAAGGATATAAAAAGAAACTAAGAGCAGATCTAGAGGGAAAGAATAGAGGTTTTTTTAAGGACATTCTGAATTTGAGATGCTTTTAGACGTCTAAGAGAAATATTAAGTAGGTAACTGAACATGAATCTGGAGCATGAAGAAGAGGTCTGGCCTAAAGATACAAACTTGGGAGTCCCAGTACATTGATAGTGACAGACAGAGGGGAAAAGAGATCCAAAAATGCTTCCCAAAGAGCCTTAATAGTAAGAAGTTGAAGAAATAAAATGGAACCAGCAAAGCACACTACAAAGAAACAGTAAGTGAAGTAAGAGGAAGAGAAAAATGATCCACTGGATCAAATGCTGCTGTTAAGTATACAAAGTAGGTTATACTACTGTCTTCTACACAAACAAACTGAGCTCCAAGAAATTAAGTAGGTCTGTCTGGGGCCAGCAGGCGGCACAGTAGTTAAGGGGCTGGACTCCCAATATGGCTGACTGCAGTTTGAGTCCTGGACTTGGAAGTTTGAAAATTGTGCTGGGCACGTGTGCCTGCATACCAGGAGGAGGAGGAAAAAGAGGAAGAGAAGGAATTGTGGCATGGCCACCCTCCCTGGGGGGGGGGGGATTTCTCACTTTCTTTTCCTCTGTATCTCTCTGGCAAGTGCACACACCCTATGGTAAAAAAGAAAAAGAAGAAAAAAATTTGTCTGAGATCTCCTAACCCTTAGGTATGTTGCTTATATCACTTCATGACCATAGAGTCACAGCCAATAGGCTGGAAACAGTTTTAGGAGCTTTCTTCAACAGGTGATGGAAACTAGAAGAGTAATTGGAAAGAAAAAAAAATTGGGACCAGCAGTTGGCACAATGGCTATGTCACTAGACTTTCTCATAGAACAAATAAATAAAATTAAAAAAAAAATCTAAATATCAATCTTCACTACTTTAAAAAAAAAATATCAAGCCAAAGGATGCATGTTCTTGCCAGAGAAAGACAGAAACACACACACACACACAAACAGGAGAGTGGGGCGGGGGACCCCCCAATAGCAGGTGGTCACATCTAAATCCCTTCTCCTCCATTCTCCTTTTGGGATTTTGGACATGCATGCACATGTGCATAGCCTGTTTTTCAAGCTGCTTGGTCTGGGATTTGAACCACACAGTTGGCCATGTGGGATTGGTCATGCCATGGGCTGGCCCAATTTTACCAACTTCTGGTTGAAGGGGAAAAAAAATGCATAGATGTGAATACCAAGGCAAATACT
The DNA here is from genome assembly GCF_000334495.1 of Tupaia belangeri chinensis. Lineage (NCBI taxonomy): Eukaryota > Metazoa > Chordata > Mammalia > Scandentia > Tupaiidae > Tupaia > Tupaia belangeri. The sequence continues at coordinate 473,314 of NW_006209227.1, read as the reverse complement.
GGCAAAACATAATAAAAAAGATAAATAAAATGGTTGACATTTAAAAAAAATCATCAATGAGTATTTTTTAAAATTTTATCTATAGTATAAACCAACAAAGGCTTATTTCATGCAAGTCTTTTCGTTGATTGTAATGGTGCTGGTATTTTTAATCTGACATTATTTGTTTTGAAGACCTTTAATAAGGTCTTCAAGACCTTATTAAAACAATAAGTACAGGTGTCGAACTGAGATTAACAACAAAGCAGCATTTTAAAATATTCTCATAGTCCTGAATAAAAATTCTGGGACACTCTAAAATCCATCTGACTGCTCTTGAGTATTAATTCATTTGTTTTCATCTAAAATTTTCAGCAAGTATGTTTTCTAAAGTATTAATTTTTTTGTTTAAAAAAAGCAGCAACTACTGAATAAGACCTGAAGTGCTTGATAGAATGGAAATGAACTAAATATTTTCCAGTAACTTCCAATACAAGCTAAGAATTACTAATTTGGAAAAAAAGGGGAAGGGCACAAACCCATCCGTGACCTAGAAGTAATTAAATCATTAAAAAATGAGTGCTCTTTTAAAAAGGAAACCATGGGCCAGCCAGTGGTTTGGTGGTTAAAGCGGTTAGATCGCACACAGCCTACTGCATGTACCCGTGTGCTCAAAATCCTGAAAGGAGGGATGGTTAAGGGAATATGACGTGACCATCCCCCATGGGAGATGCTTTCTCACTTTCCCTGCATGTCCTCTAGCAAATTTAAAGGAAAAAAGAGAGAAACTTTGAGAATAAGAATACTGATGTAGTCGTATTACTTAAGACTGACAAACCAATTTTGTGCAATAAGACAGAAATGTTTTCACTACATTTTATATACACTTTCCCCAATGTAAAATCTGTGCAAAAAATCCCCTCAAAACACTGACAGTGAACCAACTCCTAAACTAGAGGCCATCCGTTTAAAAACGAGCAGTGAAAAGGTTCTGCTAAATCCTATGTATACATGTAGGATTCAGACCTTTCTGAGCTCTTCTATATAAGGCTGCAACCAGATCAAATTAATTGTGTTCCACAGCAAAGGCAAAAATGCTGGGTAAGAATCTTGTTTCCCTGCTAGATATATAAGAACTGTGGAAACTAGTATAAACTAACAGGGCAGAATCTTCACAGAATGAAAACTCTAGAATCTCTAGATTATATCTTATTTTTTTCTCAAGTGGGAAAAACATCCCAGACTTAATCCCAAACACAAATTATTTTAAAGCAAAATGACAGTATTACATTCCCCCAAAATATTACTTGAATAAAGGTCATGAACTGGTCCAACACACTTAACTGACCGTTTTATGAATTACAATGAATGCTGCTACTCTCTAGAAATGAATGTATCAAAGAGGAAATAACCTCCTTGGCATGCTTACAGCTATACAACACATTCATTTCACTGCTTTCAAACGCCAGTGCTGGAGGGTCAGAATAAGTCAATGGGAGGAGGATTTCAGTCACAGCAGCAAGAAGGTCTACTCAACAAATAAGGTAACATGCTGGGAAGAATATCAAGCCAAAGAAGGGTAAGTATTTAAATGAATACATGTTAAGTTAACCTAAAGGTTTTTAATTGAGCTTAGTTTTGTTTTAACTTTCAAGAACTCTGCTACCAAAATCTTTCATTTCTACTCACTGCTTTAAAATTCAAAATGGAATGCCAACGGGAGGGATTTTTAATATGGGGTTTGTAAACTTCATGAACACATAGTTTAATCTTCCTTGTAGGCCCCCTTCCTTCCCATCAGGAACTGAGAAAGTTAAGGAAAAATATCACTACTTAAACAAGTTCTAGTTTGAATCTGGAAAATTTAGCAATCAAACTTAGAAAACATTTGTTGCAGAAACATGCTATTAAAGATGAAAGTATTAAAATATTGTTTGGATCCTAGTAATATCTATTTTTTTCCTTCTCTCAAACTAAAGTAATTCTAAAATGCTTTATAAAAATGGCATTTGTATCATCAAATCAATATTACAATAAAGCTAATGAGGCAAAACTAGTGACATACAAGGTTATCTATCTAGTAAATTATTTATTTAGACTTTCAGTTGAGCATGGAGTGTTTCTAGGTGGGTGGCCATCGTGTACTGAAAGTTCTGTTTATAACTATTTATACTATGACTTCTCTATTCTTCTGTGCTATTCTAAAGTAAAGGTAAAAAAACACTCAAGGGTCAGGAAACAGCTAGCTTTTTATTATAACCACTGAAAAAAAATTAATTTATTTCTTGTTTCATTAATTGGAGCAGATCAGAAATATAATATTTTGGTGGAAATGGGCTACATTGTCACAAATGTCAAACGAACCAATCGAGAAGGAAGAGGCTATTAAAATCAAGTTTTTTTTCTTAACTGCTTTTTGGAAATAATACAATCTACATGTTTTGCATCTAGGGGGAACTCTATGGCATTCAAGTTCAAATACAAGTTTATAACTACAGTAAAAAACAAAGAGAGAGAAAGAGAAACTAATAAGTAGCTTATTTTTCATAGCTATTGGTTCCTCTCACCAAGTCTTCTATTTAATAAAATCTGAGCCTTCGGAAAACACAAAATACCTGAAGGTCTTACCTACAAACATGGACAGATGTGTACCCTCTCATTTCAGAGAACTGGAATTTTTTTTTTTTTTAAAGCAAAGAGTCCACTTTGGCTTTGAGCATTTGGCGTGGGTACAATGCCTTTAAAAAAGCAGATGACCAGCCTAGCCACTGACCACTGCCCGGAATTGGATCAAATCACAGAAAAACGGTGAATGGCTCTTATAGAATGTCTGAACAAAGCGAGATTTTGCAGAGCACGTTTGATCATTTAATCTCTTCTAACTGGTCTGGATTACAGACAGAATCAATACCAGAGGAAATGAAACAGACTGTAGAGGAACAGGGAAATAAATTGCACTGGGCAGCTCTTCTGATACTCATGGTGATAATACCCACAATTGGTGGAAACATCCTTGTTATTTTGGCTGTTTCACTGGAGAAAAAGCTACAATACGCTACCAATTACTTTCTAATGTCCCTGGCGGTGGCTGATTTGCTGGTTGGATTGTTCGTGATGCCGACTGCCCTCCTGACAATAATGTTTGGTAAGTATTTCACTTTGTTCTTGCCATCAAACCACAGAATTCTGATATACTAGTAGGGAACGAGACACTAGTTTAATCCTTGTTTTCCTCAAAATAAAAAACAGACTTAAACTTTAAAGAGTCAGTAAATAGTCCCTTATTTTTCACCATTTTCTGTGGTTGATAATCACTTTTGGATGGGAAATATTAATTTATTAGAAGCATTTTTTCCTCCCTTCTCAGCCATTTATTCAAATGGTTTAAGTCATTCAAATTAACAATATTCATGGATTCTACATGTTTCTTAAAAACAATGTAAATAACCCTATTACCTTAGTTCTTCTATCAATCTTTTTCTTCCTTAACAAAGCAATAACTACGACACCTCTGGGAAAGGTATGTGCTGTGTAATATAATAGTAAGAAGGTCTTTGAATTGATAAACAATCATTAAGTCTCAACTTAAATCACTAAACCACAATTTAAAATTGGTAGTTTTCTAAAAATTCTTGTTATCTCTCTTTATAGCTTGTGTACCTTAAGTTGAACACAATTCCTCCATGTGTCATGTTAAGAAAAATTTATATTTACCTGATCAAGAAAGTGGTTTGACTCAGAGTGTCCCAAGAGATGACCCATCTGTTCTATTTTTATGATATCTGTTTTTGATAGCCCTCTGAGTTAATAAAGTAAGTTGACCAAAACTTTAATTATAATAATAAAAAAGTAGTTTAATATTGAAATGTTAATTTGTTACAGTAAAAAAAGAGTAGCTTCTGATTTATGCATATCTAATCTAGTTTTAAAATGCGGGTAAACAGAAGTTGATAAATTATAAGGGCTTCTAGACCCTTGAAATCAGCGTTCAGAGATATTTAACTATTTAATGCTTGGTATTAATTGGTATTCCATTCATAAAACTATTTAATGCTTGGTATTAACTGGTATTCCATTCATAAATTGCTTAAAAATGATTATTTGTGGCACATATACTTCTTAAGAGTTATATGGTGATGATAAAAATATTGTTAAGTCATAGAAGTAAAATTTATTAACCTAGAATATACAAGGTGAAGAAATATTGCTATTCCAACTACTATAGAAAAAAGCTACATTTTTATTTAAAAAGATATCTAAAATTAAGTACTCATTTCCTCAAATATAACCAGACGATGATGGGTTTAAGCTTGATGATGGCTTAAATTTGCCACACTACATCAACATTTATACAGGCTTTAAAGAGAATAAAAAAATTCTATAGCAGGATAAGCAGTAATAAGTAAGGTTCTACTGCTTTAATCAGACTTGCTAATCATTAATATTATCTTTCTACCCAACCCCCTCTCCCTATTGTAATTGTTAATTCAATAATCAAATGATACAGGTAATTAGAAAATAACTAAGAAGTCATTCTTTACTGGAAAATCGAAACATTTCATTTTTATAAAGTTTAAAAGAAATAATGTAAATAAATATTACATAGGAATATATACCCACATTTGGTAAAGACTGTACAGTCATATAATTTAAGCTTTCATCTCTATGCACATAATAGCTTTAAGTATAAACTCATACTCTTTGAACTGTGCTTTGCTAAGCATACAGATAACTTCAAAATGCTTATTCATAAAATTTAACTGTTATACTGAATAATGAAAATGAATGAGTTATGCAGAAGTGAATTTTAACTCTAAAATCCTTAAGTCCATAAATATCAATCATCTACTACATGCAAAGTACTATGGAAAGTATTAATTATCGGCTAACCAGTTAAGGAGTCTCAAGACAGAATTCTACAGTATAAAAGTGAGCTGACAAAATACGAAAACAGATCACAGAGATAATTCCATGCATTCTATAAGGAAACAGTACATATATAGAAGCTGGAAATTTTAAATTTATATTTAAAATACTGGTGCCCAAAATATTCTTAGCAATAAAAGGTAAAAGAAAAACCCAATATATTGATATGTTAGCATAAAATATGTGAAGTGTCTTATCCATGTCTTAATAATTATACACTTTAAAGATATTTTTTGCTTTAAATGTTAATTTTTTAACTACAAAAGAAAATCTTTCATAGTCCCAAACATTTTTTATTATCAGTAATGAAGCATAAGCAGGATTAAGGTGGTTAAAAATGGGGGTGGGGGGTGGGGGGTGGGACGGGACTTTTTTTGACAGGGTCTTGCTATGTTGCAATCCCCTGCCCTAGCCTCTGGCTAGCTAGGACCACAGGTGTGCACTGCTGTGTCAGGCCTGTTTAGATTAGGCCAGGAATGAACCTAGGCATCCCCTATCGCCCCGTCATCTTGCAGAGCCACTTTCTTTCTTGAGTCAGTGTGGCTGGGCTGGTTAGCATTTTTTAAAAATGAACTAACCTGGGAACTACTTTTTTTTTTTTTAAAGAGGTTTTTGCTATAGGTCACATGCACTCGCCAGAAAGACAGAGAGACAAAGAGACAGAAAGTGAGAAATCACTCCCCAGTGGGGATGGCCATGCCATAATCCCTTCTCCATTCTCCTCTCGGGATCTTGGGCATGCACGCACACACGCCCAGCATGAGTTTAATCCACTGGGTCTGGGACCCGAACTGAGGTCGACTACATGGGAGTCCAGTGACATAGCCATTACACTAACTGCTGGTCCCTGCTTAACTACTATTTAAAATATAATTGCATCAGTTCATTATTAAAAACACAAGTTTATAAGAAAATGTATGAGAACGTGTACACTGTCCTCTAAAAAGCTTCAAAGGCTGCATTCATAAATTGGTAAGTGACATACTACAAAAGATGACCTGACTTCAAATACTAAGATTTTGTTTACAGCCTTTCACATGCTGAAATAACTACTAACGCTTTCTTTCTTTTTTTTTTTTTTTGGAGAGGTTTTTTTCGCTATAGGGTGCGTGCGCTCGCCAGACAGACAGTGACAGACAGAGAGACAGAAAGCGAGACATCAACCCCCAGGGGGGATGGCCATGCCGCAATCCCTTCTCCTCCATTCTCCTCTCGGGATCTTGGGCACGCACGCACACGTGCCCGGTGTGAGTTTTAAGCCACTGGGTCCGGGACACGAACCACAGTCGACTACGTGGGAGTTCAGTGACATAGCCATTACGCTAACTGCTGGTTCCCAACTACTAACACTTTCTAACTAGCACATTTATTAGAATTTCTGATACCTTTAAAGAGAGTTGATTTTTCATATATTTTTCTCTTATCACAAGGATAATCTTCAAATTTTGCAAAGATTATTGGGACCAGCAGTTAGTGTAATGGATATGTCGCTGGACTCCCATGTAGCCGACTGTGGTTTGCATTCCAGACCCGGTGGCTTAAAACTCACACCGGGCACATGCGCATGCATGCCCAAGATCCCGAGAGGAGAATGGAGAAGGGATTGCGGCATGGCCATCCCCCCTGAGGGGTGATTTCTTGCTTTCTGTCTGTCTCTGTCTGGTGAGTGCACATGCCCTATAGGAAAAACCTCTCCAAATAAATAAATAAATAAATAAAGATTATTCAAACAAATGTGCCCCTGGTTTGGTAATCCTAAAAGATTAATTACCACTATGAGCAATTTTAGCTATTTCAAGGAAATTTAATGAAAGTAACATAGAAACTTTACACTAGCTAGTATTATTTTAAAAATGAGTTTTAAAAAAGAGAACAGTAAACTTAAAAACTGGTCCATGAGCCCTTACACTGAGTGATATTTTATTCAACCACTGGTTTGTACATTGTTTAACGATACACTGGTTGAATTTCTGTTTTACCAGATTATGACAATTCTGGCACAATACTGCCTTTCAAATGAGTTATGCTACACAACTTTTCTGCCACTGCTTTGCCATTTCTTCCTATCTGGACGCATTAGACTCGATCTTTATTGTCTTGCCCATTAATTCCTAAAAATCCACGATCATAAATCAGTAGCTTATAACAAAAGGCTTGAAATGGCTATGCTTAAAATACTTGAGCAGGAAGAAAACAACATCTCATGTCAATAAAGAATAGGATGTTTATCATTTCAGAACTTCTCTAGACTTTTCCTTCTTTCATTAAATGAATGATTTAAAATGTAGAGGGAAAAAGAACACAGTATTTGGGCATTGCTGGTTTATTTATAACAAGTGTTAATTCATGCCTCATGATCTGTTAGTTGAAACAGTGTCCGGGTATAGCTGGAAAAGGGTGTGTAAAATGGCTGAATGGTACCCCCCCACATGTTTATTGCAAATTAAATTATGTGGTTTATTTGAGAGGTCAGTCTAACCAGATGGCACAGATATATACCAGCAAAAGAAAAAAGTCAGTTATTCATTTATACAGTGCAATGGCATTCTACCTGATTGAGAAATTGGGGAGCAGAGTAATTTAAAGATTCTTCTTTTTACAAAGTAAAAAATCTAAAAAACCGAGGAAGCAGGGTGGCATAGTGATTACAAAAAACCACAACACCAGGGCTGGCAGGTGGTGGTGTGGTGGTTAAGGTGCTGGACTCCTGCATGGCCAACCATGGTTCAAGTCCTGGACCAGGTGGCTTGCTTTCTCACTTTCTCTCTCTCTGATCGAATCTAATAACAGTAATAAAAAATAAAATTAAATGAATAATCCTTAAAAGCAAACAAAAACACAGGGTCTCCTCATGCTGTGATCCTCTTTCGGGGGCTCCCTGGCTCCTCAGGACCCTAGGTGTTTGAGCCCCATATCTGAACCCACAGTTGGCCGGCCATATGGCTTCCAGCCTTGCAAGGCATTTGCCTTAATGCTATGTCAGAAGAGCTAGGCCTCTGTAATAGTTTTAATTTCCACTTTTCTGCATCAAAATTGGAGTTTATAAATAAATTCATTCTATTGAAAAGTGAAGTGAACAGAGCTTTATAAGGGTTAATTAATTCAACACTAAAATGCTTTCCCTTTCAGCTCACAATTCAAAGTATGAGGGTCAGAGCTGAATTCCCAAACCATGTTCTTTTTCTATAAGAGTTCCCTTGCGGCTTCTTGCTCATGGCTACTAGATTTATTACTAGAATTTTCCAAGTCTTTATTTTTAAAAGTATAATCCAAAATTGGAAGAGCTAAATGGACATTTGAAATATTAGCAAACCATTTAAAAACACACAGGGGAAGCACTTAAAGAAAGGAACCCTAAGATACTATAATTACGTCTTTTAAATTCTTAACTATGATTAGTATCTCTGGTTACAATTCTAACTCTGAGTATTTCCCATGTCGCTCCTCAGTCTGAAATCTAGAACTTCAGGTCCATTTAGAATGTAGCCTCACTTCAAGTAGTTTCCGTGGCAAAATCCTCTCAATCATTTGTGGTTCTGTTCACTGTCCTTAGACTTAGTTTGCTTTTAGCTTTAGGTGGGAGAGTACACTGCTGCCTTTGTCCCAGGTTCTTTTTCAAATTTACAGAAAACGTGAATGCTATGACTGAGAGGAGAAAACTGGTGAGATTCTAAGTACAGTTTTCTCTGCCCTATAATTAAATGTGCTTTTCTTTGAGTGTCTTCCCATAAGTTCCTTTCTATGAAGCATTCTGAGTGACTATCCTATACCAGCAAACCTTGGTGTGCACATGTGCATGCATGCCCAAAATCCTGAAAGGAGATCGGAGAAGGGATTGCAGTGTGGCCATCTCCCTTACGGGGTGATTTCTCACTTTCTGTCTCTCTGTGTCTAAGGTGAGCACAAGTGCCCTAGAGCAAAAATCTCTTAAAAAAAGAAAGAAAGTTTTCCCAAAGTGCTGCTTTTCAAACAGCATTCATACAAATCACCTGGTGATCTTGTTTAACTGCAGAGGCTGATACAGCAGGTCTGGGCTAAGACCCAAGAGCCGGCCTTCCTAGTAAATTGCCGGGTGATGCTAATCCTCGTCCACTAATCTGAAAAAGTGTACACTGAGTAGAAAGGTTCTAAAGAACTTGCTTAATGTTCAGCTCTCGATAAATAAATACCTCCCCTCCCACCCCATATTCAAACACTTAATTGTATCTGAATTTACTCTTCTGCAAAGCCAGTAGTATCCCAGAAGTCCCTTGTAGTTCACTGAATCTGTAATTTACCACCTCCATTCTTTCCCCTCTCCAATTCAGCAAGTGAAGCAACCAAAGCTTATTTACAGTAATTTACTTAAAAGAACAAATGACTCCTTCTTCCTGATGCTTTAATTCCCTTTTAAGAAGCTTCTGAACATAGAATCAAATACCAAACAATAATTTCTCCTTTTGAATAGATATTCATACTGATTTTGTCATTTTTGTCTCTAAGAATAAATTTTTAAAAATTATTTAATTTTATTTATTCATTCATTTTATTTTAATTTGATCAGAGAGAGAGAGGGAGAAAGAGGAAAAAGTGGAAGAGAAAGTGAGAAAGCAAGCCACCAGGTCCAGAACTTGAATCATGGTCAACCATGTGGGAGTGTCCAGTGCCTTAATCACCTCACCACCTGCTGGTCCCTGAATAAATATTTTAATACTCTTATTAAGAATGCCACCGAGACCAGCAAGTGGTGTGGTGGTTAGGGGTGCTGGACTTCCACATGGCCAATTGTGGTTTGAGTCCTGGACCTGGTGGCTCACATTCTCGCTTTCCCTC
>NW_006209227.1:430772-463587 GCF_000334495.1 Tupaia belangeri chinensis | reverse complement strand
CTTTCCCTCTCTGGTCAAATTTAAATAAATAAATAAATAAATAAAGTTAAATAAAATAATTATTAAGAAAAAAAATGCCAGACACCAACTCTGGAAAAAAAAAAAAAGGCAATAAAAAGCAAATCCGGGGACCAGCAGTTGGCATAATGGCTGTGTCGCTGGACTCCCACATAGTCGACTGCGGTTCGAGCCCCGGACCCAGTGGCTTAAACTCATGCTGGGCGCGTGTGCGTGCGTGCCCAAGATCCCAAGAGGAGAACGGAGGAGAAGGGATTGTGGCCATCCCCTCTGGGGGGTGATTTCTCGCTTTCTATCTCTCTGTCTCTCTCTGTCTGACTGGCAAGCACATGCGCCCTATAGCAAAATCCTCTCTAAAAAAAGAAAAGAAAAAAAAAAAAAGCAAATCCATCAATCTACTACCTTTTTTGTAAATGTCCAACTATTTTTCACTGAATTCCTACTTGACTCTTGAAAATTACATATTCAAGTCCATTTAAAAATTCAAGCCAGACTATGGTTTTTTCGGTCTGGGTTTCTGATCTCCCTGCACTCCCAGATTACCTGAATTTATTTATTTAAGAATTAATTGAATAACTAAGAAAAAACAAGTAGGTTACATTTTATTAGTGGACATAGAAAAACCAAACTATAAAAAGGACTTAAGACAATCACATATGTACGACATTTGTTCTCTATAGGAGTCACCTGCTTTTATAACAAGTGTTAAAATCTAAAGTGGATTCTAACTGAAATGTTCTAGGTGAAATCCTAACATAAATTTCAGTTGTTTTGAAACTGTAAACATGCAAGTAGTCTGTGTGTGTGCGTTTGTGTGCATAAAATGCATAATCTATAAAGTTCACTTGTGTATGGATACCTATGTAAGTAAATTAATCCAAATTTCATAAAAAAGTAAAATTTCTAAAGTGCTTAAGACCATATGATGTACGTACACTGTTTCTGCAAAACTCTGAAATAAATTAAGTACTGTGTCTAATCCTGAAATTTCCTTTTTCTTGCTTTCTTTTTGTTTTTGCCACAGGGCATGTGCACTCGCTGGAGAGAGTCAAAGAGAGACAGAGGAGAAAGAAAGTGAGAAATCACCTCCCTCCCCTTCCCCTGTAGGAGATGGCCATGTCACAATCCCTTCTCCATTCTTCTCTAGGGATTTTGGGTAGGCACGCACATACCCACACAATACCTGGTGTTTATTTCTTCTTCTTCTTTTTTCTTTTTTTAAGTTTTTTTGCCACAGGGTGTGTATACTCACTGGAGAGAGAGAGGGGGCGGGGGCAAGTGAGAAATCAACCCCCAAGGGATGGCCATGCTGCACTCCCTTCTCCTCCATTCTCTTGGGATTTGGGGAATGCACATACATGCTCCTGGTGTGATTTTCAAGTTGTTGTTGACCATGTGGGAGTCTAGCACTTTAACTACTGTTGTTGACTATGTGGGAGTCCAACACTTTAACTACTACTCCACCTGCTGGACCTAACCTGCATGATTTTCAAGCTATCCAGGTCTGGGACTCAAACCATGGTAGGCCATATGGGAATTCAGTGCCTTAACTACCACACCACCTGCTGGCCCAGACATTTTCTTTTCTTTTTTTTTCTTTTTCTTTTTTTTTTTTTTGAGAGATTTTTGCCATAGGGCGTGTGTGCTCACCAGAAAGACAAAGAGAAAGCGAGAAAACACCCCCATAAGATGGCCACATCGCAATCCCTTCTCCTCCATTCTCCTCTTGGGATCTTGGGCACGCACACACACATGTGCCCGGCATTGAGTTTAAGCCAGCGGGTCTGGTACTCAAACTGCAGTCGACTACATGGGAGTCCAGCGACATAGCTATTATGCCAACAGCTGGTCCCAATATTTTCTTTTTAAACTACGTGTCTGTATTGATTATTACATCGCCAATGCTTGAAATTAAAAGACTGTGAAAGGGTAACAATCCTTTTTCTTTAGGATAACCTGAAGCCATTCCTTTTGCAATGCTTGCTCAAAAATAATTTATGTCGGGATCAGCAGATAGCATAACGGTTAACATTGCTGGACTCACACATGGCTAACCACGGTTCGAGTCTCAGACCCAGAGTCTTGAAACTCATGCTGAGCCCATGTGCATGCGTGCCCAAAATCCTGAAAGAAGAAAGGAGGAGAAGGGACTGTGGTGTGACCATCTCCCCTAGGGGATGAGTTCTCACTTTCTGTGTCTCTGTTTCTCTCTGTATTTCTGGGGAACACAAGAACCTATAGCAAAAACTCTAAAAACAAAATTACTTATGTCAGAAAAGAAAAAAATTATTTCATGTAATAATTTCACCAAACGAGAGTTTGCTATTAATGAGGATCATAATACTAGTTTTTGTTAGAAGCGAGCCAAAAATCCAGGCCTCAAGAAGACTTCCACTGTAGAGTAATAAACGTTTTGACATATTATATTGCTTCTTCTACATGCCCCAATTTTTTTTATACAATAGCAACTTAAAAATAAACTGTATTCAATAGTGAGGTTAGGTCCCAGTTGCAATATTCTGTAAGTTTTTAAACGATCACAAAAAAGAATCGATAAAAGAATAAAGGTCAAAATAATGCTTAAAAAAATGTTAAACTGGTGCTGACTTAGAAGGCTGTAATTATACAAAACAGCACATTTAAAAAGTATTCACAGTAATATTGCTTTTAATGCCTCCTTAGAGGTCCTAACACTTCAGATGAATAACAAAAAAGGCTTAAAAATACGTGTAACTTAAAAAAAGAAATGACAGATGGAAGGTTGCTGTTTTGCAGGATAAAATATTTTTGTTTTGTTTTTCTTTCTTTCAGAGGCTACGTGGCCCCTCCCACTTGTTCTGTGTCCTGCCTGGTTATTTCTTGATGTTCTCTTTTCAACTGCATCCATCATGCATCTTTGTGCCATTTCAGTGGATCGTTATATAGCCATCAAAAAGCCAATCCAGGCCAATCAATATAACTCACGAGCTACAGCACTCATCAAGATTACAGTGGTGTGGTTAATTTCAATAGGTATGTGGAGAGTTGAGTGGTGCATATAGTCTTTGGTTCCATTTGGCTAGGAGAATATCAGGTCTAGTAGGTTATAATCACAGCATGAGAGGTCAAGGCAGCCTACCAACACAAGCTCCCTGTGTCATTAAATTTATTACATATGTTCTAAACCATACTGTCGGTAAAAAGTGTGCAGAAGCAGCAAAATTTATGTATTCAGAAAGAACCATCTTCGCAGTGTTTACTGAACTATCTTCCTGCCTTTACATGCAGGAAGGCTAAGTCTAAAAACAGTTTTTATATCTGTCAATAGATACTAAAGTTTAGCTAGCATGCAGAATTATGCAATTACATTAAAGTAACAAAATATGATGTACATCTTCAATTACATCTAAGAAGATAAATGGAAAGAGGAAAAAATAAAAACCAATCCAAACACTGTAGGTATCAAAGACTATAAATTCATCTTGGAGGTCAACATTTTTTCTTTTTTGGGGGGAAGTTTTGCCCTAGGGTGTGTGTGCTCACTGGAAAGAGACAGAGACAGTGAGAGGGAAAGCAAGAAATCACCCTCTAGGAGAGATGATCATGCTGCAATCCCTTTTCCTCCATTATCCTCCTAGGATCCTGGGAACACACACATGTACCTCATGTGATTTTAAAGCTACCAAGTCTGGGACTCAAACCACAGCTGGTCATGTGGGAGTTCAGCAATGCAACTTCTGTGCCATCTGCTGGCCCTGGGGGCCAACATGTTAATATGCATACAGATTGTAGATAATTATGTGTCTGTTTAAGTGTTCAGGATATGTTTAAAATTTAATTTACGTTATGCTTGTAATTTTATTTTATTTATTTATTTTAAATTTTTGACCAAAAAGAAAGAGAGAAAGTGAGAGAGCAAGCTGCCAGGTCTGGTACTTGAACCAGTCGCCCATGTGAGTCCAGTGCCTTAACCATCATGCCACCTGCTGGCCCCAGGATATGTTTAAGTTTTAAGAGAGAGTGCAACATGTTAAAGTGAAGTTGAAAAATGATTTATAAAGAAAAAAATCATATTTCTTCTAAATTATTTTAAGCTACTATGCTTGTTTTTAATGTTCAAAGATAGCTGCTATGATATCAAAAGTACTTTGGCATAAAGTACACCTCACATTATGCAATGCTTTTATAAACTTACATCAGAAAAAGATTCAAGACATTACAATGATCTGAGCAGTAGATTCACAACTTCCTAGGAAAAAATTTCAAAGAGGAAGAAAATTAAGAGAACCTAAAATCCAGGACCAGCAGTTGGCATAACGACTACGTCGCTGGATGCCCATGTAGTCGACTGCAGTCTGAGTCCCTGACCCAGTGGCTTAAACTCACGTTGGGCGCATGTGCGTGTGTGCTCAAGATCCTGAGAGGAGAATGGAGAAGGGATTGTGGCGTGACCATCCTGTCTCTCTCTGTCTTTTTGGTGAGAGCACATGCCCTATAGCAAAAAATCTCTACCAAAAAAGAAAAAAGAACCTAAAATGCTAAAAGAAAGACAAGAAAAACATTTTTTGTCTCGATACTCGGAGTAAGAATGCTGGGTCAAGAAAGCAAGACACTGAAATGGGCCTTTATATTCCTGAAACAATGATTCAAGAGCCCAAATCTCTTTTGAAAAGTTTGGAGGTAATAGCAAAATATGTTACTATTCTGGCATGGGAAAAAAGTAGTGAAGAAAAAGTCTATTCAGAATGGAGAGATCTGCAGGTGAGAAAAGGCCAGTTTAGGGAGCAGGGGCTGATTGACAGTGCAGAACAGGCCCCCCAAAAGACGTTATAGTAAGAAGATGGGAGACAAAGGGTGACAGTTAACAAAATCTAAAATAGGAAAATTAAAGTCATTCATGTCGATGACTCATCTTTTTTTGGTAAGCTCACAGCAGCGAACGAAAGAAAAGAGTGCAAGGTGTGTGTATTGGGGTGGGGTGGGAGAGTAGCATATAGACAGGAAAAAAGGAGAAAAGAATCTTTCAGAATCAAAACATATGAAACTGAAATATAATCAAGCCAATAAGGTAAACAGACTGTTGGTAAAAGCAGTATCTAAATTAAGGCTGGTTAACATGAATTAAAAATTTGATCAAAATTTTACTGAGTATCTATTATGTGCTAGGTGTTAAGAATACATAAATAGGGGGACCAGCAGATGGCATAGTGGTTAACTGCTGGACTCCCACATGGCTGAAGGCAGTTCGAGTCCCAGACCCGGTGACTTCAAACTCATGCTGGGTGTGTGTGCATGAGTGCATACCCAAGATACCAGGAGGAGAATGGAAGAGAAGAGGTTACAGCATGGCCATCCCCCCTGGGGGATAATTTCTCCTCTCACTGTGTCTCTCTCTCTCTCCCTAGTGAGCGCACATGCCCTAAAGCAAAAACCTCTCTCAAAAAAAAAAAAAAAAAAAAAAGAGTAAGTAGGGGATGGCAGGTAGTATGGTGGTTAAGGTGCTGGACTCCTACATGACTAACCATAGTTCAAGTCCAAGATGTGGCAGCTCAGTTTCTTACTTTCCCTCTGTCTCTGTCTCTCTCTCTCTCTGATCAAATTAAAAATAAATAAGTAAATAAATAAACAAATAAATAAAATAATTCTTAAAAATACGTAAATAAGAAAAATAATGTTTGCACTTTAGGAAGGTTGATATAGCAACAATTCAGACTATATATGCTCGAGAAAAAAGAATAAAAGGAAGACTCCAGGCTCACAGGTTTGGAAGGGATCTTAGAAATCTACTTCTTTCTTTTATAAAGAAAAAGAAACCCAGAGAATTTAAATAGCTAGCTTAGGAAGTCTTACAACTTTTTAGCACTAAGTCCAAGACCAATACTCTTTTTTTTCGCTATAGGGCGCGTGCGCTCGCCAGACAGACAGAGAGAGACATAGAGATAGAAAGCGAGAAATCACCCCCCAGGGGGGATGGTCATGCCGCAATCCCTTCTCCTCCATTCTCCTCTCAGGATCTTGGGCATGTACACACACGTACCTGGTGTGAGTTCTAGGCCACCAGGTCCGGGACGTGAACCACGGTCAACTACGTGGGAGTCCAGTGACATAGCTATTACGCTAACTGCTGGTTCCCGACCAATACTCTTTTCATTCCATCATACTTTCTTATGAAATCAATCACAATTTACTAACTGAAAAAAAGATCATGCAGATGATAGGGAAATTCAAATTTGAATTTCTTTTTCAAATAAGAGATTTTTGCTATAGGGGATGCATGTACTTGACAGAGAGACAGAGAAATTGAGAAATCACCCTCTGGGGGATAGCCATGCCACAATCCCTTCTCCTCTCTGGATTGTAGGCATGCACGCACACACATCCAGTGTGAGTTTCAAGGCGCTGGGTCCCAGACTCAAACTGTGGTTGGGCACGTCCAGTACCTTAACCACTATGTCACCTGCCAGCCGCCAAATTTGAAATTCTACAAAGTGCTGAAGAGAGCTTACTTTCTTCTTCAGGATTTAGTTATTCTAGGTAACACCTGGAAAGAGTAAGTATGAAAATGGAGTGGATAAGGGTATAAAAACTATCAGTGAAAAAGTAAAGGTTATTGACCAGGAAGTTGGATATGCAAGTAATATGTGCCTTGATAGGTGGATGTGGGGCAGGTGATGAGTATGCAGATCAGAATGCAAAATCAGAAGACAAATGGACCAGAGATCAGTCAGAGGTCAAGATAAAGGAAAGAAAAATTCTCCAATAGTAAAGCAATAAAGGTTTTAGATATGAGATCACTTTAAGTGAACTTCTGGGTGGCTTTAGAGTTGACAAGTTCAAGAAATATAAAATCAGGGTGTAGGAGGGTCATCAACAGGACAGTCATAGAGGATGATGGCACTGCAACAATGGAGAGGAAGAAGCAAGGTACTGAAATTGCTGAGAAAGATGGACAAATGTTCTGAAGGTTGGCAAATAACCAGGAGAAAGAAGGGAGTGGTAAAAGTACATTAAAAAGACTTCAAGGTATTGGGTCATCAGAAAAGTCATGAAAAATGTTTGCACAAAAAAATACGTTATGACTTTTCCGATGACCCAGTACTTTAGGGGAGAAAGAACAGCAGAATGAGGATGTAGTAGTAACAAGGCAGGACAGAGGTCAGCAAACTTTTCCAGTCCAGGGCAGGACAGCAAACAAAACGTCTGCAGCTCTATAAGGCTGCCGTCACAGCTACAAACTCTGCAGCAGCATAACAGCAGCAGCCACAGAGAGGACATTAACACATGCGTGCTCACCAGGGAGAGAGAAAATGAGAAATCACTCCGCAGGAGGGATGGCCACACAACTACCCCTTCTTCCCCATTCTCCTCTTGGGATTTTGGGCACCCCCCTCAAACACACACACATACACACGCTCAATGTGATTTTCAAGCTTCCATGTACAGGACTTGAACTGTTGTCGGCCATGTGAGAATTCAGCATCTCAACCACAATGCCGCTGCTGGCTCCAGGCATGCAACTTTTATAAAAATAGAAGGTAGGCTAAATTTGGCTGTCAAGCTGGAGCTTGCTGACCCTTGGTATAAAACAAGTACACACAATCCTTGTTTTTTAGTAGCGTATGTACATAAGGAAAAGCAGAAAAAGTAATAGCCCCTATTTGCCTTTAAGGAAAACATCCTTGTCAAGGGCTCTTAGCTACATAAAAAGGTTATGTAGATGACAGTGCTTTTGGGTTCATAAAACAACAAATCCTAAAGGGTAATTACTTTAGACATTCAAGAAATATCTGCTACTTCAAAGAGAAAAGATTCAGGCTAACCCTTATATTATTCATACAATAACCTACTTCACCAAACAACATATTTAAATGCCTACGTGTTATATTATCTAAGGTATTAGAAAATTATTATGAGGTACATTTCCTTTATATATATTAGAGGAACTCTAATTCTTGAAAATAAATTTTACAATTCACATGATGTCTCAAATTTTCAAGTAGCAGTAAAAAAAAATGCTAGTTTTCTCTAAGAAGTTAGAAGATTAAAAGACATCCACAAATGCCAAAAGATTAAACTGACTATAAAACAAATTGTGTAACTCAAAGATAATAAAATAGATATTCAGAATTAAGACATCAAATAATGTACTTTGAAGCATCTTTAACTCATCTACATTGGATATTAAGATATGAATGAGTAACTTTTCTCCTTTATTCTTTTTCCTTCAAAAAAACCCCCCAAAAACAAACAGATGGTGAGAAATGTGGAATAAATAAAATTCCCTATATACTATGGAATATTAAAACTTACAGAAGCTTTCATTATAAACCTGAAACCACTAACCCCCCTCTTTTAAAACAAACAAACAAACAAACAAACAAAAAACCCAGCAACTTTGGAGCCAGCAGGATATTAAGGCACTGGATTCCCACACGGCCAACCACAGTTCAAGTTCTGGACCTGGTGGATAGAAAATCACACTGGTTCTGTGTACGTGCATGCCCAAAATCCTGAGAGGGGAATGAAGAAGAGACTGTGGCATGGCCACTTCCTCTAGGCGGTTATTTCTCACTTTCCCTCTGTCTCTGGCAAGCACACATGCCCTATAGCAAAAACTTAAAAACAAAACCAAACAAAAAACCCCAGCAGCTTTGAGCCAGCATCATGGTCTAATGCTTACAGGAGTGGGATCCCACGTGGCCAACTATGGTATCAATCTTGGCCCTGGTGCCTTGGAATACATGATGGGTGCCTGTGCATGAATGCCCAAAATCCCAACGGAATGGTTAAATGGAAGAGAAAGGACTGTGGTGTGTTTTCATCTTAATGGGGGTGTTTTCTCCCTCTTTGGCGCATGCATGTGTCCTCCAGCAAACTATAAAACAACCAGCCAGAAAACAGAGTTGTTTACTTAGATTCTATTTGTCAAATTTTCTATTGATGAATGTTTTTAACAGATTCTTCACTGTAGGCCTCAGGAATTATAACACTAACCAGCATAACGTTACTAGGAAACATCTAAAAGGACCTACTCTAAGAGTTACAGGTCATAGAATTACTCAGTACATCTTGTTTCTTCTTCCTTAGGTATTGCCATTCCAATCCCCATTAAAGGAATAGAAACTGGTGTGGATAACCCAAACAACATCACTTGTGCGCTGACAAAGGAACGTTTTGGCAACTTCATGCTCTTTGGCTCACTGGCTGCCTTCTTTACACCCCTTGCCATCATGATTGTCACCTACTTTCTCACTATCCGCACTTTACAGAAGAAAGCCTACTTGGTCAAAAACAAGCCACCTCAACGCCTAACATGGGTGAATGTGTCCACAGTTTTCCAAAGGGATGAAACCCCTTGCTCGTCACCTGAAAAGGTGGCAATGCTCAATGGTTCTCGCAAGGACAAAACTCTGCCCAATTTAAGCGATGAAAGACTGATGCGAAAGATGTCCGCCATTGGAAAAAAGTCAGTGCAGACCATTTCCAATGAACAGAGAGCCTCAAAGGTCCTAGGGATTGTGTTTTTCCTGTTTTTGCTTATGTGGTGCCCCTTTTTTATTACAAATATAACTCTAGTTTTGTGTGATTCCTGCAACCAGACTACTCTTGAAATGCTTTTGGGAATATTTGTGTGGATAGGCTATGTTTCCTCAGGGGTAAATCCTTTGGTTTATACGCTCTTCAATAAGACATTCCGAGATGCATTTGGCCGATACATTACCTGCAATTACCAGGCTACAAAGTCAGTAAAAACTCTTAGAAAGTGTTCCAGTAAGATCTATTTCCAGAACACAATGACAGAGAACTCTAAGTTTTTCATGAAACATGGAATTCGAAAT
Organism: Tupaia belangeri chinensis; assembly: GCF_000334495.1. NCBI lineage: Eukaryota > Metazoa > Chordata > Mammalia > Scandentia > Tupaiidae > Tupaia > Tupaia belangeri. The sequence continues at coordinate 453,751 of NW_006209227.1, read as the reverse complement.
GGGATTAATCCTGCCGTGTACCAGAGCCCAATGAGGCTCCGAAGTTCGACCGTTCAGTCTTCATCAATCATTCTACTAGATACTCTTTTCCTCACTGAAAATGAAGGTGACAAAACTGAAGAGCAAGTCAGTTATGTATAGAACTGGCACAGTTTTTGTCTAACTAATGTAATGATGAATAAGATGATTAACTAGATGTAAATGTACTGAGAATTATCTAAAGAAAAAAATCTAGGTCATGTTTCAAATCATCTCTTTAAGTATTAATATTATCCAATTTTCCTTATTTGAACAAAATTATTCTATTAATAAAATGATTTTATATAGCTACAAATAAAATCAATCCAGTACTCTGGTTAGTTATGTTCTTCAAATGAAATAAAATTAATCAATAAATTTCAGACTTTAAGGCACAGGTAGAGCAATGACAATAGGATAAGAGAGCACAAGGAAAAAACACAAGCACACAGAATGATGACCACATCTGGAGGTGAGTTATGATCACCACTTACAATCAGGTTTAGTTATTAAATGTAGTCAAGATTTTCCTTTCCAAATGTCTTGACGGAAAGGGTTAGAACAGTAGCTGGATATCACACATAATAACAGGGTCTTGAAACTAGAGCTGTTTGTTAAATGGCTGAGACCCATCTGCTCAGCAGAGACAGGTCTACAGCAGAAGAGGAAAGCAAATGAAATCATTTCTGGGTATATGAGCCATACTATGTTCCGTACATATTTTAATGAACATACATGACCTGAAAGCACAGGACCTCATCTGGGGACCTAATCTTTAAGTGGCTGCCTGCCTGTGCTTGCCCAATGACTCAGCTGAACTTCTGATACAGAATTCACCCATTCATTTGGCACTATTAAGATCTGGAAATCAGTCCAACCCACGACACAAAGCTCACTAAATTTAGGAAAGAAACTTAATTTCTTTGAGCCTCAATTTTCTCTTTCTTTCTTTTTTAAACTTTATTTATTCATTTTAATTTGACCAGAGAGGAACAGAGTGAGAGAGAGGAAGGAGAGAAAGTAAGCCACCAAGTCTGGGATGCGAACCATGGTTGGCCATGTGGGAGTCCAGTGGCCTTAACCACCTTGCCACCTGCCAGATCCCTGAGCCTCAATTTTCTATATTTAGTATAGTTATTATGAGGATGCACACATAGTGGGCACTCAGTAAATGACAGCCTACTGTATTTATTTTATATATGTATGTATATATATATAAATTTATAATTTTAATGATACTCATACAGATGGTAAACAAATTTAAGCTGAGGGAGTACGCAATAAAGACAACCCACACCTTAATTTTTCCTTTTCAGGTTTACCCACTTTTATGCCTCAACTTGTTGCTCTATTACTGTTCCTTTTCAGGCCACTCGGTTTAGGATAATTACCTTAAGATGTATGTGGCTCTGGAGAATCTCAGCATAAGTAAAACAAGCATAGATTTTCCCAATGGCAGGATCCTTTCCTAGAATGTGGTTCTCCTAGCAGCTCCTGATCTGTTACTGTTTCTTTTGGGTTCTGTATCTATCATCTGTCAGGAACAGTAAGTGTATCTTACAATTTAATTCCTAAGTCATCAAAGCTTTAGTCTAAGATTCTTCAGCAGTAGTAAAAGAACTATAAAAAGGTAAAATAATTTACATCCCTGAAGAAAAAAAAAAAGAAAAAGTAATTTTCTACTTTGCTTCCAGTCTCTAATATAATGTGTTTGGCGTATATTAAGATCATATTCTTGCTAAGGTAAGTAAGATTGTTAAGTTCAGATATCACTGTGAGAATATCCTAAATTCTGTATTTTATGTATCTAAAGCAAACATAGTTGCTTCAGGAAATCTAAGTACTAGAGCTGACAATTACAGTGCCATAGGCCAACCAATGGACAATCTATTAATAGCTCAGAAGAACTATCTTCTCACAAGCTCTGTACTTCTTCCAAATTTGTGCATGTGCTTAAACGTATGCATACCTACAAAATTAATCATAATACTTGTAAACTATTCAGCTTTAAATATTTTCTTAGAGGTTTTTGCTCTAGGGTGCATGCACTCACCAGAGAGAGAAAAAGAGAGAGAAACACACACAGAGAATGAGAGAGAAAGTAAGAAATCATCCCCCGGGGGGGATGGCCATGCCGGTCTCTTCTCCTCCATTCTCCTCCTGGGATCTTGGACACTCATGTACATGCGTCTGATGTGATTTTCAAGCCCTTGGGTCCGGGACTCGAACTGTGGTTGGTCACATGGAAGTCCAGTGATGTAACCACTATACCATCTGCTGGGCCCTAACTTTAAATTATTAAAAAATAAACCTCTGCTTACAATTACTAAAAGATCTTTCTACAGTTAATGATCGTTCTAGTATTTCCAGAATATTCTAGAAAATGAAATATAACTTCAATGACAACTATTTCAGAAAAGTACACATAGCACCAATTTTTTACATGATACGTAACTTATATTTCCACTTCAGGAATACGCTAATTAAATCTGTAATTTGAAAGGAAATCTCAGCAATTAAACATCCCTAAGGTAACAGAAAGACTGTATTTAATAGTCATACCTTCAAAGAAAAGGAATAGGTTGTCACTGTTTAGAATGATTTTAGGAAAAGAAAACTTCCATTCTATTCCATATTACTGTCAATTAATGGAGAGGAAAAAACAAAGATGTAGAAAAACTAATGAAAAGATGAACATAAGGAAGTCACAATACCTAGAACATAAACACAAAGATACTGAGGCAGAAATAGAGAACAATGTATAGGAGAAAAAAAAGAGACATCAAAAAGTTCATGAAAAATTGGAATTAGAGTGTAAGTTTTTTTTTTTAAAGAATTTTATTTAACTTTATTCGTTTATTTATTTAAATTTGACTAGAGAGGGACAGAGCGAGAGAGAGAGAGGGAGAGGGAAAGTGAGAAAGCAAGCCACCAGGTCTGGGACTTGACCCATGGTCAGCGATGTGGGAGTCCAGCATCTTTAACCACCATGCCACCTGCCGGCCCCTAGAGTATAAGTTTATTTTGTGCAAAAATTTTTACTGCATAGTTTTTTCATAATTTGCATATTCATGAACTTTTTATACTATAAGGCACATGTATGTGTGTGTGAAAAGAGAGCACACATACAAAGACTAGAATATGTCCCTCCCCAATGAAGCCTGGTCACACTGCAATCCCCTTTCCCCTAATTCCGTAACCCAGTGAGATGCTGGGCACACACGCAGATGCCAGTGTGCTGTGATTCAAACACCAGTCAACTACATGGGATCTGGCTTCCTCCCTGCACTGTGCTTAACCACTGTGCTGTGGGGCTGGCCCTCACCAACTTTTCAAAGACTCCTCAAATAGATCCAATTGATATACATTGTGAAGGGACAGTTTGTAAAGACAAATTGTGCATTTGGTGGTAATTGGTTGTTGTAGGGTTACTTCCAACTATAAAGATCTACAATAACACAACATTTTGATATTAAAGGAACTGTTTTGTGTGGTCCAAAAAATATCTGCACCAAGAATCTTTCACTCATCAGGACCAGTAGATGGCATACTGGTTATGAACTCGCTGAACTTCCATGTAGTCGACTGTGGTTCAAATCCTGGATTCAGTGGCTTTAAACTCAAGCAGGGCATGTGTGTGCATGCCCAAAATCCCAAGAGGAGAATGGAGGAGAAGGGACTGTGGCACGCCCATCCTTCTTGGGGAGTGATTTTTTGCTTGCTGCCTCTCTCTCTGTCTCTCTGGCAAGCATAAATGCTCAATAGCAAAAATCTCTCTTACAAAAAACAAAAGAATCTTTCACTCATTGGAGGCTAGCAGAGAGTGTGGTGGTAAAGGCACTGGACTCCCACATGGCTGGCTGTGGTTTGAGTCCCAGACCAGGCAGCTTACTTTCTCATTTTCCCTGCCTCTCTTTCTCTCTGTCTCTCTGGTGAGCACATGAGCTCTAATGCATATTTAAAATAATAATAACAAACAAAATAAATAATTTTAAAAAGAGAATCTTTCACTCATCTTACAAGATGAAAATACATAAATGTATACATTGAGAAACATCTATGTTATAATAGCCTAAACCACAAGGAACTAAGAATATCCAAGATCATTGAATTTTTTAAAAATCCTATTCAGATTTTAACTTGTTCAACATTATAGCAACTAAATTTCAATAAATATATAAAGACCTTTGACTTCTTTACTTCTCTTTCCAATGTTAAATTAAAATAAATCTGATTTTATTGATATTCATTTCCAGATGAGTTTCAATGCCAAGCACAGCACTATATAAAGAGTTGTTAGAGGGCCCAGCAGTTAGCGTAATGGCTATGTCGCTGGACTCCCATGTAGTCCACTGTGGTTCAAGTCCTGGACCTGGTGGCTTAAACTCATGCCGGGTGCGTGTGTGTGCATGCCCAAGATCCCAAGAGGAGAAAGGAGGAGAAGGGATTGTGGTGTGGCCATCTCCCCTGGGGGATGATTTCTCGCTTTCTGTCTCTGTCTTTCTCTTTCTGGCGAGTGCGCATGCCCTATAGCAAAAACCTCTCCAAAAAAAAAAAAAAAGAGAAAAACGAAAAGTATCAGGTTCATTTCAACTTAGCAAGAATAGTTTTCAATTTACTTTTTTATTTTCCTTTTTAAGTCTATTCACTCATCCACGAGAAACAGAGACAGGTACCCCCAACAGTGCCTTTCACGTCATGATCTACTCCGAGTCCTCACTGGCCTGAAAAGTTCACAAAGGTTCTTATATACAAACCCTGAAGCTCCCCATGTGGGTGCAGTTGCATCACCACTTAGTCTCTGACATTTTGCTTTCATCATAAGCATTAAGAACAAATAGCAGCCTGTGAATATCATAAGAGAGAGAATCATGAAAATACTGTAATTCCCTCGACTATCCTATGAATAAAAAAAAATGTTGTAGGTGAGATTTTCATATAGTTTTGTCTTAGTTATTAAAGTACAAGTGTTTACTAATATATTATATATTCAGTATTCATATGTAATAAGTATACCTAAAAAGAAGTTTAAAAAAAGTAAGGCCAGCAAATGGCATGGAGACTAAGGAGTGGAATCCCAAATGGCTGACTGCAGTTTGAGTCTCTGACCTAGAGGCCAGAAAATCACATCGGGAGCATGTATACACATGTGCCCCAAATCCCAGAAAGGAGGAGAAGGGATTGTGGTGGGTCAAGCCCCAGGAAGTGATTTTTCAGCTTCCTTCTCACTATATCTCTCTCTCGCTATGGTAAGAGCAGGCGTCCTATGGCAAAATCCTTAAAAAACATTAACACGGAATAAATTCTTAAAGTGTGATACAAAAAGGCCAAATATCAGCAAAGTCATCTTAATAGTGACAACTAAGGGGCCAGTAGGTGGCATGATGGTTAAGGTGCTGAATTCCCACATGGCTGACCACCATTTGAGTCCTGGACCCAGTGGTTAGAAAATCACTTCCAATGCATGTGCACATGTGCCCCAAATTCTGAGAGGAGGATGAAAGAGAAGGGATTGTGGCCTACTCATCCCCCTAGGGGATGATTTCTAACTTTCTCTCTTTCTGTATTTCTCTGGCAAGTGCACTTGCCCTATAGCTCAAAACAAGAGTGACAACTAAAAGGGGGGGAAAAAGGAGCATACACACAAAGTAAATGATGTGACATTAGAAAACACATAATGGTTTTAGGGGACAACACAGATACTTCCCAAATATTAATGAGCAAATTTGAGAACAAAAATGTCCTGGCAGAACTGCTCCCAGAGATAGTGCTCTGACAAAGACATGGTGGAGAAAGCGCTGGTCTATCATGAGAGTTGTTTAGAAGTTCAGGTATACTATTTAGTTCTATGATAATGGGAAATAATGTTAACAATTTTAGAATTCAATTTCTTTATGCTTAAAAACAAACAAACAAACAAACAAAACAGGGACCAGCAGTTGGTGTAGTGGCTATGTCACGGGACTCCCATGTAGTCGACCGCGGTTTGAGTCCTGGACTGGTGGCTTAAACTCACGCCGGGTGCATGTGCGCATGTGCCAAGATCCTGAGAGGAGAATGGAGGAGAAGGGATGGCCACACCGCCATCCCTTGGGGTGATTTCTCGCTTTCCGTCTCTCTGTCTCTCTCTGTCTTTCTGGTGAGCGCACTCGCCCAATAGTAAAAACCTCTCCAAAAAGGTAAGCAGATGGCATAATGGTATGTCGCTGGACTCCCACAGAGTCGACTGTGGTTCAAGTTCCAGACCTGGTGGCTTAAACTCACACTGAGTGCATGTACATGCGTGCCCAAAGTCCTGAGAAGAGAATGAAGAAGGGATTGTGGTGTGGCCATCTCTCTCAGAGGGCAATTTCTCACTTCTGTCAATCCAGTGACTGCATATGCCCTATAGCAAAAATTTCTCAAAAAGAAAAGAAAAAAAAAAAAAAAAACAGGTTAAGTTTTTTTCTATGCTTCTTCTGTTGGACCTTTAGAAATTATTATTACAGGGAGATGGAACTAGGTCAAAAATTTAAAAACCTGATTTTAACTCCATCTTCTTAGATACGATCACCTCTGAAGTTTTTTCTTTCTACTTCTTACAGAATCATATTACAAAAAAAGAACTTGGAATGTTTCCCAAAGTAGCAAGCACAGGCCAGCCACGGTGGAGGCGGTAATGTAACATTCCTATACAGTAAGGTCATATATCACATCCTGATATATTCTTGTGCCTGTTAGACACATGTGCAGGTGCCCATGATCCTGGTTAGGTGAGGATGAGGGTGGCATCAAGGTGTGAGGACTGTATTGGGGATGCCTGTCTCTCTCTTTTTTAAAAATTATTATGTAATTTAATTTTTTTCCTCATCATTATCATTGCAAATTTGACCAGAGAGAGCTGGGGGCGTGGGGAGTGAGAAAGCAAGCCACTAGGTCTAGGATTCGAACCAAGGTCAGCCATGTGGGAGTCCTAACCACCATGCTGCCTGCCAGCCCCAGGGACACCTGTCTCTTTTTCTCTCTCTCCCTTTCACTCTATCTCCCTCTCATGGAAGAAAGAACGAAGGAGAGGGAGGAAGAGAAGAAACAGCAAGCACACAAACAGCCCAACAGCTAGATCTGACTATCCTAAGTAGAGCACTTTCACACATAGCAAAGTCTAAAACAGCTCACAGGAGACATCTGCTGCCCACTGGGAATCCAGCATCTGAGTGAGTGACAGGAAGCAGAGCACAGAAACAAACCTGCTCATCAGAGAGCAAAGCACCATTAGGTTAAAATGGGAGAATGGTTTCTGATCATCAACGTCCTATTGGACAGAATATACACACCAGACAATGGATTTATATGGATATGAAATACAAAGTCACTGACAATAGGAAAAATTAACAGTTGACAATGAAGAAATACAACAAATAACACAAGAGACAGACCTGAGAATGATTCTTTACATAACTTATGAGTTACAAAGGATATACCTAGAAAAGACTTTCCATACTACAATTATCAAATCCCAATAAAAGCTGAAAAACAAACAAACAAACAAAACAAAACAAAAAAAACCCATTCTAGATGTCCAGACAAATTAGTTTGTTTGTTTTGGATTGTACCTAAACTCTAGAACAACAGAGAAAGGTTAGGGTCACAGTTTGGCTGGATGATATGCCAAAGATGACAAAGAGGTAGTAAAAAGAACCACTCAACCTCTATTTTGCTTCCATCCTTTCTCTCAGGGACGATGTTTAGATCAGAAAGAAAAATACTGACTCACATGCAAAATAGGTGAGGACACTGCTTGACTTACATGAGTTCAAGTCTCAAAGCTAAATAAACTACTTTCTTGAAATAGAACACAGATGTAATTATGGATGTAATGTAATTAGATGTAGATGTAATTATGGAAGTACTGCTAACAAATTTTGGAGGAAAATTAATAGTCAATGTAAGGGACTAAATACTTTATGTTCAAAAGAGGAAAAAGTAGAATTCAAGAAATTAAAAGTCTGTAGTCTTACAGATCTTTTGAAAAAATAGAGAAGGCTTATACATATAGCTTTTGTTGGATCTCAGAAAAGGCATCAATGAACACCTGACATGACTAAGAAAAATGTCACATAAAAAAGTCATACCCAGCTAATCATATATCCTGTTTCAGAACTACCAGACTAGAGCTGGGTAAATATTATGTGTCTTAGGACTTAGTGAAAGCACTCAAGCATCTTTGTGAAGACGCTGCACAAATGAATGTCAGAGGATAATACAGCGAAGGAGATTACTCAGCAGAACAACTTCATTGAAGAAAACTGCTATAAAGGGAACCCTAACTACATGGGTCTGTGTTTTCCTATTTTATTGAACTGTTTTATCCACAATAACAAAAAAATATTTCACAGCCTGCAGTAAATGGGTGACTTCTATCTAGAGTACTACAGAGAGGAGTCTGTAACTAGTTTACAGTGAGTGTTCAAGAAATGCACATTGACATTACAATCTTTACCACAAAACTTTACTTCTGGGAACCTGGGGTAGAAAATCTCTTCAAGAAATTAAAAGGACCTGAGACACTTGACTCCTCTAATATGTACACCTTAGGAATTTTTTACGTATTGGGCTGTTGGAACTCGTGACATATTTTTTCTATCCAAACCAACCCAATAATTTCATCACAAATAGGCTGTAACAGGTAGTGTTCAAAGAGTGCTCAAGTTAACCTCCCTTCATTATATTGTAAGATAAAGTAACTTAGCTAAACCAAAAACAAAAACAAAAACCACTGATATTTGAGACTGGAGCTAAGCAGGTGGCTTAGCTATCTGAACAATCAGAAGTAGTACTATTGGGGTCATCGGGAAAGTCACGATGCATTTTTGCATAGGAAAACATAGAACAATACATCATGACTTTCTCAACAACCTAATACACCTTCCAACACAATCACGACAACTACCACAAGTACCACTACTAACACATGCTTAGATAGGGCTTACTAGTGCCAGGCATAGTTTTAAGGACATTAGATATTATTAATTTGCTACATGGTCATAAAAAACAATTCTCTCAAATATATACTATTAATTTTTAAAAAATTATTTTATTTAATTTTATTCATTGTCATTATTTTAATTTTTTATTTTATTTTTCTTCTTTGTTCTTTATTTTTTTTTTTTGGAGAGGTTTTCACTACAGGGCGCGTGCGCTCTAGAGACAGACAGAGAGAGACATAGAGACAGAAAGCGAGAAATCACCCCCCAGGGGGGATGGTCACACCGCAATCCCTTCTCCTCCATTCACCTCTCGGGATCTTGGGCATGCACGCACACGTGCCCGGCGTGAGTTTTAAGCCACCGGGTCTGGGACACGAACCATGGCCGACTACGTGAGAGTCCTGCGACATAGCCATTACACTAACTGCTGGTCCCGTTATTTTATTTTATTTTTGAAGTTAATCAGAGAGAGACAGAGAGAAAAGGAAAGTGAGAAAGCAAGCTGTCAGGTCTGGGATTCGAACCATGGTCAGTCACGTGGGAGTCCAGCGCCTTAACCACCATGCCAGCTGCCAGCCCCCATACTATTAATTTTATTATACCCATTTTACAGATGAGGAAACTAAGGCTCAGAGAGTATGAATACCTTGCCTATGTTAGTAAGAAGTTGAGCAAGGAGTCAACCCAGCCAGTTTAGTTTATAGTCATCTTCTTAAACCTAACTATATTATATTGGCAAACACATCTCCACATCTTTAAGTTCAAAATTATTATTTACTTACTTACTTATTTATTTTCTGCTATAGGACACATGTGCTTGCCAGAGAGAGGAGGAAAATGGGAAAATACCCCCTCACACACACAGCAGGAGGACGGCCATGCCATAATCCCTTCTCCACCATTCTCCTCTAGGAATTTTGGGCATGAACACATAAGTATATTGTGTGTTTCTCAAGCTGCCAAGTCTGAGACTCGAACAGTGCAGTTGGCCATGTGGAATCTAGGCACCTTAACCACTAAGCCACTGGCTAGTCCCAAAAGAAATTTTTAAAAATTGTTATTTATTCATTCATTTTAATTTGACCACACATACACACATGGGGGCGGGGTGGGGGGGGTGCTGGGGGGTGAGAAAGCAAGCCACCAGGTCCAGGACTCAAATCGTGGTTAGTCATGTGGGAGTATCCAGCACCTTAACCACCACGCCACCTGCTGGCCCTGCAAAATATATTTTTTTAAATCTGCAAAATTTTCATCCTTTTGCAAGTAAACAACGCCTATTACCTTTTACTCTCATTAAAGATCTTCAAGAACTTTATAATACCGTGTAAGAGATAACATAGCAGGTTAGCAGGTAGCATATTGGTTAAGGATCTAGACTCTCAAATGGCTGACCGCGGTTAGAGACCTGGACCAAAAGGCTTGAAAATCATGTTGGGTACGTGTGCATGTATGCATGCATGCCCCAAATCCCAGGAGAATGAAGAAGGGATTGTGGCATGGCCATCTCCCTTAAGGGCTGATTTCTCACTTTCCCTCTTACTGTCTCTTTCTTCTCTGGCGAATACATGCACCATATGGCAAAAAACCTTAGGGGGAAAGAAAAGTAATATCCCATTTTAATTAACCAGGGACCAGCAGTTAGTGTAATGGCTATGTTGCTGGACTCCCACGTAGTCGACTGCGGTTCAAGTCCTGGATCTGGTGGGTTAAACTCACGCTGGGCATGTATGCATGCACGCCCAAGATCCCGAGAGGAGAATGGAGGAGAAGGGATTGAAGTGTGGCCATCCCCCCTGGGGGGTGATTTCTTGCTTTCTGTCTCTCTGTCTTTCTGGAGAGTGCATGCACCCTATAGGGAAAACCTCTCCCACCCCCAAATTAACCAGTGTAATGAAAAGAGAAATACTAGAGGTGTTATTTGAATTTTTAAAATTAAATTAATAAGTAGAATGCTATGAAAAAACAAATAAAAATAACTAAGTTGTTTTACTACTTCTAAGTAGGTTTCCAGAATCCATGACATATTTTTCAATGGCCCTCACTCTGAACCTAGATACCTAAGGGAACTTCAAAAAGTATGTGGAAAAATGGAATTAAAGTACAAGTTTATTTTGGTACCAAAAAAACTTAGAAATCTATTCATGCTTTTGTTACAATATTCGTTTCCTATGACCTTTTTGCAGATTTCATATATCCTTCAGATATTTAGTTTCTGTTTAGAAACATTCTTCAGGTAACTAAAAATGGAATATAAAATTGAAAGTTAAAAATTATTACCTGAATAAAATGAACCCAAGTGATTCTACTGCTGCCCTCCTGACATCATCATTAACATCGCTTACCTGGAGAAAAAAATTTAAGTTGGTTATATGATACCATGCATTCTCTTGCTAGACTAATCTGCTAAGAGGTCCACATCATTCAAATGTAAATAGACCTTGGCAACATATTATTTATTAGAATGTCTTTCCCCTCCGTATGTATGTATGAATACATCATGTCACATATCTTACATACAGACAATAAATAAAACAAAGGCTTTTTTTTTTTTTAAGAGTTTTCCCCCTTAGGGTGTGTGCACTCACCGGAGAGAGAAAAAGAGAGAGACAGAGAGACAGAGACAGACTGTGAGGGAAAATGAAAAATCACCCTTCACGGGTGATAGACATGTCACAATCCTTTGTTCATTCTCCTACTGGGATCTTGGGCACACATGCACATGTGGCCTGTGTGAGGGTCCAAGACTCTAACCACGGCTGGCCATGGGGGAGTCCAGCAATGTAACTACTACACTGTCTGCTGGTCCTGACATAAGTTTCTTTTTTAAAATAGAGTATTTCCCCCAATTCAGAAAAAGTCACCTGAAAATTTCATTTTAAGGCTGGCTCCAGTAACTATGTTGCTGGAGTCCCATGTAGTTGACCACGGTTTGAGTCCTGGACCCGGTGGCTTATACTCACACCGGGCGTGTGTGCGTGCATGCCCAAGATCTTGAAAGGAGAATGGAGAAGGGACTGCGGCATGGCCATCCTCCCTGGGGGGTGACTTCTCACTTTCTGTCTCTCTGTCTCTCTTTGTCTTTCTAACGAGTGCACACCTATAGCAAAAACCTCTCTATTAAAAAATAATAATAATAAATTTAATTTTAAGGCTTAGGAGCCTTTACACCTTGGTGAAGTGTAAAATTTAGGATTTCTAAAGACTTTCAGCTGTACTATACTGTACTACTACTGGAGGTGTTATTTGGATTTTAAAAATTAAATGAATAACAGAATGCTATGAAAAAATGAACAGAAATAAGTAAGTTATTTTACTATTTCTAAAATAGGTTCTTAAAATCTCATGAGGTTTCTTCAATTTTGTTTCCCAAAAAATACATCCTAAATTCACATACAATAAATAAACCATTTAGAACATAACACACATTGTATTAAAAAGGCTAAATGACTAACAAATACTGTGCAATGTTCAGTATCTCTGGGAAGGAATTAATGATAGTTCCAAACCTTTCTGCATATGAAGGTGATGCTGGATTTACCTTTTCCCAGCACCACAATGATAGAAACCTACTGAGTTGAGACATATGTGGAATGTCCACTCTGTGACCAGGCAAAATTACTTGTTGACAAACTACATTTGGCTCTGAATATAGAAAGCCTGTTGGAAAATATGAGTATTGGTTTTCCTGTGCAATGTGTCTCTTGTAATAAAGCATGACCCCCAGGGGTACGCAGAAGTTAATTACATGGGCTATAAAAAGTAGTTCTTTCCTATTCATTAGATGACCCTATAGTAGGGAGGCCAGACATATTCAGATTCAACATTTAGAAATGAGGGTGCCCTGTAGAATGGAGTTTCAGAAGCTGTACCTGAATGGCTTTAAGGACTTCCATTATGACATACTTTCATACTGTTATCCTGTCTTTCTCTGAAAAGCTAAATGAACCCAGTGCCAGGCTATGGCCTCTCATGTTCAGTGAATGAAAATAAGAACCGGAGACCACTGGTGATGGTCTTGTGGTAAGGGTAATGCAGTTACTTAGACACTTACTGTCCATCTGCAAACTCTGCCCTTCCACACCACTCCCAAGAAAAGCTGAAGTACTTACAGCAACATGTAGGAGACGTCGGATAGCTTTGTTGTTACCAGAGCCACAGTAAGCCATGGCTACAGTGTACATTCCAGACCGTCGAAGAATTGGGTCCTAAGAAAGAATAACTCAACATTAATCATCAACTCACCATTTCAAATAGTAACTTCTGTTGTCTAATAGGCATAGTGGCATCTACCTGGTAAGATGATTTTAGGTAGGAAACAATGAATTCAAGGAAAATTCTTTTGTGGTTGGTAGTTTCTTTAGTGAGGAAATAAAAGATTCTAATATTGGAAAAATTAACTGCTCTTATATCGCAATACTCCCTCCAGTGATGTAACTGCTACGCCATCTGCTGGTCTCAACATAAATTTCTTTATTAAAGAAATTAACTGATCTTGGGACCAGCAGTTAGCGTAATGGCTATGTCGCTGAACTCCCATGTAATCGACCGCAGTTCAAGTCCCGGGCCCGGTGGCTTAAACTCACACCGGGCGCGTGTGCGTGCGTGCCCAAGATCCTGAGGCAAAAATGGAGAAGGGATTGTGGTGTGGGCCATCTCCCCTGGGAGGTGATTTCTTGCTTTCTGTTTCTCTTTCTGGCGAGCGCACATCCCCTATAGCAAAAACCTATCCAAAAAAAAAAAAAGAAACTGATCTTATATCTCAATATTCTTTCCAACATGCCTGTTTTGCTTCTTATTTTCTAGGAGGTATAAACTCAAGTCAATACCTACACCAAATGTTTCATGGAGTCAATTTCCATTTTCAAACAAAGGAGCTGACCTCTAATTCTATTTTTTTTTTGGGGGGGGGCTGCTTTGTTGTTAAGTTTATTGTCTTTTTCTGGAATACCTTCATAGAAAATTGTTTGGTTTAGCTCTCAGCAGCTTGCTCCTGAACTCTGAGAAACCTTGCCTTCTTCTGGGCTATCTGATCTTTCTTTTGGGTAGGGGACATTTTGGGACAATTTCACCCACTCTTCTTTTTAACTTCTTCCTTGGGTTTCTTTTCATAGATTGGGTTCTCTCATATAGCAGTGTGAGCTTTCTTATACACCTCCTCCATCACGTCTGGAGTTACACTGTTCTTTATATATCGAGAGACTGTTTCTTGTAAACAACTTCATCTTCTTCCATTAGGTAATGCATATGGTCCGCAATGTTCTGGCACATGATGTGTTTCCCATGTACTTCTGCATTAAATTCCATGCATTCAGAATCATAATTGGGGATTTGTTTGGTACTGTGTAAGATAGGTAAGTCTTCATCCACCACTTCCTTCAGGGCCCCAAAAACTTTTTTGCCAGTGGTAGTTCCCACAAAGCCTGCATCTGAATAGCAGGTGAAGGCACCAGATTGACCACTGATGCTTTCTACATTGTACTCATCTAGATCTGTCCAAACCTACTGAGAAGCCTGAGGACCAGCAGCAGGCCACTATAATATGCTACAGCATAATTTCTCAGGCCACTGTATTCTTCACACCATATTTTGAAGTTTTTGTGTGTAAGCTATGCAGACTATCACATCCCCTTCTATACGGGCCATAAGCAATCTGACAAATGATATCTCTGTTACATGAGCTATCATTCTGTGTTTAGGTATGCTGTACTTATTTTTATACTGGATTACCAAGCATTTCCGAGAATAGTAATCAATTTTGCCCTTTTTTTGTCTTCTAATTTTCACTTGGTATCTCTCAAAGTAGGCCTTATTCTTGACAATTTTAACAAATCCCATCCTGCAGAACAGAGACCTGTGGACACAGTTTGACACAGACCTATGGGCCCACAGCATTACAGGGGGGAAAAATGTAATTCCACATTTAACTCACTTTTACCTTATCATTTAATTCCTAGGTGCTAAGTACTGAGTGGAAGCGATATGGAGTTTGATAACTGAATCAATTAGTACTTTTAACTACTTAAAATCGCAGTAGCTCTTTGTATTGGATTATAGAGGACAGTATCATATAATACTAACAATACCATTGTAAAAACAAAACAAAACAAAAGGCAAAGGGAAGAAACCTCACCTAAATAAATATAAGTATAGAGATTGGCATTATTTTCTAATGAAAAACTTATAAAGAGGGAACCAGCAGTTAGCGTCATGGCTATGTCGCTGGACTCCCACGTAGTCAACCACGGTTCGTGTCCCAGACCCGGTGGCTTAAAACTCATGCCGGGCGCGTGTGCGTGCGTGCCCAAGATCCTGAGAGGAGAATGGAGGAGAAGGGATTGCAGCGTGACCATCCCCCCCTGGGGGGTGATTTCTCGCTTTCTGTCTCTATGTCTCTCTTTGTCTGTCTGGCGAGTGCACGCGCCCTACAGTGAAAATCTCTCCAAAAAAAAAAAAAAAACTTATAAAGAGACTTAAGATTATGAAATAATTCAAAACATTCTTTCTAAATAATTTCAGTTATTTCTAAAAGAAATGAACTTGAAAGAACTTTTTTGGATCTACATGGCCAAATATCAAAGATCTCAAGTTGTGGTTAAACTTAAAATCTTCAAATTACCTCTATTCACTTTTTTTCCTTTGAAAAAATATGAAGATAAAGTATTGAATACATACGCAAGTCATTCTTGAGGCAGAGTTTAATCTACTTCTTCCATGTGTGGTGTGTCATAATCTCCTTCGAGGGGTGGCATTTCTTCAGTTACAGCAGCATTGGTATCATCAGCAGTAGGGTCATCTTCATCAATACCCAGGCCAAGTTTGATCATCCTGTAGATTCTGTTAGCATGTGTCTGGGGATCTTCCAGACTAAACCTAGAGTGCGGTTTCATAAAGCAAGATGATCAAATCCTTCATAGACTTGTCATTCTCATCAGCCTTGCCTTTTGCCTTAAGGTCTCAATGATGGAATGATCAGGATTGGTCTCCAGGTGTGTCTTTGCAGCCAGGTAACCCATTGTTGAGTTGTCTCTTAAGGCTTGAGCTTTCATGATTCTCTCCATGTTTGCTGTCCATATGTGCTTGTGACAATGCAGCATGGGGATGTTACCAACTGGTTTGAAACAACTACCTTCTCCACTTTTTTCTCCAAAATATCTTTCATGATTTTGCAAAGGTTTTCAAACTTTGGGTTTTTTTTTCCCCCTCTTCCTGTTTCTTTTTCTCTTCATCTTCTCAAAGTTCTAGACCCTCTTTGGTGACTGACACTAAAGTCTTCCCCTCAAATTCCTTCAGCTGTTGGACATAGTACTCATCAATAGGCTCGATCATATAGATCACTTCTAAGCCATGCTTCTGAAGATGTTCTACAAAGGCTGAGTTATCTCCCTGGGCCTTGGTCTTACCTGTGATGTAACAGATATGTTTCTGGTTTTCCTTCATCCTGGTGCAATAATCCTTTAGGGATACCATCTCATCACCATAAGCAGATGTGTAGTACCTTAACGACTCTGAAAGTTTCTTACGATTTTGAGAGTCTTCATGAATTCTAAGCTTTATATTTTTAGAAAACTATTCATAAAACTTTTTGTAGTTCTCTTTATCTTCTGCCAGTTCAATGAAAAGTTCTAAGCATATTTTGACCAAATTCTTTTTGATAACTTTCAGAATCTTACTTTGCTGCAACATCTCATGGGAAATATTTAGAAGGAGATCCTCAGAGTCCACCACTCTGCTAATGAAATTCAGACATTCAGGGATCAGCTCCTCACAATTGTCCATGATGAATACTCTGCGTACATACAATTTAATGTTGTTATTTTTCTTCCTGTTTCAAAAAAGTCAAAAGGAGCACGTCTTGGAACAAAAAGAAGAGCTCTGAATTCCAGCTGTCCTTCAACTGAAAAGTGCTTCACTGCCAAGTAATCTTCCCAGTCATTGGTCAAGCTCTTGCAGAATTCTCCATACTCTACATTGATCATATCATCAGGATTTCTGGTCCAAATAGGTTTGGTTTTGTTGAGTTCTTCTTGATCAATGTACTTTTCTTTAATCATCTTCTTCTTGTCACCATCTTTCTTTTCTTCTTCTTCTTCATCAGTAACAACATTTTCTATTTTAGGTTTGTCATCAGACTCCTTTTCTTCTTTTTCTTTCTCCTCTTCTTTCTCTTCCTTTTCTTCAGCTTCATTGTCACTGACTTCTTTATCATGCTCCTTCTCCACAAAAAGTAATGGGCTAGCCAACAAACTGAGAATGTTTCTTCACAATCTCCTTTATTCTTCTTTCCTCCAAGTACTCAGTCTGGTCTTTCTGATGCAGAATAACCTTTGTCCCAAGACCCATGGGTTCACCTGTGTCAGTCCTAACCGTGAAGCCCCCTGCAGAGAAGTCCTAGGCATACTACTCATCATCATTATGTTTGGTGATCACAGTCACTTTCTCAGCAACCAGATAGGCAGAATAGAAACCAATGCCAAAATGGCCAATCATAAAGATATCTGCACCAGCCTGCAAAGCTTCCGTCGAAGCTTTGGCCTCCAACTTGGCGATAGTGCCAAGATTATTAATCAAGTTGGCCTTGGTCATTCCAATCCCAGTATCCACTATAGTGAGGGTTTGATATTGTTTGTTTGAAATGAGATAAATGTGCAGCTACTTCCCAGAATCTAGTTTACTGGGATCCATCAAGCTTTAATATCTGATTTTGTCCAGTGTATCACATGAATTCGAAATAAGCTCCCTTAGGAAGATCTCTTTGTGGGAGTAGAAAGTGTTAATGATTAATACATCGAATGGGCAATTTCTGCCTGGAAGGCAAACGTCTCAACCTCCTCCTCCTCCAGGTTTGTCATCAGACTCCTTTTCTTCTTTTTCTTTCTCCTCTTCTTTCTCTTCCTTTTCTTCAGCTTCATTGTCACTGACTTCTTTATCATGCTCCTTCTCCACAAAAAGTAATGGGCTAGCCAACAAACTGAGAATGTTTCTTCACAATCTCCTTTATTCTTCTTTCCTCCAAGTACTCAGTCTGGTCTTTCTGATGCAGAATAACCTTTGTCCCAAGACCCATGGGTTCACCTGTGTCAGTCCTAACCGTGAAGCCCCCTGCAGAGAAGTCCTAGGCATACTACTCATCATCATTATGTTTGGTGATCACAGTCACTTTCTCAGCAACCAGATAGGCAGAATAGAAACCAATGCCAAAATGGCCAATCATAAAGATATCTGCACCAGCCTGCAAAGCTTCCGTCGAAGCTTTGGCCTCCAACTTGGCGATAGTGCCAAGATTATTAATCAAGTTGGCCTTGGTCATTCCAATCCCAGTATCCACTATAGTGAGGGTTTGATATTGTTTGTTTGAAATGAGATAAATGTGCAGCTACTTCCCAGAATCTAGTTTACTGGGATCCATCAAGCTTTAATATCTGATTTTGTCCAGTGTATCACATGAATTCGAAATAAGCTCCCTTAGGAAGATCTCTTTGTGGGAGTAGAAAGTGTTAATGATTAATACATCGAATGGGCAATTTCTGCCTGGAAGGCAAACGTCTCAACCTCCTCCTCCTCCATGGGCTGGTCTTGGGTCTGGGTCTCCTCAGTCATCTTGGCAAAGGACTGCACAGTATCCGCGCTGCAGCAGCCCCAGACGCTGAAGCAACTCTCTATTCACCTCTTATAATTAGCATTTTTCTTTCTAAAATTCTATTAGGCTTTATTTTTCTGGCAAGAAGTTTTATAAAAAAACATACCTGTGTTTTCTAATGGGAACAGAGGTAATCTCCAGTAAAGATAAGCGGTTTTTACATGCTGGAGATAAATGGAGAATGAGGGATGCAGGAGAGAAGACGGTAAACGTAACCTCACCTTATCACGACACAGTGATTCAATTAGAGCATCAGCCTCTTCCATCCTCCCATACATGACCAGTGCAATGCCGACCGCAAGACCACGCAGAATCTTCTCATGCTGAGTTTCTTGTGCATAGCCAACCATGTCCTCAATAGCTTGGGCATTCTTAGAGCCCAACATAACTAAACCCAGGGCCAGGCCAGCTGCTTCTCCTAGCAAGTAAAGAGTAGAACAATGAATTAAGAATTATGTTTGTAATGTCAATGAAACATATCCAACTAAAGAACCACTTATTAACATCAACAAAAAAACCAGCCATTAGCTTTTGTTAACATTTTTTCAAACCAGCTAATAAAAAAGAGGATTTATGTAGAAGTACATCTAAACACTTACAGCTATTTTCCTTAAATTATTTATTTGATTGTTTTTTGTTTGTTTGTTTCCTTTGGGCAGAGGACACATGCACCAGAAGAAGAAAGCACCCGCCAATGGCACATGGTCATGTGGGATCCTTTTTCCTCCTCTCCTCCTTCCTGTCAGAATTTTAAGCAAGAACGCACACATGCCTGGTATGCTTTCCAAGCTGCTGGAGCCAGGATTCAAACCTCAGTTAGCCAGGTGGGATCCAGCTCTCTGTACTCTAAACTTAGCTGCTACTTTACAGGGCCAGCCCTCTTTTCCTTTTAAACAGAAATGCATCATCAAATCCTATAGTGATTTCAAAGGAGACAATATGACAGTACTTTTCCCCTAAATCATCACCAAGCAGTATAGAATAGCCCCATGACACAAGTAATTCATTCTCATAAACTCGTTTTTGCCACGCTAGCTATAGAAGTGGATGCACAAGACATAACATTTTAAAAGGCCTATATGGGGGCCAGCAGGTGGCATGGTGGTTAAAGCCCTGGACACTCCCTCATGGCTGACCACGGTTCAAGTCCCAGACCTGGTGGCTTGCTTTCTCACTTTCCCTCCCTCTCTCTCTGTGTGTTTCTCCCTAGTCAAATCAAAATAAAGATGAATGAATACATAAAATTAAATAATTCCTTTTTTTTTTTTTTTTAAAGGCCTATATGTCACAAAACATGTGTTTGTAAATTTTACAAATGGGGTCAAAATCTACTCCCTCTTCAGGAAGAGAAATCTGTTAGATTTTTCAGAGGCTACAAAATAAAGGCAGAAAACAAATATAACAGTAACATTAGTTAATTCTGCAAGTTGTTGTCTTTAGAAAAAAAAATGCTTACCTGTCACAGCATCATCCTGATAAAGGTTTGTTTTCAGCAAATCATACACATCCTGGCGTGCAGTTCCCATAGCAGCCAACCCAAGGCCTAGACTGCCACCGTGTCGAACAATCTAGGGGAAAGACATTGTTCCACTGATTTCACACGCTCTACTTAAAAGCCAAGCTTTTATTCTAATTCCAAAAGACATTTTGATATTATATGCGCAGAAGTTGTCTCAGTGAGGATGATCAATGAATTAGATGATCAGAAAGCCAGTGGTACCTCAGCAATCTGTTTCACAGAATAATGTTTACTGCTGCAAAAGATAATAGTGAGTTGAGGAAAAAAAACAAAGTAGAGCTCTTTATCAGTAAGTTTAAGAAGAGGAGAAAGACTGGACTACTAAGAGGAGATCCAAGTGTCCAGGATTTTATTTTAGGATAGGGAATACCTGAGAATGCTTAGGAACTGAAGAGAAAGCAGTAGTAGAGTGGGAGAAGCTAGAAACAGGAGAAAAGGTATAGTAAAACATGTCTGTGAAAAAGGGGGGGAAAATGGGGTCAGAGTACAAAGCTGGCCTTCATTTGAAAAGGAGACTTTAGTGATCTTTGGTCATTTTTGAAAAGTATGTATTTTTTTACTGGCGACAGCACTTGAATCTTGCTTTGGGAATACTACCCCCCCAATCGTCAGAGTCCTGGTAGGACTGTCATTTAGGAAGCTCCCACCTCTAGTCAAAGTGTGAGACTATGACTCCAGCCAGGCCAATCAAATGCTCTTTCTTTAGGATTTGAATACTTGTTAAGAAGAATGAGCAAAGAACCAAAAATCTTTTAAAATTCATTCATCCTGACAGGTCATCATGAGATTATTCCATTACTTCCTGTTATCTAGATTCCTGGAGTTATCCTGGCTCTTAACCTTTGTAAGAGCTGGTTCGTTCACTTTTCCATTAATTAGATAAGCTACTGCCAATTAACTCCTTGTTTTAAGTCACTCAGAAGTTTCTATCGTTCTATTCTACTATTTTCTTTTTTGTAACCAAAAATACTGACAAAAAATTTTTTAACATAGAGAAAAAGAGGTAAAAATGTGTGTACCTGTACATAGACTTGTGAATAGGGAGCATATTAGCTGAGACAGATCATCCTATTGGCTTCCATCTTTTCACTGAATTATGAGGATAAGGTTTTTTTTTTAGCATTATTTATTCAATTTTATTATTTTAAAATTTGCTGTAGGGCACATGCATTCACCAGAGAGAGACAGAGAGAAAAAGAGAGAGAAAGTGAGAAAGCAAATCGCCCAGTCTGGGACTCAAACTATGGTTGGCCATATGGGAGTCTAGCACCTTTACTGCTCACCACCTGCTGGCCCCAAGGATAAGGTTTTCTTACTCACTTAACTCTCCTGATGGCCTTTTAAAAGAGTTTACTGTAGCAAAAATTAAAAAAATCTAAAGTCCTAGTTCATGGTTCTTAAAACAAGAACAGAGCTGCTTAGTAAGTTTTTCCAAAAGAATTAGATTTTAAGAAATTATCAAAGACCAAAACAAGAAAGAATTCAGGGGGGCTGGAAGGTGGCATGGTGGTTAGGGGCACTGAACTCCCACAAGGCTGACAGTGGTTTGAGTCCCGGACCTGGCTACTTGCTCTCTGCCTGTCCCTCTCTGGTCAAATATAAACAAATAAATAAACAAACAGATTAAAAAAACAAATAAATTCTTTAAAAAAAAAAATAAAAAAGGAGGAACCAGCAGTTAGAGTAATGGCTATGTCACTGGACTCTCATGTAACTGACCGTGGTTAAAGTCCTGGAACGAGTGGCTTAAACTCATACCAGGTGCATGTGCGTACATGCCCAAGATCCCAAGAGGAGAATGGAGAAGGGATTGTGGCATGGCCATCCCCTCTAGTGGATGATTTCTCACTTTCTGTCTCTCTCTTTTTGGCGAGTACACGCACCCTATAGCAAAAGCCTCTCTCTTAAAAAAAAAAAAAAAAAATGAAGTCATCTTAAAAGAAATTACGAGAACAGTACTGTTTTGAGTATTCTCAAATTCTACAAAATTATCTATTCACTAAAGTAACTTGGCAAACGTTTTCTTTGTCTCTTAAGTAATGAAAATTAAATTTTCTACTTCAATACTTACATCATTGCTGGCATTCTTAAGCTGATTAAGCAGATAGTCAATTATGTCACCACCATGATTGGCATGAATGAGCCCCAATGCATAGAGACCACCACCTTCTTGATAGGCTGATCCTGGAGAAGTGTCCTTGGGAAGGTATGTTGCCATTAACTGTAATGCTTCTTTCTCATGACCCTGTAAGTTTGAGCCACAAATGAGTAAGAGAATGTGGAAGGGAAAAAAGACATACCCCAGAATGTTTCCCGTTGAGAGAGTAGTAGACAGAAGGGCTCTCTTGTACAACTTTATCGTTCAAAGGCGAAGAGAGCCTTTAAAAGACCCGTTCATGCCTGGTTAGAAAACAATGACTGTTTCAATTATTTCCCCCTTTGTTTTATAATACATTTCTAAATTCAGGTGAGACTATACAAGTAAAATTTCAATTCATTCTTTACCAAATGGTTTAGACAGTCTTCACAGGAAAAGGATTTTGACCTTTTATTAAAAAAACAAACATATATTTTATTAACTTTTTTTTTTTAAGAGATTTGCTATAGGGCACATGTGCTTGCTGGAGAGACAGAAAGGGAGAAATTACCCACCAGGGGGCATTGTCATACCACTGTCCCTTCTCTTCCATTCTCCTCTCAGGATTTTTAGACATGAATGCACATGCACCCAACATGAATTTTAAGCCACTGGGTCCAGGACTTGAACCACGGTCGGCTAGGTGAGAGTCCTGAGAAATAACCATTATGCCATCTGCTGGGCCTTGCCTTATTTACT
>NW_006209227.1:402357-430759 GCF_000334495.1 Tupaia belangeri chinensis | reverse complement strand
TAAAATAACTGTGACTTGAAATGTACTTGTCAATGAATTATAATAATCTTTTTAAATATCCTCAACCTCAGAAAAAGTTTCTGTTCTGATGTCTGTTCACACTGATCAATATACATTACCTTATGAATTACACCCAAACTGGCTGTAGCAGTAAATTTTGCCCAGTTAGTGGCTCTTGCCAACCATTCCAAGTTATCTCTGTAAGAAAAAAAATTTAGTAGAATTATTCAAATAAATGAATTCCATAAAGTTTTCTAGCACTAATGCCAAAAGGTAAAATTTTACCGAAAAAACATTTCAAATAATTTTAATTTGTGAATCACAAGTTACTGCTGATTCTTTCTTACCTCCTAAATTTTTCTTTGTATCTGCAGGATTTTTTTCTATTCTTCCTTCTTTTCTTTTAGGGATTATTTATTTAATTTATTATTATTATTATTTAATGTGACCAGAAAGGGACAGAGAGGGAGTAAGAGAGGGGGAAAGTGAGAAAGCAAGCAGCCAGGTCTAGTACTTGGACTGCAGTTGGCCATGTGGAAGTCCAGCGCCTTAGCCACCATACCACCTGCTGGTCCCAAGGATTTTTTTCTATGCAAGATATATAACTCCACTATAAACAAAAGCCCAATCACATTAAATTTTCAGAGCTTAATGTTTCTTTCAAAAACCTATATAATCAACCCAATTAAAAAGGGAATTAATTTTATCTTACAACAGGGAGAGATATACAGAAAAAAAAAATATATATATATATATTAAAAATTATTATTGGGACCAGCAGTTAGTGTAATGGCTATGTTGCTGGACTCCCACGTAGTTGACCGCGGTTCGCGTCCTGGACCCGGTGGTTTAAAACTCATGCCGGGCGCATGTGTGTGCGTGCCAAAGATCCCGAGAGAAGAATGGAGGAGAAGGGATTGCGGCGTGGCCATCCCCTCTGGGGGGTGATTTCTCGCTTTCTGTCTCTCTCTCTCTGTCTGGCGAGCGCATGCGCCCTATAGCAAAAAACTTCTCCAAAAGAAAAAAAATACATATTATTTAAAATTTAGAACTGGTCTCAGCACAATTTCAGATAAGATGATTTTAAACCAAAGTGGAACTTTCCAAGTATAGTTACCTAAGAAACTGGTCACTTGTAGTCCCACAATGCATAAAAGAGTTTGCTATAACGGTAGCTGTATGACACACAGAATTCCTTACTGCATCCTACAAAAACAAATACAGATTTTAAAAATCATGGCAAAGTATTCTTACATTTGCATACATAGACAAAACCTCAGAGGCCCTATTTTGTGGCAAAAACACTGAGTAAGTTGAACTGAGGTGTAAAATGTGGCGTCTGGGATATTTCTTCATAAAAATTAAGTAACTGGTTTATAAAAACAAGCAAGACTCATTTCACACTTTACATAAAGTCCTCATTGATATATACAAAAAATAAATTTTTTTTAAGTGACAACTTTATGTTGTTTTGTCTGTTAAACATTTCTTCCCTTTTTACATCATAGCAACCCTCTACCACTCATTCTCTACCATCTTCTTCCCTCCCTTACAGTCTCTGGTATCTACACTATCCTCTTTACTATCACATCTTTGGATCTTTCAATTCCTGCCACAGAGTGCAGACAACAGGTACATAAAGATATAAAGTGTACATCTTTCAAAGTCTGGTTCACTTCCCTTCACAGTAAGTCTTCTCTATTCACTCACTTTGAGTCAAAAGATAGAGCCCCCCTATTTTTATGGCTAATATTCCATAGTATGTATGTGTCACAAGTTTTCAACCCAATCACCAGTTTTTGGACACTCAGGTGGATTTTATAGCTTTGCAATTGTGAACAATGCTGCAGCAAACGAACGTGCAAGTGTTTTTCCGGCTTAGTGTTTTTCTATCCTTTGGGTAAATACCATGAGGTGGGATTACTGGTTCATTTGATAGTTCTATTTGTAGGTTTCTGAGAGACCTCCATATTGTTTTCTACATAGGCTGGACTAATTTACATACCCACCAATAGAGCAAGAGGGTTCTTTCACTACAGCCTTGCCAGCACTTGTGGTTCTGTATTTTTTGATCCTATTCACTATAACTGGGCTTAAATGGTAACTCATTGTGGCTTTATTTGTAATTTGCTTATGAGAAGAGACTTTGAACATCTTTCCATATGCCTTTTGGCCACTGATAAGTCTTCCTTAGAGAGTTTTTCTATAGGATCCATTTGTTCATTTTAAAATTGAATTATTCACTTTTTTAATGGGTAAACTGCTTGAGTTCCCTATATATTCTGGTTATCAATAATTCCTTGTCAGAGAAATAATTTACAAATATTATCTCCCATTCTGAGGGTTGTCTTTTCACTTAAATTGTTATATCCTTTGCTGTGAGGAAGCTCTTTAGCCTGATGTAATCTCACTTGTCTTTTTGGGGATTACTGCCTGCACTTTAGGGGTCTTATCTAAGAAATCTTTGTGGGAGCCACTTGCCAAGTCAACAGAGAGACTCTGTGGTGGCATTCCAGGAAAGTCCCAGAGTGGGGACAGGGTTGAGGAGAGGTATGGTTATTTATAGTTTGAAGCTTTACAGCTAAATTTTTGATCCATTTTGAGTTGATTTTTGTTAATGTTAATTCCATTAATGGCTTAACAGAAAATATAGACAGATGAACTATATTAACATAGACAGATAAATTAATTAATACTTGGGGACCAGCAGATGGCACAATGGTCACACCGCTGAATTCCCTTGTAGTCGACTGCTATTCGAGTCCAAGACCTGGAGGCTTAAAATTCACGCCAGGCGCATATACATCTGTGCCCATGATCCTGAGAGGAGAATAATGGAGGAGAAGGGAGTGTAGTGTGGTCATCCCCTGTTGGGGGTGATTTCTTGCTTTCTCTCTCTCTGTCTCTCCAGAGAGCGCATACATCCTATAGCAAAAATCTCTCTCTAAAAATATAAAACTTTTGGGAACCAGCAGTTAGCATAATGGCTATGTCGCTGGATTCTCACGTAGTCGACCACGGTTCGCGTCCCGGACCTGGTGGCTTAAAACTCACGCTGGGCGTATGTGCGTGCATGCCCAAGATCCTGAGAGGAGAATGGAGGAGAAGGGATTGTGGTGTGACCATACCCCCTGGGGGGTGATTTCTCGCTTTCTGTCTCTCTGTCTCTCTCTGTCTGTCTGGCGAGTGCACGTGCCCTATAGCAAAAACCTCTCAAAAATAAAAAATTTAAAAAAGGAAAAAAATAAATAAAACCTTTCAGGGTGGTTCAAATTAGTTTTTACTGCAGCTTTTAGAAGTAATAAGATGGGAGGAGAGATACGAAGAATCCAGCCTTTCTACAAATAACAATGGAATTTCAGTAATTGTTTAATTTTTTTTTTAACAATATTGCAATTTAACCTCTGCCTTTTCATTAATGTGTTCAATTAATGTTTCAGAGCCTACTCTGTATGACTGTCTACCTGCTTCAGTTCTGTATTCTGGTCCTTAGTATGATGCACATTTGTGGCACGAATGGATATCAGACTCTACATGTGTACTGAGAATAGAAATAAAAAAAAGAAAGAAAGAAAGAAAGAAATCTTTGTGGGACCAGCAGATGATATAATGGTTACATCACTGGACTCCTACGCAGTAGACCACAGTTTGAGTCGTGGACCTGGCAGCTTAAACTCATGCTGGGCGCGTGTGCATGTGTGCCCAAGATCCCAAGAGAAGAATGGAGGAGAAGGAATTGTAACATGCCCACCCTCCCTAGGGGGTGATTTCTCGCTTTTTGTCTCTCTGGTAAGTGCTCACACCCTATAGCAAAAATCATTCTGAAAAAGGAAAGGGAAAGAAACCTTTTTGAGAGTTTCTTAAGTTTTCTACTAGAAGTTTTTTTTTTTTTTTTTTGAGAGGTTTTTGCAATAGGGCACATGCACTCGTCAGACAGAAAGAGAGAGAGAGAGAGAGAGAGAGAGAGAGACAGAAAGCGAGAAATCACCCCCAGGGTGGATGGCCACGCCAGAATCCCTTCTCCTCTATTCTCCTCTTGGGATCTTGGGCACGCACATGCGCCCGGCGTGAGTTTTAAGCCACCAGGTCCAGGACACGAACCACGGTCGACTACATGGGAGTCCAGCGACATAGCCATTACGCTAACTGCTGGTCCCTCTACTAGAAGTTTTATAGTTTGAGGCTTTACAGCTAAATCTTTGACCCATTTTGAGTTGATTTTTGTTAATGTTAATTCCATTAAAATTTTTGAATAGTTTAGCTTGCCAATTCTCTTTAGCACCTTGTCCAAGGTCTCCAAGGCATTACAATAACCCGAAGAGCAGTACTGCACCTCTTTTGGCCTATAGTTTGCAGTAGCAAAGGCAATTTTAATTTTAATGAGATCAAATTATAAAAACTAGTTTCAAATAACTGATATAAATGTAAATTATGTAATTCTGTACCTTTTTGCCATTTGTAAAAAATTTTATCAGATGTTCTAGAAAGCATTACTACCTATGTTTCTAACAACTGTTTTGTCATTGGATAGTATATGGTTATAAAAAAAAATGATGTAGGGAAGGGGTATTAGGTAAATAAAGAAAGAAGAAAGGGAGATCTTTAATGCTATGCATCTTTTGACATTAAAACATTTTTGAACCAAACAAATTTATTACCTTAGTTATTATATATATTAATTAGTCAAAATAAGAATATTTGACCAAGGTTGCAACAAGGTAAGAATCTCTGCTCTCAAGGAATTAATGGCTTAACAGAAAATATAGACAGATGAACTATATTAACATAGACAGATAAACTAATTAATACTTGGGTACCAGCAGATGGCACAATGGTCACACCGCTGAATTCCCTTGTAGTCGACTGCTATTCGAGTCCAAGACCTGGAGGCTTAAAATTCATGCCAGGCGCATATACACCTGTGCCCATGATCCTGAGAGGAGAATAATGGAGGAGAAGGGACTGTAGTGTGGTCATCCCCTGTTGGGGGTGATTTCTTGCTTTCTCTCTCTCTGTCTCTCCAGGGAGCGCATACACTCTATAGCAAAAATTTCTCTCTAAAAAAAAAAATTCCTAATTGTGCCATCCAATGTGCTGCTACATGTATAAATTAACATAAAAGGGTTAATTTTTTAAAGAACTATTTATTTAGGGGGCCAGCAGGTGGTATGGTGGTTAAGGGAGCTGTATTCCCACATGACCAACTGTGGTTCGAGTTCTGGTTTCTCACTTTCCCTCTCTATCTCTCACTCTCTCACTTTGTGCCTCTCTGGTCAAATTTAAATAAATAAATAAATAAAGTTAAATAAAATAATTCTTAAAAAAAGAGAATTATTTATTTAATTTTATTTATTTATTCATTTATTTTAATTTGAGCAGAGAGAGAAAGAGACAGAGGGAAAGTGAGAAAGCAAGCCACCAGGTTTAGAACTCGAACCATGGTTCACCATATGAGTGTCCAGAGTCTTAAGCATCACTCCACCTGCTGGTCCCCATAAAGTTTTATTTTTAAAAAAAAAAAGAAAAAAAAGAAAAACACAAAGCTTCCCAAAAAAGAGACTGGCAAAAAATAGGAGTTTAATCACTGCTAATTCCATTCCTTTTTCAACAATGCCAAGATTTTTACTTATTATTTTATCTATGTATTTTGCTATAGAGTTTATGCACTTGCCAGTGACAGATAGGGATAGGGAGAAAGCACATCCCAGAGGGGATGGCCACACCCCAGATCATTTTCCTCTCAGATCTCTAGCATGTTTTTAAGCTACCAGGTCTGGAACTCGAAGAGTAAAGTTGGTCATGTAGGATCCAGCTACCTTAACCACCATGTCACGGGCTGGCTCAAACTTGCTATAATAAATATTTTATTTATTTATTTTTGAGGGAGAGAGAGAAATTAAGAGAAGAGGCTGGGGGTGTTTCCAACAGCATCTTCATGCCATGATCTACCCTCACAGTCAGCCAGGATCATCAGCATGAGCAGTATACATGAGAAGTACAGGGAGACCCTGTGATGCAAACGCAGGACTTTCCCACAGTGACTTCAGCATCAGAAAGTTCTGCATTAATGCTGCACTAATGTGGCTGGCCACATTGTTATTTTCTATAAAAACCTAAATATTTATGAGCATCTTCCAAAAATTCATGACAAATGCATATCACAAAAACCACACATAGATTCAAAAATAAACTTGCACTTTCATTCCATTTTAATTATATTCTCGCCAAACTTTCTGAAGTCCCCTTGTATTTCCTTGATCAGGAATAAAATATAAGAAAGTATTTAACAAGAGAGAAATATAACAAAAAGACCTCTATTATAAGTGAATTTCCTACCTTTGTGTTTTTTAAAATCATGAGGTCTGTGTTATTGTTTCGTATTAAGAACTGGTGGTGTAACTCAATAGCCATTTCACCACTTAAAATTTTAATCATTTTCAAAGTCTGGTCCTTGGGCTCTGGACTCTGTCCAAAACAAACAAGCAATCAAGAATGAGAATTTATAAATATTGACATCCATTAAGCCAACTTTATTTCATCAGCCTCAAAACAATGAAATTCAAACTGTGCATACATTCAACAAAACTTTAGCTTTAAATGGTAGGATCTAGAAAAAATGAGGAAGACATGTATTTATTTTTTATTAAATGCTACTAAGATACAATAGCAGCTTGATGGGAAAATACAATTAATTCCAAACTAGCTTCCAACTCCCTACTCAAAATTGAAAACACTGAAGTACTTTAATTAACACACATGCATAATCTCATGAACTACCACACCACCACCACCCTATTTATTTGTAAGAACAGTGAAAGAATACATACCTGAGTGTCAGCAGCCAATAGTCCTGACGGAGAAAACACAACAGACCACTGCTCTAATATTATCCTACCCTTCCACACACCAGAAATATTAAAACAACAAAAATAACTAACTTGCCTTCATGTGACAAGTTGCTATTTGTTAGAGGCCATGCTTTTTCCTCATTTGAGGTTATTCTAGACACAGATTATTGTTTATAAAGATCTAGGAATTTGATCGTTTTCTAAATGCTTTCTTGGAATAAGCTTTAAAGTTTTATTTTACAGAAAATCTATTTTTATAAAATAACTTTATTATTAAACTTAGCATACTTTAATAAAAGCGGACGTGTAGTATTTATTTAAAGTGATTAAAAATACACTCTGGGAATAGGTTAAATGGGCGTCTCAACTTGGAATAGCACACTCACCACTTCTGGTGTCTTTCCTACAAGTGTACTGCCTGTCTTTTCTTCTGTTTCCATTGAGTCACTAAAATGGACAGAACCAACAATCAATAATGAAACAAATCTTTTCTGAGGAGAATGTGTAGGCAATTTATACCACAAATCTGAACCATGTCCAAATTAAATATTTTTCAAGAAAATGATGTTTACTTTGTAAGTATAACAGGAATAAGAAAAGATTCTACATATCTCTAAGCTGGACACAGTCCAGTTACTGAATTTTTTAAAATACATTTGTAAAAATACAAGGCAACAAAATAAAATCCATGAATAACAAACTCAACAAAAACAGATGACAAAGTTCTCACTCCCTTCCCAAAATAGTCAGGTGGAGATAAACCATCACCAGCTACAAAACCAGTTTTAAGTAAAACAGTTGGGACCCTAACAACTCTTAACACAATCTCTTCTAGGTAAAACTGCCACACTGACAAAAAAATGCTGAGCAGAGAATCCAAACTAAGATAGCAGGAAAAAAAAAAAAAAAAATCCAAATAAAAATGGGAAAGAAAACAGAGCCAGGCAATATCAGAACATTAACCACCATTCTGGTCAAAGTTATACATATATGATAGAAGAGGAAGTTCTAAAAACAGTAAAATTAGAAAAGCTATCCAAAACAAGTCTCCCTTATAAAATAGGCCAAAAAAACAGGCCAAAAAAAGGATCGAAGTAGGGGCCAGCAGGTAGTGTGGTAGTTAGGCACTGCATTACTTCATGGCTGACTACAGTACAAGTCCCGGACCTGGTGGCTTGAAAATCACACCGGGCGTATGTCTGAGTGTGCCCAAAATCCTGAGGAGAATGGAGAAGGAATTGTGGCATGGTGATCTCCCATGGGGAATGATTTCTCATTTTCCCTTTCTCTGTCTCTCTCTGGTGAGCACATGCACCCTACAGCAAAAAACTTAAAATAAAAAAAAAGGAAAAGATCAAAGTAAAATCTACTACGGTATCATTATGAGAAAAAAATTATTTCAGAAATGGTAAGACAGTAAAATAGTGATACAAGAAAGTAATAAAAGAGGCCAGCAGGTGGCATGGTGGATAAAGAGCTGAATCCCACATGGCTGACTCTACGGTTCAAACCCCAGACCTTGTAGCTTAAAAAATACGTTGGGTTCATTTGCGTGCATGTCTCAAATCCCAACAGGAGAACAGAGAGAACAGAGAAGGTATCGCAGGGTGACCATTCCCTGGTGTGTGTGTGTGTGTGTGTGTGTGTGTGTGTGTGTGATTTTTTTCCCTTTTCTCACCACCCCCCACCATAAGTGCACACACCCTGTGGCAAAAATCTAAAAAAACAAAAACAAAAAACAAAAAAGTAATAAAAGAATGTATATATTAGAACTGGAAAAAATCAGAAATTAAAAGTGATAGGGGGACCACCAGTTAGCGTAATGGCTATGTCGCTGGACTCCCATGTAGTTGACAGCATTTCGAGTCCCAGGCCCTGTGGTTTAAACTCACGCAGGGCATGTGTGCGTGTGTACCCAAGATCCCGAGAGGAGAATGGAGGAGAAGGGAGTGTGGCGTGGCCATCTCCCCTGGGGAGTGATTTCTCGCTTTCTGTCTCTCTGTCTCTCTCTGTCCTTCTGGCGAGCGCACGTGCCCTACAGCAAAAACCTCTCCAAAAAACCTCTCCAAAAAAAAGAAAAAAAGAATTAAAATGATAGAGCTAAGAAAAATTGTATTAGTTTGGTGTAAAAGTAATGTTTTTTTGCATTGCTGAAATGACTCATTTCACACTGGGTACATTCTTAAATGTGGTTATGTTATACATCATTTTAACGTAAATTTTGTGCTTTTTTTTTTGGCTGATGACTTATCACTTAATATTTATATTTATTTTAAACTATGGAAATGACATACAAAAAAAAAAAGCAATTTTCCTATCTGAGCTGAAAATGGGTCATAAAGTAACAGAGAGAACTCACAACAATGCATTTGGCCCAGATACTATTAACAAATATACAGTAAAGTGGAGGTTCATGAAGTTTTGCAAGGGAGGCGAGAGCCTTGAAGATGAGGAGCATAGTGGCCGGCCACCGGAGGCTGACAACGACCAACTGAGA
Organism: Tupaia belangeri chinensis; assembly: GCF_000334495.1. Lineage (NCBI taxonomy): Eukaryota > Metazoa > Chordata > Mammalia > Scandentia > Tupaiidae > Tupaia > Tupaia belangeri. The sequence goes on along the minus strand of NW_006209227.1, from coordinate 421,414 downwards.
GCAATCACTGAAGCTGATCCTTATCCAGCTACATGAGAAGTTGCTAAAGAACTCACTGTCAACTATTCTATGGTTGTTCGGCATTTGAAGCAAACTGGAGAGATGAAAAAGCTTGATAAGTGGGTGCCTCATGAGCTGACTGAAAATAATATATATATAAAAAAAACCCCACAATTTTAAAGTGTTATCTTTTTTTTTTTTTTTTAAGTTTTTGCCTAAGGACGTGTATACTCCCTGGAGGGACATACAAAAACAGTAAGCAGAAATCACCCCCACAGGATCTGGGGCACGCATGAACACATCCCCAGTGTGATTTTCAAGCCACTGGGTCTAGGACTTGAACCACTGTTGGCACGTGGGAGTCCAGCAATGTAACTACTATGCCACCTGCTGGCCCCTGAAGTGTTGTCGTCTTTTATTCTATGCAACGAACCATTTCTCAATTGGATTGTAACATGCAACAAATGGATTTTATAAGACAACTGGCAACGACCAGTTCAGTGGTTAGACAAAGAAGCTCCAAAGCACTTCTCAAAGCCAAACTTGGACCAAAAAAAGGTCATGGTCACTGTTCAGAGGAGTCTGATCTGCTAGTTTTCTGAATCCTGGCAAAACCATTACATCTGAAAATATGCTCAGCAGTTTGATGAGATACACTGAAAACTACTGCAGCTGCCACTGATCAACAGAGAGGGCCCAATTCTTCTCTACAACAATGCTCAACCACGTTACACACATTTCGAAAGCTGAACAAAATAGGCTATGAAATTTTGCCTCATTTGCCATATTCACCTGACCTATTGCCAACCAACTAGCACTTCTTCAAGTATCTCAACAACTTTTGGCAGAGAAAATGCTTCCACAACCAGCAGGATGAACAAGATGCTTTCCAAGAGTGCTGAATCCTGAAGTATGGATTTTTGCACAATAGGAATAAAACTTATTTCTTCTTGGCAAAAATGTATTGATTGTAATGGACCCTATTTTGATTAATAAAAGATATGTTTGAGTCTAGTTATACTGATTTAAAATTCACAGTCCAAAACTACAGTTGCTTTTGTACCAACCAAATAAACGAAAAAGGAAAAATAATTATTTCAGGCCATAGCCTAGAGGTTAGGAGAGCCAAAACACACATGGCTGATTCATCAGTTAAAAACCTAATCATGGCAGCTTGAGAAACACACCAAGCATCTGTGTATACATGTCTGAATTCCCAACAGGACGAAGAAATGAAAACGGAATTGTAGCATGACTACAACCCATTAGAGGGGGGGTGCTTTCTCTCCTTCCCTCTGGTACATGCCCTCTAGCCAAAAAACAAAAACAAAAACAAAAAGACGAAAACAAACAATTAATTTAGAAGAAACATGAAAGCAAAAAGAACCACAACATATGATACCCTAAGAAGAGAAGGGGATCAGCAGGTGGGATGGGGTTAAGGTGCTGGATCCCACATGGCCCAGTGCATGGCAGTTTGAGTTCTGGACCTAGAGGCTTGAAGAACACCAGGGGTATGTGCGAGCATGCCTAAGACCCCAAGAGGAGAATGGAGGAGAAGAGACTGTGGTGTGGCCATCCCTTCGGGGGGGAAGGGGGATCTCTCACATTCCCTCCTTCTCTGTCTCTCTTTGATGAGTGAACTATGGCAAAAATCTTAAAAAACATACATTTAAAGAAAAAGAAGACAAGGTAAGAAAGAAAATTAAAAACAACTTTTAAGTTTATTTATTTCCTCCATAAGTGAAAGAAACAGAGAAAAGCATAGAAGCCTGGATAGGATCCTGACACCAAATGACTCCCAGCTTCAGCCAGCCCTGGATCATGGGCACACAAGTGTCCTTGTACTCAGGGAGGTCTCTGACACACATATCTACTGACTGACTTCTATGAAAATCATAACCAGGGTCAGCCCCGTGGCTTAGTGGTTTAAGAAGCCAGATCTCACATGGTCAACCATGCAGGTGACTTGGAAAACATGCTGGACTCATAGGTGTGTATGTCCAAAACCTCAATGTGATGGAGAAATGCACAAAAGGGGTAGCAGTGTAACCACATCCTGTTGGAGGGTACTTTGTCTCTCTCTTTCTGATGAGTGCACATGCCCTCTGGCAAATTAAAAAAAAAAAAATCACAATCTGGACCAGCAGATGGCATAATGGTTGGGTTGCTGGACTCCCATGTAGTCGACTACAGTTCAAGTCCTGGACCCAGTGACTTAAAACTCATACTGGGTGCGTGTGTGTGTATGTGCCCAAAATTCCAAGAGGAAAATGGGGGAAAAGGGACTGTGGGATGGCCATCCCACTTGGAGTATGATTTCTGGCTTTCTGTCTCTCTGTCTTTCTAGCCATTGCGTGTGCCCTTTAGCAAAAATCTCTCTAAAAAACAACGAAAAACCACAATCATAAATATATCAAAGCATCACACTATACCTGGTAAGTATGTATAATTATTACATGTCAGTTAAAACAAGTCACAGGGCAACACAATTTTACACGACTAGAAAGTGGAATATAAAAAAGACTAGTGGGCCATCTCTGTGGCCTGGTTGTTAAGGCAGCCAGATCATACATGGCTGTTCATGCAGTTTGAGCGCCTGCCCCCAAAGGTTAAAGCTACGTGTGCATTCATGCCCAAAATCCTGAAAGGAGGGCGAGGTGGAGAAGGGATTGTGGCATGACTTTCTCCTGGAGGTGCTTTCTCGTCTCCTTCTCTGTGTCACTGGCACATGCCCTCTAGCAAAAAAAAAAAAAAAAAAGACAGGTAACATCAAATGTTGGCAAACATAGAGACAACTAGAATGCTCAGACATTGCTGCTAAAAGGGTAAAATGGTACAATCATACTGGAAAAGCTTGGCAGTTTCTTACCAAGCTGAATATATAACTGTAATCTAGCTATTCCAGTCCTAAAGTATTTTCCCAAGAAAAACAAAAACATTTGTCTATAGGAAGCTTTGTGTGAGACCAGCAGATGGTATAATGGTTACATCACTGGACTCCCCAGTAAGTTGACCCCAGTTTGAGTCCCGGACCCGGAGGCTTCAAACTCACTCCACACACATGTGTGTGCGTGCCCAAGAAACCAAGAGGAGGATGGAGGATTAAGGACTGCCCCTGGGGAGTGATTTCTTGCTTTCTCTCTCTCTATCTTTCTGGCAAGCGCACATATCCTATAGCAAAAATCTCTCTTAAAAAAAAAAAAGCGCCTTGTGTAAGAATGTTCATAGCTGTCTTGTTAATAATCAATAACCAGAAATAGTCAAATGTCCATAAGTAGAAGAATAGATAAACAAACCGAGATAAATTTATACAATGAAATGATACTTGGCAATAAAAAGTATTAATAATCAGTTAGTGATTAGCCCCAAAATACAGATGTATATCAGAGATTATCTTAAGTGAAAAAAAGCCAAAAAGAAAAGAATACATGCTATACAAACCCATTTTTATGAAGTTCAAGAACTGGTAAAATTAATCTCTGATGACAGAATGGAACAAATAATAAAAACTAAAGTTATCAAGAAAACTTTACTAAGGAATATTTTTCGTGTGTTTGAGGATCAGTAAGAAGCCCAGTGCAGTTTGAAGGCAGTAAGAAAGAAAGAGATGAAGGGAATGGTATGGAGAGGTCAGACTATTCTAATTCTAGACTTAGAATTTTGAGCTATATCTAGAAGGTATTAGAGGTTAAAAGGGAAATGACATATTTAGGTTTCAGAAGAATGACTTGCTGATGTGTAGACGACTTCACAAGGAAAAGAAGCAGACATAATTAATGAACAGAAACAGTTTTAATAAGCCATCTAAATGTGTAAGAAGATGCAGGAAAATAAAATCTGATACTGTTATTATCCTAAGATATATGTGTTTTTAGTTATAATAAAATCACAAAATGGGCCAGACCTGAGGCCTAGTGAGAGCTGGATTTCACGTGGCCAACCACTCAGCTCAAATCTTAGCCCTGGCAGCTTGAACATGGCTGGCACGTGTGTGTGCACGCCCCAAATCCCAAAAGGATGGAGAAATGGAGAAGGGACTGTAGCATGATGCTGCCCCTTAAGGGAGGGCGCTTTCTCCCTTTCTCGCTCACTTGCTCTCTCTCTCTCTCTCTCTCTCTCTCTCTCTCTCTCTGTCATTCTCTGGCAAAATAAGTACATAAATAAAGTTTAAAAAATTGTTGTTTCCTCCTTTATAAATAGTTAACCCAGAAATAGCTAATTTTTCCCGCCTTCCATCTAAGGTTTTAATTTACAGGATTAAATAGTATACATGATGTTTGGTAGATTGTCCCAAACAGATAATTACTTTTCTTTCTTTCTTTTTTTTTTTTATCACTTTTCTTTCTCTACAGATCCATTTCTTTGGGTTTCCTTATTGCTCCTAACACGGTACAAAACAGACCAACAGACTAAGATTTTATAATCTATAAAAGTTAATGATTACAGTTATTAATTCTTAGAATATGCTATCTATGAATATTATACCTATTTTCCAAATTAAGTAAAGATTGTTCAGTTAGTTCTGACGCATACTCATACCTGTCCTTCTCTGATCCCGGAACAGTACCCATATTGGTGGATCCAGGCACTGAAGCAATAGGAGTGCCAACAGTTCGAAGATTCTGGATTACAGATGACAAAAACTGTTGACTAGCACTTTCATACAAATCAAAACAAATCTGATAAGCCATCAGGAGGTTGTCTTCCTTTACCAATTTTTCTAAGATATCACTCACGGCTTGAGGATCATCTAAGAAAATTAAGCACTGAAATGGAGATAAAAAACAATTAAGTAATAATTGAAAACTTTATCTACAAAATCAATGACAGTGTCAACAACATATCTAGTGCTCTATTTCTGAACCCAGCACTAGGCTAAGTTCTTCTAAAAATGGAATATGCCTTCTATAAAACAAAACAAAACAAAACACAAAAACCAAAAACACTACATGAATTATATTCACAACTTCTAATATTGTGCCTGGAAATTAGCATTCCATACTAGTTGCTAAATGAGTCTTGGTTTCTTTAAATTTTGTCCCTAATTTATATCTAAATGTTCATTAACTTGTATTTTCTGCTTTACCATATACTGTGGAAATCATTTAACATACATTGTATGGTGCCGGGCCACAACAAGACAAATTAAGACTATCATTTTGAATCACTTCTCTTATTAATCTTATGATCCTGTATATGTTTTAACAAAATTATCCAATAAAGCTAGAACTCTTTTAGGAACTCAATTTAAATCTCGTTTCCTAAGCAGCAAGTAATTCAACTTTAAATGACCAATAATAGAGGACTGGTTAAGCAAAGAAGTTATACACTGGTTATACTCTGAATGACTACTGCACAATCAAGAAACAAAATAACACTTGTTATTTGTAGAGTTAAAGCGTGGAAAAATGATAAGTTGAAGGCCAGAAGAGAGGATTTCAAAGGATCTGTAGAATAATGGGATTAAAGTATAAATTTATTTTTGTGAAAAAAATTTTGAAATTTATGCTTAGTTTTCTCATAACACATATTTTCCATGACCTTTTGGGAAAATTCTGATATATAATTTCTTTGAAAAGTATTTATTTAATTTTATTTATTATTTGCCATAGGGCACACGCACTCACCAGAGACAGAGAGAAAGAGGGAAAGAAAGAAAGTAAGCCACCTGGTCTAGGACTCAAACCAGGTCTAGGTCAGTAATGTGGGAGTCCAGCACCTTAACCACCATGCTGGTCTCAGCCCTCACATATAGATAGTTTGTTTCCCAGGAAGGGAACCTGGTGGCGGGAGGAAAGCAGGAAGGAGACTTCCACTGTATACCTGTGATTCTTTGTTAACTTTAAATAATGTGAATGTACTACTATCTGTTTCAAAAGTACATTTTTTAAGTGTACGGTTAAAATTTTTTTTTTTTTAGAGAGATTTTTGCTATAGGGCGTGTGCGCTCACCAGACAGACACAGACAGACAGACAGACAGAAAGCGAGAAATCACCCCGTAACAAAATGCTATTCTTTGAGCAAAATACAAAAATATATGCAGTATAATAATTGTTAAAAAGCAAACTTGGGAGCCAGCAGGTGACATGGAGGTTAAGGTGCTGGATCCCATGTAGCCGACTGCATGGTTTGAGTCCTGGACCCAGCAGCTTGAAAATCACACCAGGCATGCATGCAAGCATGCCTAGAATCCCAAGAGGAGACTGGAGAACGGATTACAGAGTGATCATTCCTTCCACAGGATAATTTTTCACTTTCTTGCTCTTTCTATCTCTCTCGCTGTCTCCCTTTGGTGAGTGCATGCACCCTATAGCTTAAAAAATAAAATAAAATAAAATAAAATAAAATAAAATAAAATAAAATAAAATAAAATAAAATTGCTGGGACCAGCAGTTAGCGTAATGGCTATGTTGCTGGACTCCCAGGTAGTCGACCGCGGTTCGTGTCCCGGACCCAGTGGCTTAAAACTCACACCGGGCACGTGTGCGTGTGTGCCCAACATCCCAAGAGGAGAATGGAGAAGGGATTGTGACATGGCCATCCCCCTGGGGGGGTGATTTCTCGCTTTCTGTCTCTCTGTCTCTCTCTATCTGGCGAGTGCATGCGCCCTATAGCAAAAACTTCTAAAAAAAAAAAAAAAATTGCTGGGCTGCTACTCTGGCCTGGTGGCTAAGGGAGCCACCATGGTTCCAATCCCAGTCTCACAACTTGAAAAACACATCTGAGGTGTGTGTGTATGTGCATGACAATGACAAAAGTTCCAATAAGACAGTGAAATAGAGAAGGGGCTTCAGTATGACCACATCCCATTGGAGGTGCTTTCTCCCTCTTCCTCTTGCTCTCTGGCCAAGTGCACATGCCCTCTGGCAAAAAAAAAGGAAACTCATGCATATCTCCAATTAATTAAAAAATAAGAACCATTGAAAAGAATGTAATTGATCTGCATGTGCCAGTAAGTTCAGAAAAACATCTATGCATTACCTTTGGGGAAGGACCCAGATGAAGGGAAATAACAAGCTTATTTTTTTTAGAACAACATAGTACAGGATAGATACTACTTTTATCTTTTCTTCTACCCTTTTTTTCTTAAAACCTTGTTTCCGTATTTGCTTCCACGTTTAGATTGTTTTCAAAATAAAAAAAGTGAATACACAGAGTGCATTATTACAAAATAGCTTTTCAGTGCTGTGAGATTCAGTTTCTCATCAGTAAAAAGGAATATAAACAACATACCTTATCTTCATAGAGCTGCTGTGAAGATAACTGAGATTCAAGTATGAAGACATTATAGTAATGTAATACAATGAATACAATGCAATGTGGTATAATGAAGCCCAGCACAGTATGGAATAACAAAGCGTGCTCTAATGTAACATGATGTAATTACCTGACAAACATTGATGAAATCAGGTTTCTCCAAGTTCATGTAGATTTTAACTAGAACTCTTAGTACTTTATTCCGGAACTGTTTATTCTGCATTAAAGACATGCAGAGCTTGAGGCTATAAGCTAGCATTCCTGGGACATCATTCTGAAAGAGATGATTTTAAAAATACCATTATTTGGTTACTGAAGCACTATGTTTACTTAGAAATTGAATTATCTTAATCTACTTTCTTAGTCATTTTAGGCAATCAATAACTTAAACCCCTTAAACAATAACAACTTTAAATTTTTTAATCATTACATATTTCTGTATCTTCATGAAAAAATGGATTGAAACAATATTTAGTGATCCCTGAAGATCATCCCTATATGAATATGGTACACTATAAAAGAATGATGCTGTTAATTATTTCAAAAAAATCTATACAACTGTCCATACACAGAATGGCTATGCTTGCTTACGTCTTTCTGCCTCCTAACTTGGACAATGTCTCTTATTACTTACTGCCTATACTTACTCACTGGTAGGAGACACAATGTGGCAGGTTATCTCCAGCTGTGAGCAGCTCAATCCCTGGGTGTTGTTAGAACTGTCTGGTGGCTAGCTCTATGAGGAAGTTTGACCCAGACTATGTGTGTTGACCTGTGTTTCTTAAAAGCACCTAGTATTTGAGATACCATCCCTACAAAAGTCCTTCAACCTAAGCCAGAGGGTGCATTTGCTTGCCAGAGACAGAGAGAGAAAAAAAGAGAAAGAGAACATGCAACCCCCACGGGGAATGATCATGTCAGAATCTCTTCTCCCCACTCTCTCCCTCCTTTCAGGATTTTGGCACACATATGCACGTTCCCTACATGTTAATCTTAAGCTGCTGGGTCTGGGACTCAAATCACAGTTAATCATACGGAGTCAAGCTCACATAACCATCAGGGATTGACCCTACTAGCATATTTTTTCAAAATGAGTTACTATTTAAAAATATCAGAGTTAGGGCCAGCAGGTGGGGCAGAGGCTGGGACAGCGGGATCCCACATGGCCGACCCTGTGGTTCGAGTTCCAGACCCAGTAGCTTGAAAATCTCACTGGGTGCATGGGTGTGCACGTCCAAAATCCAGGTGAATGGAAAAGGGATTGTGGGGTGGCCATCCTCCTGAGAGGTGATCTCTCTCTCTCTCTCTGGGGTGTGCATGTGCCGTAAGGGGGAAAATCAGAGTTATATCATAAGTAATAAGTATTGTTTCATAAAACAAGTCTGTATGCATAAGTGCATTGGGACGCAAAGTAAGATGCCTTTGCTTTAAAAAAAAATTATCACCCTTTTACCTACTATTTATTTCACTGCCTATTTCCCCTCTAGATTCCCCCAGTGAACTGTTTGATTTGGGTAGGAACTCTGTTGGTCTTACTTGCTCAGAACAGTGTCTAGCACACAGTAGGCATTACAAAAATATTTGCTGAGACAATGAAAGCAGGTGGCTCCTTGGCGCAGTGGTAACGTGCTGCTCAAGAGAAGCTGAATTCCAAATGGCAACCACAGTTCAAATCCCCAGTCCAGGTAGCCTAAAACATGCCAGCCAGGCATGTGCACAAGTACCCAAGATCCAATGGGTTGGAAGACTGAAGTAGGGGGATCATGGTGTGACCAGACCCCATGGTGGATGCTCCCCTTATCCTCTCACTCTAATACTCAAGTGCAGGCACATGCACTTCATCATGAATAAAAAGAAAAAAAAAAAGGAATGAAAACAAATATTTTAACCTTACTCACATGAAGACAAGAGGCTACAACTGCACAAAAATGCAACTAAGTAAAACGAGGGCCCTTCTATTACATTAGGTTGTTTCTTACTCATTTAAACAAATCTAACTATTGATGCTAAACTCTGATGTAGGCTTTAGGGACCGTGTACAAAGTACCTGTCCTAAGGAAGTTTACAATTTGATAGGAAAGACGGAAGCTAACTACCTAATAATATAACTAATAACAAGTAATAAACACAATGACCGAAAAAATACAGAGTTCCATGAGATTATTGAAAGAACTGGAGCTAGCCTTTGCAGCAGGGATTAAAGAAGGTATGGGTATGGGTGATGCAAACGAGACCGTTAAGCTGAGCTCTGAATCATGAACAGAAATGAAGCAAGTAAAAAAAAAAAAGAAAAGAAAGAAAGAAATAAAGAAAAAGTTAAGGGACCAGCAGTTAGTGTAATGGCTATGTCGCTGGATTCCCATGTAGTCGACTGCGGTTCGAGTCCCGGACCCAGTGGCTTAAACTCACGCTGGGCATGTGTGTGTGCATGTCCAAGATCCTGAGAGGAGAATGGAGAAGGGACTATGGTGTGGCCATCCTCCCGGGGGGTGATTTCTCACTTTCTGTCTGTCTGTCTGTCTTTCTGGTGATCACACGTGCCCTATAGCAAAAACTTCTCAAAAAGAAAAACCCCAAAAAACAAAGTTAAGAATATTTTTAGCAAGGGAACGGGACAGGGAGGGTACATCTAGGAGATAAGAGGAGACCAACGTGGCCGGGAAGCATAGAGCTAGGCCAGAGGCAAGGTAAAGAAGAAGTGCAGATCCATGTTCCTTTACCTCGGCTCTGCGCCTTTCTAACCCTCTTGGTTGGTGACTTAAAACTGTCTTACTAATTACTGAAAAACTCCCATACTAGTTTTTAATTTCAACCATAATAAAAGCACTAAAATAGTAATGTATCAATATAGTCTTCTTAAGAAGGCAGAGTATAATATGATTAGATAAAAGTAGATATTATATGAACATAAAACACAGCCAAAGTTCATACATAAATACAAAAATAAAACATTTGACAAAAGAGTGCCTTATTATTTCTAACCTAGATTTGTTCTTCACTACCCAGGAGATTTTGCATTTGAATAATTTTCTTTCCTGATTACCCATTAGTAACAATCACTGCAATGACCTCATCTACCTACCGACTCCAGTATGGTCTTCTCAAAGACGTCCAGCCTTCGTGTTTCCAGGGCGATGCCAATAGCCTGCTTATACTTGTGATCATCTAGACATCGCTGGAACATTTTATTTACAATGCCTTCCAATCTCTGGTCAATTGGTTTTTTTTCTCCTTCAGGCAAATCTGCATTCTCTACACACTGCTTGGTGTAGTGATCAATGCATTTTGCTATGCAGAAAATAAAATAACTGATTATCTTGTAAATTGGGCTAAACTTCCAGAAAGAACAATACCAACATTTATAATCATATGTACTTATGAAATAAATATGCAATAAATTTTTTAAAAGATTTATTATTATCATTTTTTTTCATATATGCTCATCAGAGAGAGAGAGAGTGTGCGAGCAAATGCCAGGTCCAGGACTTGAACCATAGTCAGTCATGTGGGAAATCCTGTACCTCAACCACTATGCTACCTGCTGCCAACTATGTAATAAACTTTAAAATGTTAAAACTTATACATTCAAATCAGTACTGTTCTCTTCATAATGGTTACACTGGAGGACTACACACCAATTCTCATCAGGCTGACATTATCCAGACTTATTCAAAAGAGTTGGCTACAAATAGCTGCTGACCGTTTCACCTTCAAATAACAAAGGTGTGCCATTACTGAAGATTTTTTAAAAGGCCTATAATGGCAACTATCACAGAGCAATACATTAGACTTATTCACATTAAGTAGCATCTTAAAAGTAAGGGCAGTGTCTAGAACATCTTTGTAAAATAATGATGAAACGACCTGAAATATGCCATAAGTTCTAAAGGAAATTTCAAAGATTTCCCCTAAAATTTCCAGCAATATAAGAAATTGGCTGAAGTATTCATCCTAACTGGAGGTGGGTGGAACCTCTTTTCCCCAGAAGGGTGTCTGAATTTCATGCAATAGTATACATGTACAATTTGGCTTCTACATTTCAAAGTAATTTGGGTGGATGGGAGGGGAAGGCGACATTTAAGGGTCCCAATAGCATACCTGATGAGAAACACTACAGTTTGTACCTACTTAGTTACATTTCTTTGCAACCATATCTTAAAAGTTTATAGGTAAAACCAAAAAAGGGCATTTCCCTAAGCTGTTTTCCACCCTAGAGCTGAAGACAGAGGCACCCAAGAGGATGGCACATAGGCCAGTTATCCTCTCACTGGCTTGGTTATCTCTTTCAAAGAGAAGAAAGGGGACTAGAACAGATTAATTAGCTGCAAAACAAATGTACTCCCTGGAAACAGAATTTTTAAAATAAATTTTCATTGTTTTATTTAAACTAATAAATCCAAAGTATGATCATCACATGTATTCTGGATAAAAATTATAAGGCATCTATACATTCATTGCTTTTCATATAAAATCTTTGAAACCTATTGTGAATTTTATACTTACAGCACATCTCTATTGGTTTTAAATGTGTCTTAGATGATCAATAGTTGGGAAATGTGTTTCTCTTAAAATTGACGGGTTATATTTCTTAGAGCAGTTTTCAGCTAATAGAAAAATTAGCAGTGGCCAGTTTACCTCTTCCTCTGCCCTGCACTTAGACTTCTGTCTGCCCTGCAGTGTCCCCTCACAACCCAGGGAGGTAATGTCAGTGGTGCTCATAGGTATAAGCACCCCTCCTGTGGACAGCATGGCAAGGATGGTGGTGGTTCCCAATCAGAAGGCGGGGCCATGGCCCATCTGGAGGACGATGAGTGGAATACCTGATGAAACACTGGATGATCATCAGAGGCAATTCTTGACAGGGATCATGGATGTGGGCTTGGGCCATCTGGGTTTCATCTCCTGTGCCAGGAGCTCTCTGGCCCTTACTAATACCTACAATCTAGAAGCGGGGGAGCACAGGCTGGGGGCTTCACAGCAGTGAAGGTGAACCCAGGGAAGGACAGGAGAGCAGGGATGGAGATGCCTGAAACTGTTTTGTCCCATGATCCCCAGTTGCTGCGAGAGAGCAATGGATGACAAAGGGACCCACAGGTCACTTGGTCACATGCTGCTGCTAGGGGATAATTGGAAGCTCTACTTCAAATATCACTTCTGACATCAAAACATTTCCATCCACATGTCCCTTTATCTGGTCAACGCTTGGGCAGCCGCACTACCCTTCCTGGGTGCCACCTGCACCCCCGCCTGAGGCCCAATGCCACCACCTCGCCTCTGTGGACTGGGTCTCTGGCCTACAGGAATAATTCGAACTAACATAAAGAACTGTTGGCCCACTATATGGGCCATGTTAAATGGGTCTATATACGAGAGGAAGCAGAGGCCTTTTTTTTTTTTTTTAATTTGCCAAAGTACACAGGTGCTCACCAGAGAGAGAAAGGGAGAATGTATTCCTTAATTGGGGAATGGTCATACCACAATCCTTTCTCCATTTCTCCATCCTGTCAAGATTTTAAACATCCACATGTGTGTGTCCAGCATGTTTTTCTTTTCTTTCTTTCTTTTCTTTTTTTTTGGAGAGGTTTTTGCTATAGGGTGCATGCAGTCATCAGAGGCAGAGAGACAGAAAGCAAGAAATCACCCCCCAGGAGGGATAGCCACACTACAATCCCTTCTCCTCCATTCTCCTCTTGGGATCTCAGGCACGCACGCACACGCACCCGGCGTGAGTTTTAGCCACTGGGTCTAGGACTCGAACCATGGTCGACTACATGGGAGTCCAGTGACATAGCCATTACGCCAACTGCTGGTCCCTGTCCAGAATATTTTTCAAGCTGCCAGGGAAGGGCAAGGATTTGAACCATGCTGTCGGCCATGTGAGATTCAGCTCCCTTAATCATTAGACTATGGGATCAGTTTGTAGAGGACTTTTATAAATTGACATACACTACATTCAGGGCCCATCCAGGTTGAACCATGAAGGCTCAGGTACAGTTAATAAGAACAAAGTGGAGGTCACAAAGTAGACCTGACATAGTTTCAGTCGCAGAACATTTTTGCCAGGTTCTAGTAAGAGCTTTTTGAACCACTTGTAGTTAAGTGAGGAAACATCCTAGGTCCATCAAAAAGGAACCTCAGAATTAAGACATTAGGGGCTTTTCTTTAGATTATATAACTGAGGGGGGCAGGAAATGTACCTCCGAGGTTTCAAATAAGATTCATGTTCTCATTCACTAGGTTTAAGTTTATGTCATAACTATATCCCAGGTTTGTTATAACCAAAGCCTACAAAAGAGCCTTGGTCCCAGTTTAAGTCTATCATAACTGGGAAGTGATTTACTAGTCTTAAATCATCTGGAGGTACTTTTTATAATATTCATTAAGATCTTAGCACGTCTTTTCCAAATTCTATTTTGTATAGTCACTCACAAATTTCACCGACATTTAAACAAACCTATCCTACAAACCTAGATGGGTTGACCCCATTTCCACGCAAAGAAAAATAACAGAATTGGTTTGCTGAGCAACAGCACTGTCCACAAGCTAAGATGTGTTACACCGCTTTTAGAGACAGAGAAGGCAGCTACCACCTTACAAGCACTTTACAGCAACAGTCCTGTGTGAAAGCATGATTTGTAAAACAGTGGCATTGCAAGCAGTTACAGATCATTGCTGGAGAAAATGATCAACATTCATTAAAAAAATCAAATAATAGAAAAGATATAAATTAGTATATTTAGTCCCCCATGTCTACCTTAAACTATTCTGGTTTCAAATGATATACTCTATTCTTTAAAACCATCAGTTTTTCCATATGGGTCAAAGATAAAAAGCCCAATTTAATGAGCCCCAAAAGCAGTAATGCTTCTTGTAACATTTTTACACTGTAATGAAAAAAACTTTAAAAATGTAAACACAGAATCTTAGAACTTCAGGGACATCTGAAGATACCTCTTTTGACCCCTTTGTGCAGCATTTCCCAATTTCTGAAAGAGAACAACTTTTTCCTTTTAAGGGTGCAGGTGAATAATTCAGCTGTCCTCTTTTTTTTTTTTTTTTTGGGAGGTTTTTTCGCTATAGGGCGCGTGCGCTCGCCAGACAGACAGAGAGAGACATAGAGACAGAAAGCGAGAAATCACCCCCCCAGGGGGGATGGTCACGCCGCAATCCCTTCTCCTCCATTCTCCTCTCGGGATCTTGGGCACGTACGCACACGCGCCCGGCGTGAGTTTTAAGCCACCGGGTCTGGGACGCGAACCGCGGTCGACTACGTGGGAGTCCAGCGACATAGCCATTACGCTAACTGCTGGTTCCCATTCAGCTGTCCTCTTAACCAGTAATGTTAAGTATTTACACCTATACTCTTGACAGACAACTTGCCCTTGAGCTCTCTGTAACTATGACCCAAAACTTAATAGCCACAATGACTTCCTGCAGGTACAAAGTTCCTTTTTCAATCTACTACATAAGGAACTTCAAACTTTTTTTGGAGAGGTTTTTGCTATAGGGCACATGTGCTTGCCAGAGAGACAGAGAGACAGAAAGCGAGAAATCACCCCCCCAGGGGGGATGTCCATGCCGCAATCCCTTCTCATCCATTCTCCTCTGGGGATCTTGGGCACGCACGCACACGCGCCAGGTGTGAGTTTAAGCAAGCGGGTCCGGGACTCAAACCGCAGTAGACTACATGTGAGTCCAGAGACATAGCCATTACGCCAACTGCTGGTCCCCACTTCAAACTTTTAAATGCCTAAAAATCTTTTCTTTCAACAAAATTCTACATAGTTGTTTGAACTTCCAACTCTGGTTGAAATACCAGGTAGAAAATCCAAAGTGCTGCCTGTGTGTTAGTTCCTCATGCCAAACATAAAGAAACAAACGAGATAGTTACTAGTAGAAACAGTATGAGTTTTATGACCAAACATGTACGTTTTCTATTCCAATCATTTTTAATACATATTTTTATTTTTAATTACTATTTGTGAATTTAACATATATATAAAGTAACTTTTGTGCTATTATCAAAGTTTTAAATTTTAAACATCCTGAATGCACTTTTCTTACTAGAATCAGGTGATTATATTCTTTTTTGGGGCCACTGTCTTTTTTTTTTTTATAATTAACAAGTAATAATTATTTACATTTATGGAGTACATCCACAAATCCAATATGATTATTACAGTACAGGAATATAATGAGTGGTGATTCATCAGAAGTCAGCATATCCATCATCTCAATAATTTGTCATTACTCATGTTGGGAAAACAAAGTAACAGTTACTTTGATACACAGAAAGTTGCTGCCATCCATATTCTCCCTACCTAGATACTGTTCCTCCTATCTGTCTGCAATTTTATTTCTATTAACCAACATTACTTTCTCTATCACCTCTTTCTCCCTCCCAGCCTCTAGCAGTCATTCTTCCCTCTACCTCTATGAGGCCAGTTTTTTTGTTTTTTTTTTCTTTCCAATTTTTACATGAGGTAGAACGTGGTATTTCTCTTTCTGTGCTTGGCTTATTTCATTTAGTACACTGTCCTCTGGGCTTGCCCATTTAATGTCAAGTGACAGGATTTTATTTTTTTATGGCCAAAGAGCCATATATACACACACACACGCATATATATATTCCATGGAATATACACATATGTATATACACACACATGTGTATATATTCATATATATGTTCCATGGAATATATACATACATGTATATATATATGTGTGTGTGTGTGTATTCATTCATACACACACACTTTACATCGCCTTTACCCATTTGTCTGCCGATGGATACTCTATTGTGAATAGAGCTGCAATGAACACTCGAATACAGATACCTTTATACTAATTTCCTTTCCTTTGTATATACACCTAGCAGTGTGACCTTCCTATTTAATAACCATGTTTTGTTTTGTTTTCTAAAATATTGCTAAAGGGTGTGTGCACTTGCTGAGGCAGAGAGGAAAAGTAAGAAAGCGCCCCCACCCCTCCGCAAAGGGGACAGCCACGCAAATCCCTTCCATTTCTCCTTTTGGGATTTTGGGCATGCACATACATGTGCCTAACATGTTTCTCAAGCTACCTAGTCCAGGACTCAAACCATGCAGTTGCCATGTGGGATGCAGCCACCTTAACCATCACACCACTGACTGGCCTCAAGTTTTTATCATCTCAAAAGTTGAATTTTCTCATCTTTAATATAGGGCTGGCCTCTATTCTCATAAAGTAATTGTGGAATAAATCACAGTATACAGACAACCAGAATTGTGCCTACCACAGATATGTGATAATCATCTCTCTCTCTCTTCTTTTTTTTTTAAGAGATTTTTGCTATAGGGCACGTGTGCTCGCTAGAGAAACAGAGAGGCAGAAAGCAAGAAATAACTTCACAGAGGGATAGCTGTACAGCAATCAATCCCTTCTCCATTCTCCTCTCAGGATCTTGAGTACCCATGCACATGCACCTGGCATGAGTTTTAAGCCACTGGGTCTGGGACTTAAACTGCAATCGACTACGTTGGAGTCAAGCAATGTAATCATTATGCAATCTGCTGGTCCCACTTAATAACCACTTCTTACACTGGAAATAATTATATGAATCAGTATTGATTAATTTGTTACTTACAATAATCTAATCTTTCCACATAACACTATACTCATTGGAGTACGAAAACCCTCAGCACAAAGATAACTAGTACTCAGTTGGATGTGCTCAGCCTGTATACAATTACTATAGGAAGATTATGAACTTACAATTAAAATAAAATTTGGCAACATCAATTTTAGGAAAAAATGATATATATACAAGAGCAGTAACAAAGTCGACAAGATAAAGCCTTACCAGGTGGAAGATAATTACCTATAATAGTCTCCACATATTCAGAGTTATCATTGACATTGAAAAGGTCACCTGCTCCAAGAGCATAATTCAGAGACTCCTCAAAAGCTCCCAGGTGATAAAATACTTTAGAAGCCACTAGGGCTGCAAACTGCCGACTCCGGAAACCTTCATCTTCGTACAAAACTTCTCTGAAAGAAATTAGGAAATACAGGCCCAGTTCAAACTTTGGTTTTCCTAAAAATCCTATTTATATTTTGTTCCCTTAACTGTCAAATGGCACATGCACTTGCCAGAGAGAGATAAGAGAGACAGAAAGAGAAGAGGGAGAAAGTACCTCCCAATAGGGTATGGTCACATCACAATACCTTCTCTTCCGCTCCACTGCATCAGGATTTTGGGTAGGCATGCACACACAAACAATTTGTTTCTCTCTCTTTTTTTTAAAGAGATTTTTGCTGCAGGGTGTGTGAGCTCATAGGGGAGACAGAGACAGAAAGCAAGAAATCACCTCCCCGAGTGGGATGGCCATACTGTAATCCCCTCTCCTACTTTCTCTTCTTGGGATTTTGAACATGCACACATATGCACCTAGTCTGAGTTTTAAGCTGCTGGGTTAAGGATTCAAACTACAGTTGACTACGTGGGAGCCTAGCAACATAATCGTTATGCCATCTGCTGTTCCTATAAAATTTGTTTTTCAAGTTGCCAGGACCAGCTGGCCAAGTGGGATCCTGCTCTCTTAACTACTAGGCTATGAGGTCAGTTCCCAAATCTAAATATTTAAGCCACAAATTTAGTAGCAACAAGTTTCTAAGTGAAGCGATAAGCCACAAGATCCACATCCACAGATAATTCAAGTTGATCAATCTTATTCCAATTTGTATAATTTCTTACATTTTGTCTACAGACTCAGAAATTTCTGCCCAGAAGTCATTGACAACTGCATTCAATTTGTGTAGTGCAAATTCCTGTAGAAGACAAAACCAAAATTTTATTTTGAGACAGACTTAGCAATATACTTTAAAAAAAAAATTCTAACAAATCAAAGGTTAAATTCTCAGTAATAATTACTAAAACTTTTAATCTATGACAAATATAAGAATTTACCAACTGGGTTTAAACATGTCCTTTCTGTTTTCAATCATGAAATATCCAACTACTCATATAATGTCATCTTATCATAATGAATATTTTTCTTCTTTTGACTATATAAGATTGACTCCCAGTTGTTTAGATATAAATACATTCAGGTGCCCAGAACTACTTGAAGTACATCCTACATTTTCATCAAATGAAAATAACTTTAAATACATGATACAGAAGAAGAAACGTTTGTACTTTCTGTAGATAAGAAACTAGGGGTTATTCAAGTGCCATGTTGAAGTTTATTTGCCTTAACTTTGCTGAACTTGAGGAAAACCCATTACTGTTGCAAAAATACTGTTCCCTCTAGCTAGATTTCAATGACTGAGCACAGGCAAGACAGGATATCTACTTTAAATGATAAAAGATATCACATATCACTAAATTTAAAGAGCTTCACAGTATTCATATTAAGCCTAGTTACTTTTTCTTCAATTTATACCTTAAGCTGTGGTTCTTCTTCATCCAGAAGAGAAATAATTCCAGCTATAAGACAAAAGGTATACCATGATTATGAAACACACACTCACTAAGATGAAAATTATAATGCTTGATCAAAACTATGATGGTAGGAAAAAGTATTTTTTGAGGGGTACCTTCAATAAGGAAATGATTTTTTTTTCTTTCAAACTGTAAAGGTTTGAAAGAAAAAGAAGTGTATGAATTAACTGTGTTATCAAACCCTCATTATACAATATACCTCACATCATTTATATATTTCAGTGGTTTCCAAAGTGTAGTCTCTGAGCCAAGAGCATGAGCATTACCTGGGAATGTGTCAGAAAGGCAGTTTTTTGGCCCCATCCCAGTCCT
>NW_006209227.1:398596-402326 GCF_000334495.1 Tupaia belangeri chinensis | reverse complement strand
CCTGCTGAATCAGAATTCATGGGGATGGAGTCCAGTAAGAGGGCCACTGATCTCTATAATTCTTTAGAACTACTGGCCTAATTTACTGACCAGAATAGAAAACTTTCCCACACCACTTTAAAATAAAACTTTTCACACAAAATAAAGCAACGGTTATGAAATTACTTATAAAAAAAAGGACTATTCAGTCAAGAACTCAAGGTACCTATTTTTAAGGCACCCCTTCTCTATCAAAAACAACCTAGAATGTTTTAAAAAATAATGAGCAATCTTATTCATTCTGAATTCAATTACCTGAGCACAAGATTCCCCATATGCCTTACCTTAACCTTGAAGCGTTACAGCACTAGCACAGGAGAGTAAAAGAATTAACTGTCCTTGGAGCCAGCCAGCTGTTGTAGAGGTTAAGGTGGCTGGATCCTACGTGGCCTACAGCACAGTTCAAGTCGCAGACCCCACTGCTTGAAAAACATGCAGGGAATGTGTGTGTGCCTAAACTCCTGAGAAGGTAAAGGAGGAAAAGGGATGGTCATCCCCGAGGGGGGGTGTTCTCACTTTCTCTCCCTGTGTCTCGCTCGCTAGCACAAGTACCCTATAGTAAATTAAAAAGAAAGGAAAAAAGAACTGTCCTCTCCAAAAGAACTCACCCTGAAATAAAGTCAAATGTCAAAGGAATTATTGGAAAAAAGATGAGGGCAAGTACTATTCTTAGACCATAAAAGAAATCAAACTTTCTCTCAACCATATTTTTCAAATAAGTTTAAAAACCATTCTGGACAATGAGTTAAAAATGTGATTTGAATGGGAACCAGCAGTTAGCATAATGGCTATGTCGCTGGACTCCCACATAGTCGACCGCGGTTAGTGTCCCGGACCTGGTGGCTTAAAACTCACGCCGGGCGCGTGTGCGTGTGTGCCAAAGATCCCGAGAGGAGAATGGAGGAGAAGGGATTGTGGCGTGACCATCCCCCCTGGGGGGTGATTTCTCGCTTTCTGTCTCTATGTCTCTCTCTGTCTGTCTGGCGAGTGCACGCGCCCTACAGTGAAAATCTCTCAAAAAAAAAAAAAAGAAAAAAAGAAGAAAAAAAAATGTGATTTGACTAAAAAGTGACAAGGCAACTTTTGTTAGGTGATGTAGTCAAGAGGATGTAGTTATGCCATTTAAAAAAAATGTGTTCTATGAGCAAAAGACACAGAGATAGACACACACACACACATACACACCCATACAGATATAAATCCCAGCAGGGTCTGGATACCGTGATCCACCCCCTAGTTTCAGCCAGGCTGGATCACGGGCACATGCAAGCCTCAGGTACTCAGCAAAGTCTCTGGACATGAATAGGTCACCTTCTCACAAGGGTCTGCCCTGCGAGTGTCGTGTTCCACTGCTGCACCATCAGCCCATGATGACGTAACCATTTCTAGTTTCAACAGTCTTTAGGAAGCCATACAGGAAAGGATAAAAAAATTTTAGCAAAAGTAGGGCATGCTACCATCCTAAAAGCATAAAAGCAGATAAAAAATACTTCTTAGTATTCCTGGTTGGTATGACAAGTCCACAATGGAGAGGCTGAACTGACAGCATGAAAAGAAGCTAAATTTAAAAATGCAATCAGTGTGAGGAAGGTGGAGGCGGGGGGGGGGTTGCAAATCAGGGATGTGGAATAGGTGATAGACAAGAATGTTATAAATGTAGAAGATAAATAGCAGGACACTAAATAAAAAAATTGCTACTGATTACCTATCATCAATCAATGATGTGTTTGAATTACTTTTATCAAAAGAGGGGATGGATTTTCTTATTCTCCTACTTGGTTTTACTTGTGACTGCTTCATGGTAGTTCTGGCTTAAGAGAGTCAGATTTGGTCATGTAACAAATACTCTACATTACACACACTACTACCAAGGGGCTTCAAAAAGTTCCTAAAAAATGCGTATTATGAAAGAACTACACCTGGATTTCAAAAATTTTCCCACCAAAATAAATTCATAGTGTAATTCCACTTTTCTATGAACTTTCTGAAATACCCTAATATTTCCCATCTTTTTGAATTAACTAATTAATTAATTAATTTTTGCCATAGGGCATGTGTGATTGCTGGAGAGAGACAGAAATAGGGAATATGAGAAATGATCTTCCCGACACACAAGAGGGGATGGCAATGACACAATCCCGTCTCCTCTCAGGATTTTGGGCACATACAAACCTAGTATGATTTGCTAGCTGCCAGATCTGGGACTTAAACCATGGTTGACCATATGAAAATCCAATACCTCAACCACCATGCCACCTCCTGGTCCCAGTACTTCGAATCTAAAAACCAAACAGAACTGTCCTTTGGATAGGGGAGGGGATGGGAAAGACCTAAGGATGCTAAAAACCTCTTATGTCTTAATAGCATCAGCAGATACTGTCTAAAATTGTTAAATCAATCTATAGAAATATTTGGATATTATTTATAAATATGGAGGCACATTTAAGAAAACACAGCTAACAAGCTGGAAATGGAGCCAGACAGTGGCACAGCTGGTAAGGCAACTGGACCCACAAAGGAAGGTCCCTGGTTCTTGTCCTGGGGCCTACCTTGGCACCATGGGAGCATGCATATGCCCTGAGGCAATACAGGGAGCAGAATAGAGGGAGAGGAATTGAGACATGAGGACCCTGTTGGAGGTGCCTCTGTGTGTATGTGTCTGTGTCTGTCTCACATGGAAAAAAAAACAAAAAAATACACTTAAAAAATAAAAGTTGAAAATGGTTGCCTCTGAGGATCAGTAATGGGAAAGAAGGGTAGGGGATTGTTTTGAAGATATTTTTTATCATTATTTTCCTTTATGTGACTGTATTATGCTAAAAAAAAAAAAGGAACAAAAACAGAAAAACCCAACCCTACCCAATTTCACACTTCCCTCCTTTCTGTCCACTCCCATTTAAATTCAAGTCAAATCTCCCTAAGAAAAATTAACAGTATATATTGAGCTCTTACTTACTACTATGTTCTTAGTGTCTAGAAAGTGCCTAGTGAATAAATGAATAAACAGACTAAGTCACATGAGAACCATGGCACTGGCCTGTTTAGCACCTAGGACAGATCCTAAGCCATCATGTACCACAGGACAAGAAAAAATGTGACAAAATGTGACAGCTTCTGGGAACCAGCAGTTAGCGTAATGGCTATGTCGCTGGACTCCCACGTAGTCGACCGTGGTTCGCGTCCCGGACCCAGTGGCTTAGAACTCATGCTGGGCGCATGTGCGTGCATGCCCAAGATCCCAAGAGGAGAATGGAGAAGGGATTGCGGAGTGACCATCCCCCCTGGGGGGTGATTTCTAGCTTTCTGTCTCTATGTCTCTCTCTGTCTGTCTGGGGAGCGCACGCACCCTTTAGTGAAAACCTCTCCAAAAAAAAAAAAAGTGACAGCTTCTGTTTGGAGCAGAAACTGACAAGTAATCCAATAAAGTTAACAAATGAGAAAAATGAATACATATCATACTACCATCACAGAATCTCAGAGTATGACCTCAAAAGCCATTAGTCCTGACTCCCTGAATTATATTATTGATATATCTCAAATTGTTTTCTCAGCATCATATAAAAAAACTCTAGGGACTGATTCATTGATTTGACTGGCTGAATGATTTCTTCACTCAAGACACTTTTGAACTTCTGCATGCACTCAGCAGTGTTCTAAGAACTGTGGAAACAAGTGCCCTGCCCAAAATCCT
>NW_006209227.1:396375-398565 GCF_000334495.1 Tupaia belangeri chinensis | reverse complement strand
AAGAGAGTATTCAGACAAGTAAACAGACAAACACAGTGACAACAGAATGGTGATGGAGAGGTGACTGCCAGGGAGAAGTCAGCATTCTCTAATGGAGGGCCAGGAAAGACCACTTCATTTGAGTTAAGATTAAAGATTGAAAAGCTAAGGGAGAACTTCAAAAAGAGAAGTCCAGGATGGAAATAGAATGTGAAGGGCCCTGAGGTAGGAGAGAAAAGTGACATTCAAGGCATGAAGACAAGGCCAGTATGATTTGCCTGCAGCGAAGGGAAAGAATACTATACAAGATGAGGCAGGAATCAGATCATGTAAGTCTTGGATTTCATTCTAAACACAATGAAAGCATGAGAGGATTTTAAGAAAAGAAATAAGTGATTAAAGTGTTTTAAAATATTCTAAGGGCCAGATAGTGGCACAGTGGTAAAACAGAACACGCTGTAAAGCAATCCTATATAAGTAGATTGCTGGTTCAAGACCACAGACCTCCTTGAGGAGGCACAGGCTTGCCTGTGATTCCTGGCTGGCTGAAGGCCGGGGTTTAGATCACAATGTCAAGACCCTGCTGGGGTGCTATTTCTCTCTAGTTTATGGAAGAAACAGAACAATCTTAAACAACAACAAAGAATAGTTTGAGTACAACAAGAAAAGTAGACTGTGTGGAGGTAATAATGGAAAAAATGAAGATGAATCACTGTTATAGGAACTCAGGCACCCAGGATGAAGGTGATTTGGGCCAATTAGAAGCAGCAGCGATAATAGGTGGGTCTGAAATAGAATGAGACCTACATTACAGGTGGTGAGAAACTCAGTGCTTATCTTTGGAGAGCCCTGCCTAGAAAAAGCTCTTCCTTATACTGAATAAAACTCATCTCCCAATCATTTGCTTCCCTTCAGGAAAAAAATCTAATTCCAGATTCAAGTGACAGTTCTCCAACTGTCTGAAAATAACCACTGAGGCTCCCAGTTTCTTGCCCAATTTCCTCAATCAATTCCAACAAAAATATGATTTTGAGCTCATTACCACACAGATGTCTGCCTTCTGATCACCAGTTCATTTACTACAAAATATTTATAGGATGAGTGCAGGATAAAAGAGAATAAGAAGGAGGAGATAAATAAATAAATAAAAGCACCGAAACTATGTACAACTCTATGCAAATCACTCTGTAGCCTGGAGCTTAAAAATCTTCACTTAGGGGTCAGCCAGTGGTGTAGTGGTTAAGGCACTGGTCTCACAAGGCTGACCACGGTCCAAGTGTGGGAATCCGCAGTTTGAAACTCACAACAGGCGGGTGTGCGCACGTGTGCATATCCAAGACCCAAGAGAAGGAACCATGGGCATGGTGGCGCCCACCCTATGCCAAGAGAAGGGGTCGCAGCGTGGGAGGATTTCCCACTTTGTCTCTCTCTGTCTCTCTGCAGAGTGCATGCGTCCCCTATAGCAAAAATCCCTAAACAAACAAACAAAACTTTACTTGAAACTTGATTCCTGTAGCTTATCCCATTCAAATGTCTCTACACAACTCTACTTTTATGACGGTTTAAGGGCACGACACCTGCTCCGAATATCCATCAATTCTTCCTTGAATGCAGACTGTGCGCTGAGCCCTAACGTCAAAACGGTAGGTTTCCGTACAATGCCATCGGGGTGCTATCTCCACTGAACCCTTAAGTCCTCTGGGTGCTTTACCTGGATACCCTCGGAAAGGACCAGGAACGGCCCATCCCAAACCTGATTTGGGGTTTCACTCTGAGGCGAAGCCATCTCGCCAGGTCCAGGAGCCCGAACAGCAGTCAGGCCGGCCTGGGCTGCCCCCGGCCCGACAGCACAGGGGCCCACCCCGCAACCACCTGCGGGGAAGGACTGGAGTCGGGGGGCCCATACGGCCGGGAACCGGGAGAGCAGATCGGAAACCCGCCTGGGTTCCAGGAGGGCCCACGAAGCCCTGGGGTCCGGCATGGGGGTGTGGCTGGGAGAGGTGGGGAGGCGATCGAGCTGGCTCGATTCACCCGAGCCCGAGGGGCCCACAGAGCTGGGTCAGACCCCGAGTCCCCGCTCAGAGTGGGCCTTGGGCAGCACCGGGCCGCGCAGGCCGGCGCTCTGCCGGGAGGTGCCCAGTCACCCGCCCTGACTCAGCTAAAAGCCGGCGCGGCGGCGGGCCCCCCCCCTCCCGCCCCGGCCCCGGGGCT
>NW_006209227.1:392085-396218 GCF_000334495.1 Tupaia belangeri chinensis | reverse complement strand
ACAAACAGCGCTACTGTTTTCTCTAACTCCACTATAGGTCAGAAAGTCAAACGAACTGGGGACACCAGTGTGCACCTAAGATCATGCTCAAGAATGGCCACCTCCACTATGAAAGGGCCCCACTAGCCTCCGCCATTGCTGAGACAGGGTGTTGAGGGCAGGTGCGACCTGTGCGCGCAGCGCCATCTCCTGGACAGGGTGTCTCGCTGCAGCACTAATCCCGCCGAAACTGGGAATTGGGGGTGTGGCAACTGGCGTTTTCTTAGAAAAGTGACGTCCCATTTTATTTTTATTTATTTATTTTTGGGGAGAGGTTTTTGCTATAGGGCTCGTGCGCTCGCCAGAAAGACAGAGAGGGATAGAGAAACAGAAAGCGCGAAATCACCCCCCAGGGGGATGACCACGCAGCAATCCCTTCTCCTCTATCCTCCTCTCGGGATCTTGTGCCCCCACGCACACGCGGTCAGCGTGAGTTTAAACCAGGGGGTCGGGGGTTCGAACCGCGGTCGACTACGTGGGAGTCCAGCGACATAGCCATTATGCTCACAGTAGTGCTTCATTATCATAATGAATCCATAAGTAATTGGTTTATTGTAAAGTTGAACAATGAAAGGTTTTGCTTATTTTTTGAATAGTTAATACTGTACATATTTGTATGTTTCAAAAATCAGAGGTATAAAAAATATACAGCGAGGGACCTGCAGGTGCTGTGGTGGTTAAGGCACTGGACTCCCACATGGCTAGCTGCAGTTCAAGTTCTGGACCTGGAGGCTTGCTTTTTTCACTTTCTCTCTCTCTCTCTCTTTCTCTCTATGGTCAAATTAAAAAATGCCAATGAGAAATAAAATTAAATAAATAATCTTTTTAAAAATATATACAGTGAAAATTCTTCCAGAGGGGAAGACTTTTCTTCCATCTGCTTAGAACCGCCTTGTAGCCATGGTCCTGCTTTTTAATACATACACAGAAATTTGAGACAGCAGTCATGTGTGCCGTGTCCGGATGTACAGTTTTATACGAGCATTAATGGCCAATATATTCCCATAGTTAGTACTGGGAAAGTCTTGACAAAGATTAGTGGCAAATAGTAGCATTTTTAAAGCCACTAGCCTGGCACCATCAAACTGTTCTTTAATTGGACAGCGGTGAGTAGAGCTTACTTCTGTGGCTTTCTCAAAGCAATCCGATGCAGTGGCACAAATCAATATTTTCTGATTGACCACGAATTCAATGTGACTGATAACACATCTGAGTGTACGTGTGAATTAAATTATAGTTGTTAAAAATATAATAAATACAGGGACCAGCAGATGGCATAATAGTTTCATCGCTGGACTCCTACGTAGTAGTTGACCACAGTTTGAGTACTGGACCAGGTGGCTAGAACTCACGCTGGGCACATATGCGTGTGTGCCCAGAATCCTGAGAAGAGAATGGAGGAGAAAGGATTGTGGCATGGCCATCCTCCGTGGGGGGTGATTTGTTGCTTTCTGTCTCTCTGTCTCTCTCTGTCTGTCTGGCGAGTGCACGTGCCCTATAGCAAAAACCTCTCTTAAAAATGTGTGTGTGTGTGTGTGTGTGTATTACAGTTGTTGAAGGGCCCATGGCTCAGATCAAACGGCACATGCTAAAATGTGCATGCAAATAAACTGATAGAGTATTTGGGGGGGTCATTTTACAGAGGCACTTCCACCAATCTCTCACATAAGGACATTTGTGTGTCCCAAACCACTAGAGGAGTCACAGATGCCTTCAAGTAGTAGAAATAAGTAAAGCAGGCCTAGTATAAGAAAATACTAGCTCAGAAGGATGGTGAATGGTAACAGATATTTAGTGTCAGGGGGGCTTTAGGGAGTGGTGGGGACTGTGACAAAACAGTGAGTGCCTTATGGAAAGAAAGCACCTGTTTTATAGCTCCTGCAGTGTTGCTATGTAAGAAGGCAGGGTTACTGTTGTGAGAACGGATGTTTTTTTCCCAAGAAAAGCCAGAAATCAAAATGTCATATGACACTGGGTTTGAGTCCTGGCCTGGCAGCTTGAAAAACACACCAGGTTGGGACTAGCAGCTGGTGTAATGGTTATGTTGCTGAAGTTCCACATGGCTGACAACTATCTGAGTCCTGGACCCAGGGGCTTGAAACTCACACTAGGTGCATGTATGTGCGCGCCCAAAATCCTGAGAGGAGAATGGAGGAGAAGGGAATGCAGCGAGGCCAGAGTGATTTCTCACTTTCTGTCTCTGTCTCCGGTGAGCGCACATACCCTGTAGCAAAAATCCCTCCAAAAAGAAAGAAAGAAAAATACACCAGGCATATATCCATGTCCAGGATCCTGGTAGGGCAGAGAGTTAGAAGGGAAAGGATTGTGATGTGACCAGGTCCCACGGGGGTGCTAGCTCTCTCCTCCCCCCACCTCACTTGTGCATGCACATACACCCCGGTATGAAACAAACACTCTCTAATCATTGCTTCTGCTTCTTGAGTCCTCAGTCCCTGTCTTGGGCTCCGTTCTTGGGCATCTTTCTTCTGTTTCTGTCCATAGCTTCCCCTCATTCCCCATCCTCCCTGAAAGGCCAGTGCCTTCGATTGCTATGGACAAGGGAGTGGGCCCTCAGGTGCACCCTAATGCCCTGCTCTCTCTCCAGACTCACACCTACCAGCTCCCTTGAACTCAGCACCTCAAAGCTACACACGCCACGTCTGTCTCCCTACAGCTGTCACTCAGGCCTTGATCCCGGTGTGAAAGGCACCCATCTACTACGGAAGGACGTGGATGCCTAGGGGGCGTCCTTGACCCTTCCTTCCCCCTTTACCATCAGCACTAGATCGGTTCCCTCCAGCCCAGACTCCCGCGCTCATGCCCTTACCCACGGAAACAAACAGTCTCCAGCAGTCAGGCTTCCGGCCCGCTCACTGGTCTCCCGTCTATTCTTCACCGGCAGCCAGAAGTGCCATCAAAACCAAATATGACCAGGACCAGCAGTTGGCATAATGGCTATGTCGCTGGACTCCCACATAGTCGACCGTGGTTTGAGTCTCAGACCCAGTGGCTTAAACTCACGCCAGGCGTGTGTGCATGTGTGCCCAAGATCCTGAGAGGAGAATGGAGGAGAAGGGATTGCAGCGTGGCCATCCCCCCTGGGGGGTGATTTCAGAAGGGATTGTTGTGTGGCCCTTCCCCCTGGGGGGTGATTTCTTTCTGTCTGTCTCTCTTTCTTTTTCTGTCTTTCTTGTGAGCTCTCGAGCCCAATAACAAAAACCTCTCAAAAACAAAACAAAACAAAAAACCAAATAGGACCATATGACCAGGCCCCCCCCTCCTGCAGGATTTTAAACCCCCAACCCCTGGACCCCCCACCCACAGCAGACATGTGGCCATGTGTCTTGTCCCTGCCCTTCCCTGTCTGCAAAGCCCCCGCCCCAGCACCCATGCTCTGGGGTCCCAGTCAGCAGCATCTCCTCCAGGAAAAGCCTTCTTTGGCCCACTGCACACCGGCCACCCCGCCCCGTGCTTCCTCATGGCCTTTACCCCACAAGCTGTACCCCTGGACCCCCCACCCACAGCAGACATGTGGCCATGTGTCTTGTCCCTGCCCTTCCCTGTCTGCAAAGCCCCCGCCCCAGCACCCATGCTCTGGGGTCCCAGTCAGCAGCATCTCCTCCAGGAAAAGCCTTCTTTGGCCCACTGCACACCGGCCACCCCGCCCCGTGCTTCCTCATGGCCTTTACCCCACAAGCTGTGCCCACATGCCCCTGCCCAGGTCCCAGCTGGCTGAGCTACTCCAGGGAAACCACAGCTTATGGTCTCGCTGAGCCCTAGAGCACGGGGTCGCG
Organism: Tupaia belangeri chinensis; assembly: GCF_000334495.1. NCBI lineage: Eukaryota > Metazoa > Chordata > Mammalia > Scandentia > Tupaiidae > Tupaia > Tupaia belangeri. The sequence goes on along the minus strand of NW_006209227.1, from coordinate 392,385 downwards.
CGGTGTACCCGCGCAGTGGACCCAGATGCAGCGCAGGCTGTCACTGAGGGCTCTGACACCCTTTCCTTCTCCGAGACTCTAGAGCGAGCTCTATTTCGTGGACAGGGAAATCACAGAACTCTTTCGAGCCCTTGGTTCATAAACTACTGTCACTCCAAATTTCCAAGTGAAGCAAACGTCTGAAAGCCAAACCCGGTAGGTGGTGCCCGCTCAGGTGCCGGCTGGTGGCCTTGCGAGGGGCCCCCGCCTGGGAGAGGCACTTTCTTTCTCCCGATGCGGCCACCTGGGCCCGGAGCACTC
>NW_006209227.1:378951-391870 GCF_000334495.1 Tupaia belangeri chinensis | reverse complement strand
CTGCTGAACACTTAGCAGCTCCGAGTCAGCGGGCGACAGTCACGCCCTGCAGGTCCCAGCGTGTCCTTCTACCTGGCTGGGCCTGGGGAAAACGCCGAGCAGTGCTCAGACAGCCACGGACCTTACAGCGGCTCAGCCCAGTGACCGGCTGGTGACCGGCTCACGTCCAGCTCTCATGCTGCGTGCTTTCAGAGTGACGGCGATTATTCACGGAGCAGAGATGTGAGATGCAGCCGGTGACATGGCCTCCCATGGTGGTTGGCTGCTCAGGGGAAAATGCCTGGGGTGGCTGCAGTTGTTCCGGGTGGGCAGGGGCACAAGAGGACCCGAGGAGGACCCCCGCAGCCACCAGGGAAACTGATGGTGTCCAGGAGGGCAACGGAAGGTTACCTTGCACACACTGGCCCAAGGGTCTGGGATGCCAAGCGGTGGGGCAGTGGGAGGTGGGTGGGGAGGCAGCGGATCCAGTGAACAACTACCCGCAGCTCCTTTGACCTGTCCCAGACTAGTGCTGTCAGGGACGGTGGCCACAGGTGCGACTGGGCCCTTTAAACACGACTAGTGCAAGCCAAGCACTCAATTCCTATACGCATTTAATCAGTTGAAAATTTAAAAGATACTCAGTTCAATTACTGGAAGACTTTTAAGTATATGGGGAACAATTTGAGGATCTAAATATTTTTACCAGTGTAAATGTAATGGCATCTAAGTACAGATCAAGTATTTCTGATGAGAAATTTAATATCTGAAAGGGGCTGTTAAGTGTGAGTCTCACAGGATTCAAAGACTTGGCATACCAAGCAGAATGCAGAATGCCCCATTAATAATAATTTAGCTGTGATACTACGTTGGGTATATTGGGCTACATACATTATTAAAATGAGTCTTACCTGCTTCTTGTTGCTTTTGTCTAATGGAGCTACTAGAAAATGTAAAGCTAGGGACCAGTAGTTAGTGTAATGGCTATGTCGCTGTAGTCGACCGCTATGTAGTCGACCGCGGTTCGAGTCCCGGACCTGGTGGCTTAAAGTCACACCGGGCGTGTGTGCGTGCATGCCCGGGATCCCGAAAGGAGAGTGGAGGAGAGGGGATTGCGGCGTGGCTATCCCCCCTGGGGGGGTGATTTCTCGCTTTCTGTCTCTCTGTCTCTTTCTGTCTTTCTGGCGAGTGCACTCGCACTATAGCAAAAACCTCTCCAAAAAAAAAAAGAAGTAAAGATACATGTGTGCTTCCAGGGAACGCTCTCCTCTGGCCTCCATCCAGCCTGGCCCCTTGGGGCTGCCACATGCTGGTGAGACCAGATCAGGGGGCAGAAGCTGAAGGTGACACCCACGCCTGCCAGAGAGCAAGCGGCCGAGAGAGCTGCCCTGACAGCTAAGTCCTGGAGCAGGTAACAGACGTGACAGGTGGGTGGTCAGGTTGCGGTCAGGGTAACAACCCAGCACAATATTCCACTGCTAGAAGACCCCACTAAGCAAGTCAGGAAGAGAAGGAACTTGGGGCTACAAGGCAGACATCCCGTTTCTGCAACCAGGACTCAAAACGTGAGCTTGGGCCAGGACTGAGCTAAGCGCCCGACTGCTCCAGCTAAGTGCCAGCAGGACAGCAGTGAGCGTCCAGAGATGCGTGAAGTAGCTCCGTGCAGCTCCAGCCTCCAGGTCTCTGAAGTTCACTGCTCAGGGAACAAGGCAGGCCTGGGTCTGCATTTGTGGCCGGAGCCCCAGCTGGGAGGAAGCCACCCTTGCCAAGGCCCAGCCCCACTTCAGGCCTGAGCTACCCCTCTTCCTCCCGGTCTCCCCACAGTAGGGTCCCTGGTGCCCTGTGAGCCACGGCCCAGTGGGGCAGTCTCTGCCTCTGCTCCCAGTTACGCAGCCCTGGATAGAACGGAACCAGAGGGCCATGACTCTGGGCTGAAGGCATCAGGCAAGTCCGTGTGGAATCCTGGTCGTCCACCTGCCTTGGGCCACCTCTTCCTGACCGGCCACCCAAGTGGCAGGCCGCCCAGGCCAGATTCCAAGCAGTGCCCAATCCTTGATCCAGTCACACACAAAACCAGGTCAGAATAGGTCATGCAGCCCTCGGGTTCCTCTGCTCCTCAGCGCTGGCTGTGCGTCACACAAACAGGACAAAGTCCAGCCTCCTGACCACAGGGCATGAGCCCGGCAGCGGCACTCCGCTCCTTCCCGGCACCAACTGCTTTGGCAATCTTAGCCTTCCCCAGGAGGCTGCGTCCTTGTTCTGCCAAGGGCAGAATTGTTCAGATCACAGGTCTGGGGGCTCCGACCCTGGGCCTCTTTGAAGGTTTGCTTAAGTGTTTGATGTGACAACCTAGGGGTTCTTTGGGGCAGTAAGCTCTGGGGGAGGAAGGAAACTGCAGCGCAGGTATTCCGAAGGGCTCTCCGAGACTCGTTAAGGGTGCCTGGGCCGCAGTTAAACACGGTGTGTGTACACGTGGCTGTGCACCCAGATGAACGCTATCTTTATACAAACGCTCTTTCAATATTTACTTACGCTTTTCACCTATGTGTTTTCGAGTCCCAGCCAGCAGGGCTGTGGCGATGTCACCCAGGGCAGAGGATGGGAGACTTCCAGGGCCCAGACTGTTCCAGAAGCTTCCACCGTTTGCCTAGATCAAGATCTCCCAAGGGAGGGCCCCCACAAGAAACAGCATATGAAAATGAGGGGTGCGATACACACTTTCGTAAGAGGCCGGTGAGGTACTTTTTGGCTTTATTAGCTATAAACAATGATCAGTTCAAGCCGGAAGTGGCATGGTCACTGCCCTTTTAGAAAGATTAGTGCCCAAGAGCCCAGACTGTGGCCAGATGGAGGCCTCCGGGGACCTCTGGCCTAATCTGTGTGAGGCACCAACCTCACACAGGCCGACCCAGCCTTCGCAGCTCCTTAAGAGTCCTTCTGGGAAGAGACCTACCGTCGAGAGCATCTCTGCTGGTTCCAGCCTTTCTGTCTGCTAGAAAACAGTAAAGAGGCCATCTCTACGGGGACGGAGCTATGGCAGACACATCGCAGGAAGCTGAGATGGAACTCGACCCTGCTTATCCATTGGAAAGCAGAACCCAAATCTCAATAAACAAAGACCTGCTCTCAGGACCAGCAGTTGGCATAATGGCTACATTGCTGGATTCTCATGTAGTCAGCTGTGGTTCGAGCCCCAGACCCGGTGGCTTAAACTCATGCTGGGCGCATGTGTGTGCGTGCCCAAGATCCCAAGAGGAGAATGGAGGAGAAGGGATTGTGGCGTGGCCATCCCCCCAGGGGGCTGGAATATTTAAGAGAAGATATAATGAAATAAAGAAGTCAGGCTCTGAGAACTGCTATAAAGAAAACAATCATAGTAATAAAACGGAGATCACAGATTTGGAAGCTATTTGAGGAAGAAGCCAATCTGTGCAGGCAATATCTTAGAGGAGACCAGAGGATCAAAAAGAGCCAGAGTGTTGCTGAAAGGGACAAGATACATGTACGGCCCTAAACTAGGAAACTAGAGAAAATCGAGAATTCCCTTTTGGAAATAATAAATTTAACAAGATTATGAAATATCCAAGTGAGAATGTTGTGAGCTGTTGGATAAAAGATCTGGAGTTCAATGAACAGATCTGTGCTTGATATAGATGTCTGTGTGTCACTACCACATAGACTATTTAAAAACTTGGAGCAGGACGAGATAGTGAACATATGAGGAATGATACAGTCCAGAATTTAGTGATTAATTGTGGAAAAGAAGCAGTAGAAAGAGTTTGTCAAGTAACAGCCAGTAGAGAAAAGAAAACCATGAGAGATAAGGAATAGGAACGTTTCAAGAAGGAAGGAGTGAATGACTTTGAGAAAAGTTACCGTTAGTTAAAGTCTAAGACACAAGTAGAAAAAAAGAAATGTCATTGGATTAGTCCTGGTGAGTTTGAGGCCCTATTGAAGTCAGTTAGAGGATAAATTTAAGCTTCCGTTTCTAATAGAACAGAGGTCTGGATTCCTGCCTGACCTCCGTAAAACAACTTTCAGAAATCAGAGAGAGATGTAAAAAAAAAAAAAAAAAAAAAAAAAAAAAAGACCTGCTCTCTGCAATTAGTCCAAGAAATACTGATGGTAGTGAACAAATAATGTGCAGACCACCCTGGAGGCCAGAGGTGGCATAATCAAATGCCCGCCTGGGCCGGCTCCAGGCAGGCATCGTATGTGAGTGAAGTGCAGTGGGGGAAGCTATTTTTTTTTTTTTTTTTTTTTTTATGTAGAATCTCCCAAGTTTCAAATACTGGCAACAAGTACAAAAGGCTTTGTTAGTGTGTGTGTGTGTGTGTGTGTGCGCGTGTGTCAGAGGGGAGAGAGGGGAGAATTACAGCAAACTGAAGATGATGACATGCCTGATCTTCCATCCTGACCAGAGAGGGACAGAACTAGAGAGAAGAGGAGAAAAGTGAGAAGGCAAGCTGCCAGGTCCGGAACTCGAACCATAGTTGTCCATATGGGAGTCCAGCGTCCTTACCACCATGCCACCTGCCAGCCCCTAGTTTGTTTTTCTTAAAGACAGGGTGTCTAGGTTAGCCCAGGTTGGCCTGGAACTCACGATCTTCCTGCCTCTGCAGTTCAAGTAGCTGGGATTACAGGTGCAGGCTACCACATCCAACTTCAAATACAAGATGTTTTTAAACCTGGTAACGTCTTATTTATTATTTATTTGCCGGAGAGTATGTGCACTTTCCAGAGACAGAGAGACAGGCAGAGGGAGAGGGAGAAAGCACCCCAAATGGGGAATGGTCATGCCTCAATCCCTTCTCCATTTCTCCATCTGGTAGGGATTTGGGGCATGCACATGTGTCCAGCCTTTTTTCAAGTTGCTGTGGCTAGCTCCCAACTGCACAGCTGGTCATGTGGGATCTGGCTCCTTTAACCACTAGGCCATAGGACTGGCCCCAAAGCTTGTAACTTCTACCGTAGACAAATTCTTAACTTAAAAGGAAGTTCCCACCCTCAACTAAATTAGCAATCTTCCATTATATAAAGAAATTAATAGGAAAAATATAGCAGCTTCAAGATCAGTAAATCGATTAATCAAAATTCACCGAGTTCCTTCTCACGTGGACAAAGACCTACCAGGCCCATCTATTGATGAGACAGCTCTGCATCATTAAAATGATGCTGCTGCCAACCTACCCAAATGAAGATGTCACCCTGCTTGTCCTCACACTGTCCCCATGAAGCTGGGAAGGGACAGGGTGAGGCTCCCTATCATAGAGAAGAAACTGAGGCCCAGAGCAGGGAGGGCCCCTCCGTAACATCCTAGAGTCTCTCTAGGGGTATTGTATTCACAGTTTGGCACCAGGATCGAGAGAGCCGAAGTCGCTAGTGGGAGTCACGCAGCACCTGGCAGCCAGTCACAGGCACCACTGTGTCTGCGGAGCGAACCGAGCACGAGCGTGAGGACTTAGCCCCTGCTCGGCCAGGGTCTCCCACTAGGGAGAGTGGAGCTGCCTTTGCCATTTCAGACTTTGGCTCTCTCCAGGGACAGGCATGGAGAGAGGGGAGGCAGAGTTCCCTGCGAGTGAATGATGGCCTTCCCAGCCCTGCAGGGAACAGCTTCAATCCCATGTGACTCAGACCTAGAGGAAAGGATTCAAGAACCTCTGGCCTTTGTCTGCCTTGACCTTGGGCGAGGACCCGAGACCCAGAGCAAGCCCCCTGGCTGCCTGGTGTCAAGGGCAGCTCCCACACTCCGATCCTCCAAGGACTTGGCACAGAAAGTCAATGGCAATGTGAGGAAGAAAGAGGCCCTTCCTCCACACGGGGGTGAACAGCTGTCTCTGTCCTGACCGTGCAGCACGTGGGCTACCGTGGCTCTGGCCAACAGGCCCCTGGGGCAACAGCGTGCTCTTTATTCTGGTCTGCTGGGAGTCAAAGTACCAGGACACCTGACTCTCTGCACTGTGGCTTCTTCCTAGAACTTGACAAGAAGAAGAGATTGAAGGTGTCAGGATTGACATTTTGAGTGAACTAATTCTTCACTATATTACAAGAGGCCCACGTAATATTCAGCCACAGGAACCCCAGAATGCACACATGCACATTTCTAAGGCTGCCTGCGGGGCAGGTTAAAGCCACTGAGCTGGCAGCCCCCCTCTCGCAGTTGTGAAACAGAAGCCCCAGAGACAGTGACACATCCAAGGCCACACCCCAGATTGAATGACTTCTGACCCAGAGTTCTTTCCAGCTGCACACCCCATGGGACACCACAGCACTGCACAGTCTCAAAGCAGAGCCAGAGGTCCCCATGGCATAGAGAAACCAAGGCACGGAGAGGCACAAGAGCTTCAGCGCGACCCTGGAGCCAGCCGCTGTGAGGTCGGGAGCTGGGTCCCAGGCCACACATTTCCTAGGTTCTGCCTGCTTAGTGAGTCCCACTGCCTGAGAGACAACCGTGGATGTGGCCGTCCCCAGCAGTTGGGATCTTTGAAGTTCCCACCAGTCCAGGTCTTTGTGGAGACACGTGAGCACAGCAAGGAGCCGGGCATGGAGGGTTAGCGCCAGTGACAGCTCGAGGTTCCGGCCTTCATCTCAAGTCACCGGCAGGCTCAGCAGGAGCATGGATGACTCCATCGCAGGCTTTTGGTCCCTTTCCAAGGTCCTCACAGTCTCCATTGGGAAATATGGCCGTCAGGGCCAGCTCCTCCTCAGGGTCCTGGAAGTTATCTGGAACACAGGAGAAGGAATGGCCCAATGAGAAGAAGAGTCCATGAGTCAGTAAGCTAGGAATGGAAGGAAGGAAGTTGGCTCCCAGGGAATATCTACTTCACAAACTAAACAAGATACATATCAACCCCTAAAAAATGTGCATACCCTGTGACCCAGAAATTCCACTTCTAGGATTTTATCCTGAGGAAATAATTAGGAATCATTAGTGGAACCACTGCAGCCAACCTGCAACCAGCCTAAGATCAAAACCAACATGGAGGATGGCCCAGCAGGGGTAGGGGAAGAACCTGGCTACCTGGTGAGCTTTTTGGGAAAGAACCTGGCTACTTGGTGAGATCACTGAGCCCCTAACTGAAGTCAAGCAGACTGCAGCTCTGCACTGTTTTAGTGAGCTAGAGAATTCCCTTACCGTTGGCTAGTTTGAGTCATTGTTTCGTTACCTGTAACTGAAAGCATCATTATAAAGTCAATGTCCAACAAAAGGTCTGGGGGAGTGAATTCTGGCTTACACCACAGTGGGATTCAGGCATTAAAAATTAGATTGTATAACATCCCATAGAACTACACACACAGGAACCTGCAGTTAGCGTAATGGCTATGTCGCTGGTCTCCCATATAGTCGACCGCAGTTCGAGTCCTGGACCTGGTGGCTTAAACTCACACCAGGCGTGTGTGTGTGTGTGCCCAAGATCCCGAGAAGAGAATGGAGGAGAAGGGATTGTGGCGTGGCCATCCCCCTTGGGGGGTGATTTCTCGCTTTCTGTCTCTATGTCTCATTCACACACTAAAACTGGGAAAACCCAACTGAAACGTGGTTTCAATGTCGTATTGTCATATTGCACGATTGTTTTGCAAGAAACTGAGCAAAGTCTACATGGTATTTTCTGTGTGATTTTTTAGAACTGCATGTTAATCTCCAATGACCCCAAACGAACCAAAAACGATAAATGATGTTGGCACAGTTATTGCTGTGTCATGATGTTATTGAGGAAGGAAGCAGATTCCCAAACAGTGGGCATACATGTATGTAAGTGTACTCTCCGATATTTATGACATATACTCTATTAAGAGGCCATAAATCCCTTTTAATATATGTGCTTCTACATGAGATTTGTTATATACTGCAGACAGGATTATAATAGAAATGATAACATTTTTGTGATTAAACACTTCAAGAAACCATGTTTCTGCATGTGTCTACAGGTCACCATGTTTGCTCTGACTGGACGTTCTTCTCACTGCATTTTGCAGATTATATATATATGTTATATATATATATGTATTATGTATGTGTGAATTTATTAAAATTTCAATAGCGCAAGGAGAGAGAAAGAAAGAGACAGACAGACCAATAGAACACTCATCCCAAAATATTGATTGTGGTTACTTTTGGGAGATAGAATGAAATGGATTATTTTTCTTACTTCTTTGTATTTTTTTGAGCTTTCAACTACGAAAGGCAGTTTTTTTTCTTTTTTAGAGAGTTTTTTTGCTATAGTGTGCATGTGCTTGCTGGAGAGACAGAGAAGAGAGACAGAAAGTGTAAAATCTCCCCCCCAGGGGGATGGCCATGCCACAGTCCATTCTCCTCCATTCTCCTCTCTGGGTTTTGGGCATGCACATGTGCCTAGTGTGAGTTTTAAGCCACTGGGTCTGGGACTTTAACTGCAGTTGGCCATGTGGGAGTCCAGCCATGTAACCATTAACCATCTGCTGGTCCCATGGCAGAATTCTAAGACAGCTGTCAAGAATCTGGCGCCTTGAGTGTACTGAGCCTGTATAGCGTCCTCTTTGAGAGTGGGTGGGCTCTGTGGATATGACCGCATGGCCACTCCCTTGATAAAGTCCCTTATGTGACAAGGGTGATCGCTCGTTACTCTCATGAATACCTTACACTAGGAGAGGCTCCCTCTTGGTGGGCCTGAGAGAGTCCCCTGGTCACTGAAGGATAGTGAGGAGAGGGTGTAGGAGAGGAGGAGACTGCAGGGGCCCTTTTGCCCTGACTGCAGCCCTAGCTGACAGCCAGAAAGAGGCCAGGGACTGGACCAGTGCAGGGCACACAGCCAAGCAAGGCTCTGCAGTGCTGAAGCCATATGGATGTCCTGGGTTTGCACCCTGAGGTCTCCCTGTGCGCGCCAGGTTGTCTGCCTGTGCTCCTGGCTGGCTGAGACTGTGGCGAATCACAGATGACCCGCTCGGGCTCTCTTTCTCTCTAGAAGGAATAAATAGATAAACTTAAAAAGAAAAAAGTCAGGGACCTAACAAATACATATATGTGTGTGTGTGTGTGTGTGTATTTTTTTTTTTTGGAGAGGGTTTTTTGCTATGAGGGGTGTGCACTCACCAGAAAGACAGAGAGAGACAGAGAGACAGAAAGCCAGAAATCGCCCCACAGGGGGTGATGGCCACGCTGCAATCCCTTCTCCTCCATTCTCCTCTCGGATCTTGGGCACGCACGCACAAGCGCCTGGTGTGAGTTTAAGCCACTGGATCCGGGGCTCAAATCATGGTTGACTACATGGGAGTCCAGCGACATAGCCATTATAACAACTGCTGGTCTCACACACTGCTTTAAGTTGCTAAGTTTGTGGCAGTTTGTTACACACCACAGAAGGCTGACACATCAACTGATTTTTCTTTTTAATTTGCCAGAGGGTACATGTACTTGCCAGAGACAGAGACAGACAGACAGAAAGCAGCCCCATGCATCACAGTCACACCTCCGTCCCTTCTCTTCCATCTCTTCCTCCTTCCAGGATTTAGGGCACTCAGGGACATGCCCAGTGTTTTTTGGTTTCATTTTAAGAGATTTTTGCTATAGGGTACATGCGTGCGCCAGAGAGACAAAAAGCAAGAAATCACCCGCCCCGGGGAAGATGACCACGCTGCAATCCCTTCTCCTCCATTCTCCTCTCAGGATATTGGGCACACATGCACATATACCTGGTGTGAGTTTCAAGCCCCCAGGTCCAGGACTTGAACTGTGGTCCACTACATGAGAGTCTAATGTCTCAACCACTATGACACCGCTGGGCCCATGGTGTGTTTTTCAAGTTGATGAGTCCAGGACTCAAACTGCATAGTCAGCTATGTGGGATCCATTTGCCTTAATCACCATAGTACAGGTTGGCAGCCTTAAAGACAATTTTTTTAAGTTTTTGCTATAGGGTACATGCAGTTGCCAGAGACAGAGTGACAGAGAGAGAGAAAGAGAGAGAGAAAGAAAGTGAGAAATCACCCCCACAGGGGGATGGCCATGCTGCAGTCCCTTCTCCTCCATGATTTTGGGCACGCACATGCACCTGGTATGATGTTCAAGCTGCCAGGTTGAGACTCAGGCTGCGGAGTGGGCTATGTGGGATCAGCCACCTTAAATGCCAGCCACCTGCTGGTCCCAATTTTTTAAAAATAAGGAACATAATAAAAGTTGATCGTTTTCCCTTTTATCTTTTTTTAATTTGGTATAGGAGGAGCGCACTCACCCGAGACAGAGCCTGGCCACTCCACAACACTTTCTCCTCTTGCAGTTTTGGGCAGAGGAGTGCACACACATGCCCAGTGTGTTTTTAAAGCCCCCTCTGGGACTCAAACTGCACAGTCAGCCATGTGGGATCTGGCTGACCCAACCACCATGCCATGGGCTGGCCTAGAGGTTGATTTTAAATGTCTGCCCTTGTCAGAGCTATATTTGCAGTAGCTTTCGGGTGGGGCGTGCCCACTCAGCAGCTGTGCCCTGCTCCCCAAGGACTTCCTGTCCACCTAGGGCAGCCTCAGCACCTAGGCCTGTCTTTCCCTGTTCTCCTCACTCCCATTCAGTAGCCTGAAGGGTCCCCTGGAAATGGCTCAGCTTAAATTCCCTCCTCTCCGTTCTCCCTGCCTAGGTTGGGTCTAGGCCCTCCACACCCCCTCTCAGGACTCCTGCGGTCTTCTCCCAGCTGGACCCTGTCTCTGGTCTCCCCCTGCACCTCGCTACACACCCCCTGGCCTCCACACTCTGGTCAGAATTCACCAGTGCCTCATGACTGCCGAAGGACTCGTGTCAGGCCCCCTGTGGCCCCAGCACTGCTCTTCGGCCTCAGCCCTCCTCTTTTTTCTCTGTACCTCACTCCCAGGACACTCCTGAGCGTGGTCCCTTTCCGGAGCGAGACACAGTGCTGTCAAGCCTCTTGCAGGTGGTCCCTCTCTCCTCTCTCTTCTCCACTTCTCTCTTCCCATTTCTGTCTAGGGAAATCCCTCCCCACTCTCAGGATCCTCAGGTGAGACTGACTGCATTTGGCCCCAAACACCAGACTATGTGGATGGTGACCCCTGGGTTACAACCCTCCCCACACTCCTTCATTAGGCAGGGAGTTTGGGGGCAAGAGCCCCATCTGACCACACTGTGTGCCCACTGCCTGGAGGTACCAGTGCCTTGCATTGCTCACTCGGTGCCTGGCACATTGTGGATGCTGGTTCTCTGTCCCTAAGATCCCACGTCCCTGTGGCCACTCCCATAATCCCATGTACTGGCCCTCAGGGTGTAAGAGGTCCAGCGGGAGAAGCACTCACCCTGAGCTGGGCCACTGGACAAGGTGGCATCTTGGTTCTTTCTCCGGCTCCAGGCACTCCAGGAAAAGCAGGCCAGCAGTCCCGGAAGTCCCTGTCTCTCCCAGGCTCCTTCCTCTAGCAAGAACACAAAGCCCAGAGACAGAGGTTCAGCTGCTTTCTGCTTTGCAAGGTTGAGAGATTTTTCTGTTTAGCAAAACAAGAGCTTCAACAGTCAACTGCCCTAATTTCAGTTCTCTGCTTAAAAAAAGAAAAAAAAAAAAAGATTCTGGGGCCAACAGGTGGCATGGTAGTTAAGACGCTGGATTCTGACATGGCCGACTGCAGTTCGAGTCCTAGACCTGGTGGCTTGAAAATCATACCAGGTGCATGTGCATGCATGCCCCAAATCCTGAAAGAAAGGAGGAGGGATTGTGGCATGACCATCCACCTCATAAGGTGATCTCTCACTTTCCCTCTCTCCGTCTCTCTCTAGGGAGCGCATGAGCTCCATGGCAAAAATAAAATAAAATAAAATAATAAATAAATAAATCTGATCTGCAAAAGTAGATGGGCTTTTGCACTTTAATACCCTCAAATAATTGTTTTATCTATATTATTACAGAAATTCTATGATATAAGGAATGACAGTACCAAGTGGCATGAAATTAGTTATGTAGCACCAAAGAGAATACTCAAAGAGCAGTAATCTCTCCCTGACCTCTAGTTCAGACTATTTAACAGAAACACATTTCACCTTTTCTGATAATCACAGAAAATCAACACGAACTAAGTTCTAACCAAGCCTTCCGGCAGGCACAAGGGAAACCCTCATTCATGTTTACTCGCGGTCTATTTACTCCTCCTTTACACCAGTTCTAAAAAGGACTGGACCCTTAGTTTTGCGACCCGAAGGCAGCCGGATTAGACAACATGAACTGGGTAAAAGGGCACTGTCAAAAGACAAGCAACCCAGAAAAGGACGGGTCACGAGGCAGCGAGGGAGTGATGGGAAAACCGAAACGCCAGCCGCAAGCACGCAAACCGCCTAGTGATACAGAGCCATCGGTTTAAGGGTAATATTAGGGGACTTCAAAAAGTTCATTGGAAAAGTGGACTTAACATGGAAGCTTATTTTGGCGCCAAAAGAAAATGAACCCCATACACCGTTTTTATTGTAACACACATTTTCTTTTTTTTGAGAGGTTTTTTTCACTATAGGGCGTGTGCGCTCGCCAGACAGACAGAGAGAGACATAGAGACAGAAAGCGAGAAATCACCCCCCAGGGGGGATGGTCACGCCGCAATCCCTTCTCCTCCATTCTCCTCTCGGGATCTTGGGCACGCATGCACACGCGCCTGGCGTGAGTTTTAAGCCACCAGGTCCAGGACGCGAACCGCGGTCGACTACGTGGGAGTCCAGCGACATAGCCATTACGCTAACTGCTGGTTCCCAGTGGGGAGTTTTGAATGGAGTAAGATCTCAGAAATTATATGTTGATTTCAACAGTTGTACACTTCATTTTATATTATGCCAACTGCTGGTTCCTCATATATGTTTTTTTTTTTTGAGAGATTTTCACTGTAGGGCGCGTGCGCTCGCCAGACAGACAGAGAGAGACATAGAGACAGAAAGCGAGAAATCACCCCCCAGTGGGGATGGTCACGCCGCAATCCCTTCTCCTCCATT
>NW_006209227.1:375452-378222 GCF_000334495.1 Tupaia belangeri chinensis | reverse complement strand
ACCCCCCAGGGGGGATGGTCACGCCGCAATCCCTTCTCCTCCATTCTCCTCTCGGGATCTTGGGCACGCATGCACACGCGCCTGGCGTGAGTTTTAAGCCACCAGGTCCAGGACGCGAACCGCGGTCGACTACGTGGGAGTCCAGCGACATAGCCATTACGCTAACTGCTGGTTCCCGTAACACACATTTTCTATGAACTTTCTGAAGCGCGCCCACCGCAGAAGCTAGGCAGAAATCAGTAGGCAGTGAACTAAAACTACACTCCTGATCTCCAGTTATTATTATTTTTTTTTTTGGAGAGGTTTTTGCTATAGGGTGCGTGCGCTCGCCAGACAGACAGACAGAGACAGAGAGACAGAAAGAGAAATCACCTCCCAGGGGGATGGACACACCGCAATCCCTTCTCCTCCATTCTCCTCTTGGAATCTTGGGCATGCACTCACATGTGCCCGGCGTGAGTTTTAAGCCCCCGGGTTCGGGACGCGAACCGCGGTTGACTACATGGGAGTCCAGCGACATAGCCATTACGCTAACTGCTGGTCCCAGATCTCTAGTTATTTTTTAAAAAATTATTTCCTTTATTTTGTTTATCATTATAGTTATTTTCAATTGACCAGAGCAAGACACAGAGAGAGGAAGAGGGAAAGGAGAGGGAGAGAGAGCGAGCCGCCAGGTCCAGGACTTGAGCCATGGTCAGCCATGTGGGAGTCCAGCACCCTAACCACCACACCACCTGCTGGCCCCTGACCTTTAGTTATTAGCAAAAGGCATACTTTTGTTCAGTATGTTTTCATGAGTAGGAAAGCATTCAGCATAGTAGAGAATGATTCCTCTGCTGTCAAAAGTGTCAGTGCTCTTTTTTTTTTTTTTTTTTGGAGAGGTTTTCGCTATAGGGCATGTGCACTTGCCAGACAGACAGAGAGAGACATAGAGACAGAAAGCAAGAAATCACCCCCCAGGGGGGATGGTCATGCAGCAATCCCTTCTCCTCCATTGTCCTCTCAGGATCTTGGGCATGCATGCATGCACACGCGCCCGGCATGAGTTTTAAGCCACCAGGTCCGGGACACGAACTGCAGTTGACTACGTGACTGCTGGTTCCCAAAAGTGTCAGTGTTCTTTTAAAAGGAGGCAAGGATTCATTCACCTGCTTTGCAGGCCAGGCAGGTGTCAGGAAACAGGAATGCAATGATGATTAAATTCACGGAGGCAAGTGACAAAAACAAGCGAAAAGAGCTTAGCAAGCAGGAGGGCAGGAGGTCCTGGGATTTCATTAGTAAACTTGCAAAATGGAGAGAGGAGGGTCAGGGAAGGCTTCCGGGAGGAGGAGGTCCAGTTCTGAAGGGTGAGATGGGATTGGCCAGGTGATGGGAAGGAGGGGAGTCAAAGCTTCTCAAGGCCAAAGTAACCCACAGGGTACAAAAGCTTAGGAGGCCAGAGCGAGCCTGGCTCTAGGGAACTGAAAGTTATTTCTGGGGATGAGAGGGCTGAGAGCAAAGGCTAAGAAGTGAGTAGGCAAAAGCCTGTGTGGGTGCTCTTCTTCCCCCAGAGTGCCAGGTCGGCTGGCAGGCAGGCAGAACCAAAGCCCACCTCCCCACCTGCCTGTCTCTCCAGACGCTGATGGCTGACTTTCACATTGTCTCACAGCCGAGAAGACTCGTGGGACCAGCTGGCATAAGGGTCATGTTGCTGGACTCACACATAGTGGACCATGGTTCAAGTCCTGGACCTGGCGGCTTAAAACTCGGCTGGGCCTGTGTGATTTCTCAGTTGTCTCTGTCTCTTGCCAACACACATGCCCTATAGCAGAAACCTCTCAAAAAAAAAAAAAGAAAGAAGAGAAAAAGAAAGGGCTGTGCTCCTGGGAAAGGCAGGTCAGGGAAGGCTCTCAGCTGAGGGATAGGCCTGGCCCAGGACAGGGACAGCGGCTGGCAGGTGTGTGACATTTATAACATCACAGGTACTAGGTCTCCTGGCTGGGTCCTCCTCATGTCTGGCACCTCCCAAGGGCAGCCCAGGAAGGCACAATAATCCCCCCTTCCCCTAACTCTTTCATGGGAGTTAAAGTTCTGCAGGGCAGGGGGGTCACCCAATCTGGGAAGGAAGAGGGAGAGGGGGCTGGGGAGTGCAAAGTCCTCAGTATTTCCAGACCCAGCTGTATTTAATGTCCCGTGTGCCAGGATGAGGCCGTTAGGCCCCTCCTCGCAGCCCTCAGGGGAAGACATCGCTCTGCTCTTTCCCAGCGCGTGGGCCTCAGCAGACCTGGGGAGGCGGAGGGCATCGCAGTAGATGCATAACCCACATGGCGCCTCGCAGTGCCCCCACCATTCCATGCTTTTCTCCTGTGACCCTGCGGGGCTTCCACGCTAAGCCACCACCGCACTGGGGACGCCTCCTAGAACTCCGGTGGTGTCCCTGGCAGTGCCAATCTCCAGGCCCAGTTCTGCCACCCCCACCCCAAAATTTTCGCATCCCAAGGCTTTTCCATCTCTTCCTTCCGCTTCCCCACGGCTCCTAGGTCTTCGCCTTGCCCAGTCCAAACCTTCTTTCTACTCCCCTCCCACCCCCACTCCCATCCCCTCGGCTGACCTACGCCCCCGCCCGCGTCTTCTGTGACTCCGTTTGTCCCCGGACTCACCGACCCCTGGCCAGGGACCTGCTCTGGGCTAGCTGGGAGACCTAGAGCGAGACCCCTTCCCGCTCTGGACCTCAGTTTAACACGGTGCACGACGTGGCGGGGCCGCCTAAACGGGTCCAGCTTGGGGGCTT
>NW_006209227.1:347965-374840 GCF_000334495.1 Tupaia belangeri chinensis | reverse complement strand
CCCCCCCCCCCCGCGCCCCCGCCCTCTACGGTGGCTCCTAACGCATTCCCGGTGACAGACGCGGGGAAACTGCGGGTTCATCCGACGAACGTCCTTATTGAGCACCCAGCAGGTGCAGGTGCCGAGCAGCCGAGGGTGGGGGAGAACAGAAAACGAGCGTGGGAGCAAACGTGCTCTCACAAGAAGAGTCGGTTTTGAGATGTGGGGCAGACTGCAGAGCAGTCCGCCTGGCCTGGGGACGGGAACTTTTGGACCGCAAGGCTTGTCTCTAACTGCGGCTTTGATGAGAGTGGGGCCTATGGAGAAGGCGCAGGGAGGTGAGAGAGAAGCGGGGACTGCTTCCGTTGCCCAGCTCCCCTAGGGCGAGCTCTCCCTTCAACATTTAGCCAAAACAGATGGCGGGCCCATTATCTCCAGTACTTCCTGGGTGCGGGGCGCTGCCCTCGGCCCTGAGGCTGCGGCCAAGGAGGCTCCTTGGGAAGCAGACTGTGGGGGCTGGGGGGCGGACGTGGGACCCTGCTGGTGTGGGGTCAGCGGAAGGGGATGTCATGAGCCAGGGCCGAAGCACCAGTGCACTCCTCCCTTTCAGCTACCTCTTTTTCTCCCCAAGGCAAGCCATAGAAACTAGACTTTCTCTTCCCAAAAGTGAATCGTGGAAACGAGGACTGTAATTTTCCCCCGGCTTTTTGCTTTGGATCTGGCCATAGAGAAATTCTCTGACCCACCTTATCTGGTATTAGATTACAAGACCTCATTCCACAGGGTCCTGCCCATGCCCTGGAGTAGGGAATCCTGCCCAGAGCGGCCGAGAAGAATCTGAGCAGACAGGCCTCGCTGGCTTCTCCTGGTCTGTGGCTGTTAGTCGGACCCTTTATGTCCAATCACGTTTGTACACGGTTGTCCGTGCTCCAGTCACGTCTGTGCGATGAAGTCTCCATAAAGAGCCCAGCAGGACCGGCCGGAGGGCTTCTGGACAGCTGGCAGGAGAGGCTTGCAGGGAGGACTCAGTCACGCGCAGGGAAGGTGGCACCCAACTGCACTGGAAGGAAGAGCCTGAGCTTGGGGCCCTTCCAGCCCTCACCCTACCTACCTCTCCATCTGGCCGTTCATTGGTATCCGCTGCAGAATTGCTTTCCTACTTGCTGCTGGGAGAACCCGCAGGTATTCGGTCCAGAAGTCTTCTGTGTTGATGGTGAGTGAAAGCAGAAGAGAAACTGAGTCTAAGTCCCCGTTCCACCCGCCCACCCGCCCAATACTGGCAGTCTAAACATAGCCAAACACAGAAAAGCACAGTAAATATATGGTACAAAGGATACAGAACGGTTCTTCTGTCTGGAGCACTTGCCGTGGATGGAGTTTTCCGGGCTGGAAGTCGCTCTGGGTGAGCGAGTGCTAAGCGGATACCACTGCACTACTGCACTTTCTGCACACTCTGCCGGCACGCCACACTCAATCTGTACTTTTTTTTCTTGTTTCCACACATTAGAATTACTTTTTACTTTATAAGCTTTAATTTTTTAAAAGAAAACTTTTTGGCTCTTTTGTATAACACTTAGCTTAAAATGCAAACTCACAGTACAGCTGAGCAAAACATTCTCTTTCTGTATATCCTTGTTCTGTAAGCTTTTATTTTTCCTATTTCTAATTATTTTCACTTTTTACAGACACATGCACATCACACTAGCCTAGGCCTACGCAGGGTCGGGATCATGCGTACACTGTCTTCCACCTCGATGTTTTGTCCTCCTGGAAGGGCCCCGAGGAACAAAGCAGCATGAGATTAAATCAAGCACAAGAGAAATGATGCAAGCAAGTCTCCGTAAACATGATGTGTGTGAGGCCATTGCTGTCCTTACATATTTTACAGTAAACTTTTCTAAAAAACATTTTTTATAAGTAAAAGGAATACTTGGGCCAGCCAGTGGCGTGGTGGTTAAGGAGCTGAATCCCACATGGCTAACTGCACAGTTCAATTTCCAGACCTGGTGGCTTAAAAAACACGCCAGGCACATGTATGTGCATGTCCCAAATCCCACTGGCTGGCCCCTAGTTTATTATCATTGTTATTATTATTTAGGTTTTTACCATAGGATGTGTGCACTCACTGGAGAGAGACAGAGAGAGAGAAAGCAAAACATCATCCCACCAGGGCAGGATGGCCACGCTGAAATCCTTTCTCCTCCATTCTCCTCCCAGGATTTTAGGCACCCAGACACACCCCGCGTGATTTTCAACTGCCAGGTCCAGGACTCAAACTACAGTCGACTATGTGGGAGCCCAGCACCTCAACCACCATGCCACCTGCTGGCCCTTCCTTGCTTTTGGTAATATGTATTCTACATGAACTTTTATGAAAACCCCCTGGATATCGCCTCTTCAAAAACACTTTGAAGCTGGTCAAGAGGAAGAGAGGAATCTAGGCGTGCTGGACAAGGGGGCTGGGGCTAAAGCCCTTGTGTAGGTCAGCACCCCACAGTCCCAGCAAGGCTCCCAGAATAGGCAGAAGCTGGGGGTGTAGGGCCAGGCGACCAGAAAGGGAATTGGCCCCTTCAGGGTCACCTGTTTGAGAAAGAGAGACACAGCAGAAGTCCAGGGAAGAACTGCGAGGTGTTTTGGGATTTCCAGCTTTACAAAGCTTGCCTTAAACCCACACGCTCTGCCTCTTGAGCTATTTATTGCCAGTTTCTAAATTTCCAGATAGCAAACTCCCAACTTTCCAGGGGTGGGTTGGGGGATGGATCAGAGGGGCGGGATGTTAAGCAAAGGTTGGAGTCCAGGGTCAGAGAAGTTTATCTTTATCTGTGTTATTTACACGGCAAAGGTTCTGGTATTAACAGGAAACTACAAAGACCTTAAAAAAGGGCAGGATGCCAAGAATATTTCTTCCTCCTCTCCACTCACAGGCTAGAAACCATCGTAAAACAAGTGGGCTGTTTCTCTGGTGTTCAGTGTTGATATGGGATGAAGCTGGATTTCTGAAACAACACGCCTGTCTGGGTTTGCTTGGGCAGAACTCGGCCGGGGCAGAACTCGGCGGGATGAGAGCTCTGGGCCAGGCCGGCGGCAGAACAGGAGGCTGACCGTGGGCAGAACTCGGTGGGATGCAAGCGCCGGGCCAGGCCGGCTGCTGAACAGGAGGGGGAAGGTGGGCAGAACTCGGCGGGATGCCAGCGCCGGCCGGGCCTGCTGACCATGGGCAGAACTCCGTGCCTCCTTTCCCTCTTTGCTCCCTCTCTTACTTCCTGTTCTTTCCTTCTTCCTTCTTCCCTCCCTCCTCTCTTCACCTTCACCTTTTCCACTTTGTGCCTTTCTCTCTTCTCTTCTCCCCTGAGTCAGTTGTTTGGAGGGCCCATGAGGCAGGCGGGACCACATGAGCTAGGTGGAGCAAGATCAATGGGCAGGTCCTGTGGGCTGGTGGCTAAGGGAGTCAGATGCCACATGGCTGACCGTGGGATGCAAGTTCCCACCCCAGCAACTTGAAAAACATGCTAGGTGCATGTGCATGTGTACCCTAAATCTCGACAAGAGGAAAAATGGAAGAGAAGGCATTGCCCCCAAGACAATGCCCCACTGGGGTTGCTTTCTCCTTCTCTGTCTCTGTCTCTTTCTCTGGTGAGCACATGTGCCCTCTGGCAAATCAAATAAAGAAGAAGGAGGCAGTTCTTCAATGTGAGGAAGACCACAGAGAGGAGGAAGTCAGGGAGCCCCTAGACCCCACAGAGGCACCAGGCTAAGGTGGGAAGGGAAAGGAAGTTTTTATTTTATTTTTTTGAGAGGTTTTTGCTATAGAGTGTGTGTGCTCACTAGAAAGACAGAGAGAGACAGACAGAAAATGAGAAATCAACCCCCAGTGGGTATGACCATGCCGCAATCCCTTCTCCTCCATTCTCCTCTCGGGATCTTGAGCATGCATACACATGTGCCTGGCGGAGTTTAAGCTGCCAGGACCCCCAGGGGGGATGACCATGCCGCAATCCCTTCTCCTCCATTCTCCTCTCGGGATCTTGAGCATGCATACACATGTGCCTGGCGGAGTTTAAGCTGCCAGGTCAAACTGCGGTCGACTACATGGGAGTTCAGCAACACAACCATTATGCCATCTGCTGGTTCAGGGAAAGGAAGTTTTAAAACCCAGCCTGACAGGGGCCTGGCTGTGCATCGTCTACTGGGGCCTGCCCGCGGGGTGACCAGATGGACCCTGGAGTGCCAGGATTTGTTTCCTCACTCAGCCAGGGCCGCTCCCCTTTGATGGCCAAGGAATACAGATGTCACACCAGCAGGCATTCACCCGGGTCTCCACATCCAGTTTACCTGCACTTTAGGGTCTGCCGGAGGTGTGTCAGGAAGGCCTAGGGAGCATGTGACCAGGGCCATGTCTTAGGCCCCTACAGCACCTGCTGGGCCCAGGACGAATCTGTGGGGACAGCACCCGCACTGCTGAGGGGTATGGGGGCAGTCCTGTCCGTTGACACAGGCACGCACTGTCAGGAAGGTGTCTGTGCCCCAGCCTCGTGGTGACTTCCTGGGGACAGGTCAGCAGCTGAGGCTCTGGCCAGCAGAGGCAGACAGGAGTTGACCTGCGGAGTGAGGGCGGTGGAGGACTTCAAAAAGTTCGTGGGAAATGGAATCGACTTGAGTGTACTCGGTGTAAGGGGACTGTGGTGTACCCGTGCCCACTGGGGTGTACTCTCCCTCGCTCTCTGCCTCTGGTACACACAAGTGATTTCTGACAATTAAAAAAAAAAAGAAAGAAAACTAAACCAAGATGGCAAATCTATCTTTTTTTTTTTTCAAAGAATGAGTTACTTCATTTAACTTATTGTTATTATATGTTTAAATTTTGCTATAGGGTTTGTGCCCTCACCAAAGAGGTAGAGAGAGAGGAGGAAAGTGAGAAAGCAAGCCACCAGGACCAAGACTCGAACTGTGGTCAGCCATGTGGGAGTCCAGTGCCCCAACTACCACACCATCTGCTGGCTCTGTAATTACCTAATATGAATGAGCTGAGTACTTTTCTGTAAAATGCAGAGATTGTCAGACTGTATTTTAAAAAGCATATTAAATATTCCCCAAGATAGATAATCTTATATGTGCCATAGAACAAGTGAGGAGCCAGCAGGTGGTGTAGTAGTTGAGGCGCTGGACTCCCACATGTCCGACCACAGTTCAAGTCCTGGACCAGGTGGCTGGAAACACTCTAGGCACATGTGCATGTCTCCCCAAAATCCCAAGAGGAGAAGAGAGGAGAAAGGATTGCAGTGTGGCCATCCTCCATGGGTGGTGATATCTCACTTTCTGTAGCAAAAATCTCATACCCTAAAACAAAAACAAGTCTCAGTGAATTGCAAAGGACTGAAAACATAGAGTACAGTATTCAAGTTATTACATTACTAATCAATCACAAAAGTATCCAATAGGTAATCAATAACAATACGATATGTAGAACTTCTTCAAATGTGGGAACTGAGCAACACACTTCCAAGTAACGTGAACAAATTTAAAAGTTAGGAAATACTTAAAATTGAATAGAAGTGAAAGTAAAGCACCGGAATTTGTGCGATACAGCTGAATCAGTACACAGAACATTTTGTTGTTGTTCAGATGTTTTGCCATAGGCATATGTGCTTACGAGAGAGAGAGAGAGAGAGAGAGAGAGAAAGAGAGCGAGCACGCGAGGGAAGATGAGAAATCACCCCTGGGGGAGCGGGGGGATGTTCCTCGTGCAATCCCTTCTCCTCCATTCTACTGTCAGGATTTGGGGCACACACATGCACCCAGTGTGATGTTCAAGCCACCAGGTCCAGGACTACAACTGCAGTTGGTCATGTGGGAGTCCAGCGCCTTAACTATGATGCCACCTGCTGGTCCCATAGAAAGATTAAAAAAAAAAACCAAAAACTAGCTGTGGACTGGGGATTACCATGTGCCTCCTGTCCCCTCAGCCTCTTGAATGAGATGATTGCAGTTCTCCTGTCTGTCTCACTAGTATTTCCCAGTGCATGTGGAGGAGGTAGCTGGGTTTTGGTTTAACTAGTAGGGTACATGCGCTTGCCAGAGAGAGACAGAGGAGGGAAAGGGAGAAATGCTCTTCTCCCACAACTCCCAGGGAGGTGACCACACTGCAACTCCTTCTCCTCTAGTCCCTTCATGGGATTTTGGGCATGCATGCACATGCACCAGGTGTGTTTTTCGAGCTCCCAGGTCTGGGACTCTAATCATGCTGTTGGCCCTGTGGGAGGCAGCTGCCTTAACCATCATGCCCTGCTGGCCCAAAATGTTCTCTCTTTAACTCCCAGCCCTCTGCACCTGAGAACCAACACTTGAGGAACCATTCCTGGTAGCTCTTCCTCACCCAGATCTGCCTTGCATGGCAAGGGCTGGACTTTTAGCTCGAGTATGATGCTTTTGTGGGAAAGCGCTTGGAAGTTCTCGTTTCGCTTTTAGGGGAGACTCTATTTTGTAAGTGCTTGTGATCATTAGGACCCAGAAGACAGACTATGGTGGGTTGTTAGGTTGGTCTCCCCAGGGAAACACACCATATTGAATCAAGGCCTGGCCAGGTGGTGAAAATAATGCAAGCAGAGACGGATGGTGTAATTATCATCTGAGAACCTGGGATGGGGGTGGGGAAGCACTGATGTAAATTCTGGAATCCAAAGGCCAGAGCGCCTTGAGTTCTGATGTCCAAGGGCAGGCAAAGAGGGTCTCGGCTGCAGGATAGAGGGAGGAAACGCCTTTCCTCTGCCGCCAGCCTGTTGGACCATGCCCGCTCACACTGGGGGGCGGTGAGGGGTCTTCCCACTCTGACTACGGACTCACAGGCCAGAACCCCGACACATCCAGATAGAATGCTCTGCCGTTCTCTAGAATTCCTTAATCCAGTCAGGCTGACACCCCACATTAGGCATGACGTTTCCACTTGTCTAGCCAGAAGGAGCTAGCTCTTCCCTTCTGTGTGAGCGAGCGTAACTCACCTCGTCAGAACCCATGGAGCAGTGCTATGAGCCTGGGACAGGACTGAGTCCTGCAGGGCTCATCTGATCACTCTGAGATAGGCGCTTGCTGGAAGAGCACGTAACTGAAGTGAGCTATAGGGGGCGCAGGTGGTAGGGTGGTTAAGGCACCAGACTCTCCCATGGCTGACTGTGGTTAGAGTCCTGGACTTGGCAGCTTGTTTTCTCACTTTCCCTTTCTCTCTCTTTCTGTGTCTCTCTTTGGTCAAATTAAATAATAATAATAATAATAATAATAACAACAACAAATGAAATAAATATATATTTACATTTCTTTTTAAAAATAATTATTTTATTGGGAACCAGCAGTTGGCGTAATGGCTATGTCGCTGGACTCCCACGTGGTCGACCACGGTTCACATCCCGGACCCGGTGGCTTAAAACTCACGCCGGGTGCGTGTGCGTGCGTGCCCTAGATCCCAAGAGGAGAATGGAGGAGAAGGGATTGCGGCGTGACCATCCCCCCTGGGGGGTGATTTCTCGCTTTCTGTCTCTATGTCTCTCTCTGTCTGTCTGGTGAGCTCACGCGCCCTATAGTGAAAACCTCTCAAAACAAACAAACAAACAAAACTCCATAGGCTGGAAGATGGATTCTGTTTTCAGATAATCAAAATAATAATAAATTTTTTAAAAATCTGAAAAATAATGATTTTATTTAACTTTATTTTAATTTGACCAGAGTAGGACAGAATGAGAGAGAGAGAGAGAGAGAGAGAAAGTGACAAAGCAAGCTGCTAGGTCTGGGACTCAAACCACAGTCGGCCATGTGGGAGTCCAATGCCCCTAACCACCATACCACCTGCCAGCCCCAAATAAATACATATTTTTAAAATGAGGTATTGTATGGAAAGATTTTTCTCCTTGAGAAATTAAAAAGAAAAAAGAACAGGTAACAAATGTACAAGGGGACTTCAGAAAGTTTGTGAAAAATGGACTTAAAGTACTAATGTATTTTGGTGCAAACAATTTTGAAATTCATGTGTAGTTTTTTCATTAAATACATTTTCCGTAACTTTTTTAAAGGCCCTTGTACCAAATTTATATAATCAGGGAGAACAATCCATTTACCCAAGTGGCCTCTTGGTAGGGTGGGGAAGGTACTGAGAAGGCCGAAGGAGTCTGTTGTTTTGATAAGAAAGAGGGGAGGGCACGTCCTCTTCAGGGAAGGAGGGCACCCAAGAGACCTGGCTAGAGCCAGGAGCTCCAGGGAAGGGACCTAGTCTTTTTTTCTTCTTTATTCATCTATATATCAATCAATCTATAGCTATCGATCACCTATATAATCCTATTCATTTATTTCAGTTTTTTGTTATAAGGCTTGTGCACTCACCAGAGACAGACAGAGGGACAAAGAGTGAAAGTGAATGAAAGTGAGAAATCACCCACTGGGGGATAATGGCTACACCACAATCCCTTCTCCATTTTCCTCTTGGGATTTTGGGGGTGCACACACACACACACACACACCCCTGGCGTGATTTTCAAGCCACTGGGTTCAGGACTCAGACTGCAGACTTCACCATGTGGAATCCAGTCACTTTAACCTCCATGCCACCTGCTGGCTGGGACATAGTCTTTGAAACCGAGGAAGGGCAGGTGCTACAGGTTGGGGGAACATAGAAATGCCCAAAGCTTCTTCCCAGTGGGGATCTGCTCCTCCAGGGAGGGGCTGTCAACCTCGAAAGGAAAGCTGAGGCTCAGTAAGTGACACAGAAGTTGATGTGTGCCAAGGGCTGAGGACGACACCCAGGTGACACAGATTCTGTTGTCTAATGTGCACCAAAATGGCTGCTGAGGGGGCAGGTTATGAACCAAAGCAAAACAAGAAGCTGGGAGGTCACAAGTGGTCTGTCAAGAATTTCCACTGGGGGGCGCCCCGTGGCCTGGCGGTTAAGGAAGGTAGTCCCACGTGGCTGACTGCGGTTGGGATCCCAGATTCACAGGTGCCCCGAGAAACATGCTGGGCGTGTGGGTGTGCATGCCCCAAATTCTGCCAGGATGGAGAAATGGAGAAGGTCGCAGTGCCCCATGGGGGTGGGGGGTGCTGTCTCCCTCTCCCTCTCTGTCTCTGTTTGGCAAGTGCACTCGCCTTCGGTAAGTTAATAAATTAAAAAAATGTCAGAAAAGAATTGATGCTGGTCCATTGAAAAGAATGCAGGCAGTTAAGGGGCTCTACATTGTTCTGTGCGTGATGAGTTCAGAAATGCTGTGAAGAGTGGGTCACAGTGCAGACCTGTGTGTGAGGCCAGTGAGCCGTATGAGGCAACAACCAGTGTGCAGTGCCACCAAGACCTTGTGCACATGCCTCTCTTGGGCCAGAGAGGGTTCAGTGGATCTCCCGTTCCGTGGATTGCTCTGAACTGTGTTCCTTTCTCAGGGACAACCTCTTGGCTCTGGGGGAGGGGAGGGATCAGGCAGGCCCAGGGTCCCTAGAGGGGTGGGGATGGCTCTGGCGGTTAAGGAAGGTAGTCCCACGTGGCTGACTGCGGTTGGGATCCCAGATTCACAGGTGCCCCGAGAAACATGCTGGGCGTGTGGGTGTGCATGCCCCAAATTCTGCCAGGATGGAGAAATGGAGAAGGTCGCAGTGCCCCATGGGGGTGGGGGGTGCTGTCTCCCTCTCCCTCTCTGTCTCTGTTTGGCAAGTGCACTCGCCTTCGGTAAGTTAATAAATTAAAAAAATGTCAGAAAAGAATTGATGCTGGTCCATTGAAAAGAATGCAGGCAGTTAAGGGGCTCTACATTGTTCTGTGCGTGATGAGTTCAGAAATGCTGTGAAGAGTGGGTCACAGTGCAGACCTGTGTGTGAGGCCAGTGAGCCGTATGAGGCAACAACCAGTGTGCAGTGCCACCAAGACCTTGTGCACATGCCTCTCTTGGGCCAGAGAGGGTTCAGTGGATCTCCCGTTCCGTGGATTGCTCTGAACTGTGTTCCTTTCTCAGGGACAACCTCTTGGCTCTGGGGGAGGGGAGGGATCAGGCAGGCCCAGGGTCCCTAGAGGGGTGGGGATGGCTTATTTGGGGGGGGGTCTGTCCATCTCATGGGCTCCCATGAGAACATCTCTGTCTCGTTGAGTCCCCAGTCACCCAGGACTAACAGAGGAGCCCCTAGCATGGGTCTGAAAGGGTAAGGAGGCAAGGCCTACGTGGGGGTGGGGCACAGATGGCAAAAGTGGAGCTTCACACCTGCACAGCCCCAAAGGGGTGAGGCCCATCTTTTACTGTCACTGCTTTCACAGCTAGAAGTTCTGTTTCCTTTAATGCAAATATTATTTTTAAGGGGCCTCCGGCCCAGAGAACTCTTGGTCTTTCTAACAGCACTCTGTGGGAATATGCAGCTTATTTAAAGTGTTTGAAAAGAACTCACTTCTAAGCAATTTGCATTTCCAGAAAGCTTTCAATAGAGGGGCCTGAAGCATGGAGCTTGTGAATAAGGTCTTTCTGTGTTTGCCATCTGTGAAAAGGACAGGGGAAGGAGAGAAAGGAGCCATATTACACACCCCCGCCACCATCCCTAGCTGCAGGCTGAGGTGGGGAAGGGTTTGCAAAGACCCCGGGAGGGTTCTGGGCTGTGTAGGAAGAGTCCCATTTCCCCTGGAGGTTCCCAGGGAGCTGCTTTGCATGCAACGAATGTAGCCTGATTCCGGATGCCAAGGGCCTCAGTTCCAGGCAGCCTCTTCTTGCCTCAAGGATATGGCTGTGTAGGGAGGGGCAGGGTGGGCCACTGGGCCCCGGGCCCCTTGCTGGGCAGAGCCTGGCTGTCTGCTGTTTCTTTGGGGTCCAGCTCCACACTCAGATGAGCCCCTTTTCCATCCTTCTCAGCTCAGTGGGGCCTCACCTGTGTGGTTTGCTAATGCCCCTTTGGCCCCACACCTAGATCACCTTTGCTCTGAAGAGGCCGAGAGGAGTGTCTCGAGAAGCAAGGGCACTTCCACAGCCGACCCACTGAGAGTTCTCCAAAGCTTTGGCCCTGGGTAGGCGCCCCCCAGGAGCAAGCTCTAAAGGTCACAGCGAGAAAGATGGCGGTGTTTGACTAACGCCCCACCCCACCTTCCCCGTCCTCTGTACACACTAATTATTCTCCTGTGACCTGTGGTCAGCCCCTCAGGGGTGTAGCTGGAATACAAGGGTAGGAGTCTGCTCGGCACACAGAATAGCCAGCACAAAGACCCAGTGCAGGAGCGTGCTGGTGTGGGTAAGGAACAGCAAGGGGACCTCCGTGTTAGAATGGAGTGGGGCAGGCAGGGAGGATAGGAGACGCAGTTCTGAGAGATGGGGGCCTCGCGAGAACTACGGCTTCTGCTACGAGTGATATAGGAACTGCTAGGGAATTAACAATGATTGCTTATGGAATATTTCAAGAACACACAAAAGTAGTGTAGGGGGAGTGTTATAATCCACTTAGGTTAGTGTAACAAAAATACCATAAACTTGGGTAGCTTTTTGTTTTTAAAGATGATTTATTTGGTTTTATTTATCATCATTATCTTTTTTTTTTTTCCCTGACAGATTTTTGCCAGAGAGTATGTGTGCTCATTAGAGAGACAGAAAGCAAGAAATCACCCCCTCAGGGGGATGGCCACGCAGCAGTCCCGCCTCCTCCATTCTCCTCTCAGGATTTTGCGAATGTGCGCACATGCGCCTGGTGTGTCTCAAGCTGCCCAGTGTGGAACTTGAACTTCAGTCGGCCACATGGGAGTCCAGTGCCTCAAACACTGTGCCACCTACTGGACCCAATTATTATTAAAATTTGCTACAAGGCAAATGTGCTACAGAGCGCATTTAAAATTTGCAGCAGAGTGCATCTCTCTGGTGTGCTCATCAGAGACACTCCTGTGTCATCAGAGAGAGAGAAAAAGTGAGAAAGCAAGCCGCCAGGTCCAGGACTCGAATCGTAGTCAGCCATGGGAGAGTCTAGCGCCTTAATCACCATACCACCTGCTGGCTCAAACTGGGTAGTTTTTGAACAACAGGAATGTGTTTCTTACAGCTCTAGAGCCTGGGAAGCCCAAGATCAAGGTGCCAGCAAATTTGGTGTCTGGGGGTGTCTGGTAGTCCTGGGTGACTGGGGACACAACAAGACAGAGTTATTCTCAACGGATCTGGTGAGATGGGCCCCCTCTAGGGACTCTAGGCCTGCCTTGCTCTCTGGTTCTGAGATGGCATCTTCGCACTGTGTCCCTTACATGGTGGCAGGAGCCATCAAGCTCTCCGGAGTAAGGCAATATTCCCATTCATGTGACCTCACCACTTCCCAAAGTTCCCACCTTCTAATACCATCACACTGCAGATTAGGTTCAACATATGGACATCGAAGGGACATGAACATTTGGACCACAGTATGGGGGAAAAAAATCAATTTCCCCCACCACTCTGCTCGTGGCTGCTCTGCAAACTAGACCATGACAGATGAACAAGAGCAAAGCTTGTTTACACAAGCGTGGCACCTGTGGTGGGAGGTCTCAGCGCTGAGGACTGGGAAGGGCAGTTAGGATACATGGCATTCAGCAAAGGACAGCGATTACGTAGAGACACAACCAGGGAAAAGGACCCAGCCAGTTGTGGGGAGGCAAACACACCCTGATATGAGTGGGAAGTGGGAGGTAAGGGTATGCGGTTTGTGTAGACGCTTTGAGTGTCATCGCATCTCCAAGTGATAAGGTCACCACCACCCCCTCCCCCCCATAGGCGGGTTGGGAAGCGTCACTCTCACAGGGTGCTTTATGTTCTGTTTGCAGGTGGAGGACGGCAGAGCTCATCCAGCGTCTGCTTTTTCTCCATCCTTTTCATCCTAAAAGAATCTTCGTGCCAGAGTGGCCTGCTCCATGCCCCTTCAGCAGAGAAGAGGACGATGAGCCTGGCACGTACCAGTTGCCCAGATTCCACCGTCAACTCGAGGCCCGTTTGTCTCACCCAGGTCTCCACTTCCTGCCTCCTGGCACCCTGCCATTCCATCCACAGGGTCCCATAGTTATTTGTAAACAATAAGCACTTCTTTAAGCCAAACTGTAAAACCGCTTTCACACTTGAAAAGTAACACTAATTCCTCAATGTCATCAAATATCCAGTCATTTGGTCATTAGAGGGTTTTCTGCAGAAAAATAACAGGCCTTGCTTTACTTTATTTATTTTTTTAGATTTTTACTATAGGGCATAAGTGCTTGCCAGGGAGAAACAGAGACAGAGAAAGGGAGAAATCACTCCCTGGGGGGATGGCTATGCTGCAGTCTCTTCCCTCCAGCCTCCTCTTGGGATTTTGGGCACACACACACACACGCCCAGTGTGATTTTCAAGCTGCCGGGTCTGGGACTCGAACTGCACAGTTGGCCCTGTGGGATCAAGAGCCTAAGCCACCACACCATGATTTGCTTTTTTAAATGGTTGACCCAGGTGCAATGGCACACACCTGAAATTCTAGCTTCTTGGGAGGCTGAGGAGGGAAGATTGCAACATGGTAAGACTCTGTCTTATGTGCATACCCAAAACCCCGAGAGAGGAGAATGGAGAGGGGATTGTGGTGTGGCCATCCCCGCCCCCAGCCCCCCGCCAGGGTGATTTCAAGTTTTCTGCCTCTCTATCTCTTCAGCACTCACTAATTAAAATAGTCTTTCCAGGGCCAGCAGGTGGCGTGGTGGTTAAGGAGCTGGATTCCCATATGGTGGGCTATATTTCAAATCCCAGGCCCAGCAGCTTGAAATTCACGCAAGTACACGTGCATGCGTGCTCAATATCCTGAGGAGAGAATGGATGAGAAGGGATTGTGTGGCCATCTCCGCTGGGACGTGAGTTCTCACTTCCCCTCTTTGTCTCTCTCCAGCAAGTGCACCCACCCTATGGCAAAAAACCTAAATAACAACAAAAAGTCTTTCCAGTGATCACATTTATAAACCACTCGAACCTAATGGCCCAGTCCAAATCTAGGCGTACCCCAATCATTCCCAACGCCGACAGGTCTATTCATCCATGAGATTCTAGTATGTGCTGGGAAGGATTCGAGAGAGAAAAAGATCGGTCCCTGGGCCAGCCAGTGGCATGGTCATTCAGGCCCTAGATCCCACATGGCTGACTATGCAGTGTGAGTCCCAGACCCAGCAGCTTGAAAAACATGCTGGGTGCGTGTGCATGCATGTCCAAAGTCTCGAGAGGAGAATGAAGAAGGGATTGCAGCATGACCGTCCCTGAGGTGTGCGTTCTCACTCTCCCCGCTCTCTAGTGAGTGCATGTGCCTTACAGCAAACTAAAAGTAATAAAAAATAAGCAAAAATCGGTCCCTGTCCAGGACCTAACGACAGAGAGGAAGGTAAACATGCCGACAACATTGCCCACGGCTGGAATAAGGTGTGAGAACACAGCATGTGTGGTCTCCATGCTTTGGGAGTGATCCCTGCAGGCCCAGCAGTGGAGGTGCCACTCTGGGCAGAGGTCAGCAGGGGGGAAAGCCACGTGGGGGATCGGGGCTCTGTTCCCACGTTGGCCTGTACATCGCCAGGCACGTGCACGCTCCTGACCGGTGCTGGCTGGGAGGGTTGGAGGAAGATCACTGAGTGAGACCCTGTGGAGAGCCTCTCTCCCTCGAAGTAAACCTAAATGCATCCTTATTGCTCGGCCCCAATGCCGGGCCAGACTAGGAGTCTATAACTAGCCCCGGTGGCAGTGATGCAGTGGGGCAGTGGGGCAGTAGGGCGGGCACAGGTAAAAGAATTTACCAGAGACAGGGGACCAGCAGTTGGCGTAATGGCTATGTCGCTGGACTCCCATATAGTTGACCGCGGTTCGAGTCCCAGACCCGGTGGCTTAAACTCACGCCGGGCGCATGTGTGTGTGTGCCCAAGATCCCGAGAGGAGAATGGAGAGAAGGAATTGTGGCGTGACCATCCCCCCTGGGGGGTGATTTCTCGCTTTCTGTCTCTCTGTCTCTCTCTGTCTGTTTGGCAAGCGCACGTGCCCTATAGGAAACAAACAAACAAACAAACAAAAAACTCTCAAAAAGGGACCAGCAGTTAGCGTAATGGCTATGTCGCTGGACTCCCATGAAGTCCACCGTGGTTCGAGTCCCGGACCCGGTGGCTTAAACTCACGCCGGGCGCGTGTGCGTGCGTGCCCAAGATCCCGAGAGGAGAATGGAGGAGAAGGGACTGCGGCATGTCTTTCCCCCTGGGGAATGATTTCTCGCTTTCTATCTCTCTGTCTTTCTCTGTTTGGCGAGCGCACATGCCCTAAGGCAAAAACCTCTCAAAAAAAAAATCTCAAAAAACAACAAAAAAAGAATTCACCAGAGACAGAAATGTGAGCATAAGCAGAAGTCCATTAAGTTTACAGAAGGAGCGCCCTGGAGACCAGGTGAGAATGCCCAGGGGGAGGCCTGAGGTCTGCAGATTTGTGCCTCCAGAGGATTTTTTAAAAAATTTATTATTATAATTTTTAAATTTGCTGTAGGCCATGTGTGCTCACCAGAGAGAGAGGGGGAAAATGAGAAAGCAAGCTGCCAGGTCCAGGATTTGAACTGTGTTTGACCACGCGGGAATCCAGCACCTCAACCACCATGCCGTCTGCTGTCTCCCATAGGGTCTATTTTACAGTCTGTCTGGGTGGGGTAGCTGGTTCTCAGGAATGGGGAGCATCTGCCAGCCCTGCCCCAGGAGGTGCCGGCTGGACTGTGAAATTCACCTGCTGTAAAAGCTTATGGGGGGGTCTTTATCTCTGGACTTTCATACCTCAAGCAGCTTTGCTGTGTCCCTAGTGAGGCTCATCTTAGGGCCTCCTTAGTAACTCTGGCTCGCTATTTTCTTATGAACGCTTCACAGTAAACCAAAAATCACTGTCTATGGTTCAGCCCCAATACCTGGCCAGGGAAGGAGCGTGTCTATGAGCCCTAATGGCAGTGAAGATGCCCCTGGCTTTTTTGTTTGTTTGTTTTTTGAGAGGTTTTTGTGATAGGGCGCGTGCGCTCACCAGACAGACAGACAGAGAGACAGAGAGACAGAAAGCGAGAAATCACACCCCAGGGGGAATGGCCACACCGCAATCCCTTCTCCTCCATTCTCCTCTCGGGATCTTGGGCACACACGCGCAGCGTGAGCTTTAAGCCACCAGTCCGGGACTGGAACCACGGTGGACTACATGGGAGTCCAGCGACATAGCCATTACGCTAACTGCTGGTCCCGCTCCTGGCATTTTGGTGCGAAGTGTCTGTGTCGTGTGGACTGTCCTGTGCCTTGTACTCTCAGCCATCCCCACCAATGGCCCACAGTGTCCCAGGGACTATGACAACCAGCACTGCCCCACACATTCCCCTGGGGTGGAGGGCAGCACCACCTCAGGTCCCCACTACCCCAGGGGACCCACTGCAGGGGTCCTCAGCTCAGGTGGCTGTGTGTCCTGTCCCAGCACTCTGGCCTTCCTGCGGTGGTGGAGTGGATGGGGAGAGGCGAGGCCAGCATCCGACCTGGGTCAGCATCCTCCATGTTTTTCTGGGTAACAGTCACCCATGTTGGCATTCTTTTTTAAAAATAATTACTTTATTTAACTTCTTTTTTTTTCTGGAGAGGTTTTAGCTATAGGGCGCGTGTGCTTGCCCGACAGAGAGAGACAGAGAGACAGAAAGCGAGAAATCACCCCCAGGGGGGATGGCCACGCCACAATCCCTTCTCCTCTTGGGATCTTGGACACATACGCACACGCGACCGGCATGAGGTTTAGGTCCGGGATGTGAACCATGGTAGACTACGTGGGAGTCCAGCGACATAGCCATTATGCTAACTGATGGTCCCTATTTTATTTAACTTTATTTATTTATTTTAATTTGCCCAGAGAGAGACAGAGTGAAAGAGAGAGAGGAAGTAAGAAAGCAAGCCACCAGGCCCGGGATTTAAACTGTGGTTTGTCACGTGGGAGCCCAATGCACTTAACTATTCACCATGTTGGCATTTTGAAACCGTACCTTCCTTGCTCTCAGTTTACCCCCAATTCCAGTTCCAGCCTGGCCAATCAGTGCACCTGGGCAGAGCGCTGGGTTCCAGGAGGGACGAAGGGCCACTCAGGACCCTACTGCCCTCCGCTGCTGGGGACGGGCTGGCTTGCTTTCCCTGCTACACCTGACCCAGGAGGCCTGGAGGCTGTGGTCCTGCAGCTGGAGTGGAACTGGCTTTGCAAGCACAGAGAGGGGGTGGGGGGTCCCAGGGCCTGTGCCCCAGAGCCAGCCACATCCAAACCGAAACTCTCTCTTGACTTTTTTTTTGGAGAGGTTTTTGCTATAGGGCACCTGTGCTCGCCAGAAAGACAGAGAGAGACAGAGAGACAGAAAGCAAGAAATCACCCCCCAGGGGGGATGGCCACGCCACAATCCCTTCTCCTCCATGCTCCTATCAGGATCTTGAGCACACACGCACACGTGCCCTGTGTTAGTTTAAGCCACTGGGTCCGGGACTCGAACCACAGTCAACTATATGGGAGTCCAGTGACCTAGCCATTATGCTAACTGCTGGGCCTTCTCTTGACTTCTAAGAGTCAGTGTGTTCTCGTTTTGCATAGGCCCGGCTGGCTTAGGTTGCCCAGTGTTTAGACGGGTATCTCAGTACTACTCCAGGAGAAAGAGCTGGCCAGAAGCAGCAGCCACAGCCCCAGTCCCCTCTGCCACGTCTATGGCCCCGTCACCCTGACTCGTATGACAGGACTGGGACAGGACCCCACGTGGCTCCAGAAGTCAGCATTCTTGAGGAAATGGCTTCCTGGGGAAGGCTCCTGCTAGTCCATGGGAAGGAAATCCTGGGATTGGGAGCTGGTGAGTGGGTTCTGGGCCTCCCAGGGGCCTCGCAGGGGCCAGCCTGGCCCTCGCTGACTCAGCTGCCCAGCTTGCCTGTGCTGCTGTATGTGGCCCAGCTCCTCCCTGCTCCCAGGGCTGTCCCCTTGGTCCTAGCTGGCCCGTTCACACAAGTGCAGAGCTACCCGGGCACCGGCACGGCCAGTGGATCCCTTAGGTGCATTCGGGGTTACCTTGCGCCGCCCCCACTCTAACCCCTTGTTACAGCTTCGGAGCGCATGGCTGACGCCCACCCACAGCCTCTACTCTTTGCTGGGGCTTCCTCTCCGGAAGGGAATTAGCCTCCTCTGCCCAGCAGCCCTCCCCCTGCGCTGCAGGTATAGCTGCACCCCAGCTTTCCCTGCCTGGGGGCGTGTGGCACGTGTTCTGGGTCTCCCAGGGTGGCCCCAGCAGAAGCGGGCTCTGGTTGTCCTCAGAGGCCACTGCACCAAGTACCAGCTGCCCTCCCTTCCCTGGTGGACAGACCTCCTCTCCTGCTGGTGTTTGCTGGGATCACCTTAGACTAAGCCTTTGGCCTTGGCTGCTCAGGAGCTGGAGGTAAGACCCGCCAGGCACCCACGGCTAACAGGCTGTAGGTCAGTTCACAGGTGAAGCTACCAGCCTGTTCTAGAGACAGCGTGTCCCTGGGCACGGAGCCCCGCTCTGCAAGGTGCAGGCCTGGAAAGGAGCCAGCACGTTCCTCTGGCTCCCACTGACTGGATTACCACTGGGCGGAAGTGCAGTTGGATAGTTACGTTAGGTCGGATTAAGCTTTACCGTCCCTTCTCTTAGAGTGGGAAAGTGTAAAACAAACTAGGTGGTCTGTGAGTGTGTGCAAAGCTGGGGGCTCCACCCTGCGCCCGTGGGCCCGAACAGGAACGGCAGGTGCCCACTCTGGTTTACCTGTGGCTCAGAAAAAGCCACAGAGGCCCCACACTTACCTCCCTGCCCATGTGCCAAGCCCAACTTTTATGTCTCCGAGTAGAACACACTAAGGAGACAGAATTCTATTTTTTTCTTTTTCTATTCAGTGGGTGACAAGTGAGATCCTTTGATGGAAATTGGATCTGTAAGACAAATAAGGGCAGACCTATTAGCTTAGGCAATCCTCCGTGACGCAGAACTCTGTGGCTTTTCAGTTTTCAGCATCATGGGTGGGAGCTAAGATCTTTCTGCAGAAAACGAAATGATTTAAGACTCACATTTTCTTCTATCCTACACGTCCACTCTGTCGCCACTCACAGCCTCCGGAGGAGGTTCTCATTTTCCCTCAGGCTGTACGCCTTTGCAAAGTGGCTTGCATAGACTTGGCTGGTCAACGTACATTCCTTCCCTCTTACCACTCCCTTCCCCAAGGGCCTCGGAAGCTAAGATGGGGCCTCACTTTCCAACAACTGGGCCACCGAATGGAGGAGATAAATTCAACTTCCTCCTCGCTCAGCTCCTTCCCTGGCCTCCCTGGCCTCCCTCACTCCTATCTGGAGAGGCCAGCGCTTCTGGAGAGGCCAGCGCTTTGCTTCCTCCGTGAACCCTGTGCACTCTGTCCCTGCGCCTCGGCTCTGCTTCAGGGAGCCTGGGAGGAGCAGGGGAGGGTTGAAGATGGCAGTGGAAGGCTTGCTCTTGCCCTCAAGGATCTTGAATACCGCTGGCAGAAGGGCCGTTTGCACACATAGGACTTATCTGCCCAAGGATGGAAGAAATCGCGGCAGCTGGGGTGCTGGAGGAGACAGGGGGGCTGCAAAGGGTAGATGGACCTGGGCAAGGGCTTTCTGAGCAGGGAGAACCTACCAAGAAAGGCCTGAACTCTGTAGGAGCCTGCCTTTGCTCTGCCCGTCCCGCTTCCTTCCATCCAGTATCCTTGACAGGGGAGCCACCCCAGGTCAGTGGGAGCCA
Organism: Tupaia belangeri chinensis; assembly: GCF_000334495.1. Classification (NCBI taxonomy): domain Eukaryota; kingdom Metazoa; phylum Chordata; class Mammalia; order Scandentia; family Tupaiidae; genus Tupaia; species Tupaia belangeri. The sequence continues at coordinate 355,135 of NW_006209227.1, read as the reverse complement.
GGGAGGAGGTGGGCGGGGAGCTCCATTTGCAATGATCCTAATCATGGCCCTAGCATTGTTGGAGAGCAGCCAGGGCCCCAAGAGAGCCATGCCAGCCCCCCCTGAGGCCAGCAATGAGTCCCTCTGACAGGCATGTCCTGGTCCACTTGTAAAGACCACCTCCACCCAGAGAAAGGAATGGGGGCCCACATACCTGCCGGACTGTGGGCCTGGGGAAGCTCGTTCACAAGGACTCAATGACGTAGTAGGCAGCTCCCAGGGCCCCCAGAGCCACAGCCATCATCCCGAGAGCCTGGAGCACATTAGCTACAATGACTGGAGTGTTTTCTTGCAGGTTTTCTGCAAAGTAGAAAGTGGGGGTGTGGGAAGTCGGGCTGGAGTGCCCATCTACAAACAGGAGAACTTGGGCATCAGGGGCCCTGGGGATGGCAGGAGTCCCCACCTCCTCACCATTTCTCTTCCTCTCCAGGGGACACTTGTTTCCCTTACCCCTTCCAGCAAGTCCCTACCACAGATCCCTTCCATTCCCCACCCCCAATAAGACCTGAGGCCGAACTGGCCTGGGACGCCTGCCCTGGACTTTCACAGGGGAACATATGATGAAAAACTATGCATGCAGCTCAAGATTTGTTTGCACCGAAATAAACTGTACTTTAATACCATTTTCTACAAACTTTTTGAAGTGCGCTCGTATTTCATGCACTGTGAAGGGAGGAAAGACACAGTCATGCTAATAACCATGAGGGGGGCATTTGAAAGATGCAGTATCAATTTTGATAAAAATCCTCAAAGGCAGGAAGTCCTACTTGATGTGATTGTGTATTTAAAGCCAAGAGCCATCATCACACCCCCGTGAGAACTGTGAAGACTGTGGACGCAGCAGCTAAAACATGGACAGAACTACAACTACACCTCCCTGGCCAGGCGGGTGCAAGGACTTGCCCTCGCTTCCCTAATGCTGAGCCTCCTTTGTGAGGTTTTCTCCACCCGGACTGCAGGACTGCACTCTCCTATCGGGGCCAGCCAAGATCCAGGACCATCTCGCTCAGCAGCAAAGTCTGGCTTGTTTTTTGTTTTGTTTTTGTTTTTTTTTTGAGATGTTTTCACTATAGGGCGCGTGCGCTCGCCAGACAGACAGAGAGACAGAAAGCGAGAAATCACCCCCCAGGGCGGATGGTCACGCCACAATCCCTTCTCCTCCATTCTCCTCTCGGGATCTTGGGCACGCACGCACACGGGCCCGGCGTGAGTTTTAAGCCACCGGGTCCGGGATGCGAACCGCGGTCAACTACGTGGGAGTCCAGCGACATAGCCATTACGCTAACTGCTGGTTCCCAGTCTGGCTTGTTTTGAAACCTTTGAGCCTCCCCTGTGGGGCACACGGCATCTTTTGTCTCACGTGTTAGTTTTTAAAGGCATTTGTCTTAGCTCATCACAGAAACTGTCTCCATGTTAAGGGGAGAGCCCCCGTTCTGTCCCCCGTAGCACCAGCACCCCTGACCGGATTTAACAGGTGGGAGATATGTTTGGCCCCAAGCACGCTCTCCCCACACCCCCATGTCTGTATGTCTTCATGTGTAGGGGAGATGGGATTTTTTTTAGCTGTGACCAAGAGGGGACTGGGAAGAGGAACAGGATGAGGGATGGATGGGCTTCGTCCCTTGGGGTAGAGAGGTGAGCCCCCCAAGTGGAGGGGCCTCTTCTATGGCGATTTGTGAGGCCCTGATGCAAGCAGACCTGCCCTGGGACCCAGAGCTGGGGGTAGGTAGTGGTCTTCTCCAGTCAAGGGCAATAGGAATTGCCCAATAGAATTGGGGCTTGCTCTTCTGTGGAGGAGCATCTGAGTTACCACCAGTTCTTACTGAACTCTGGAGGACAATCTTATGCGGGTTGAGAACCAGGAGCCCTGCCTGTGGCATGGGCCCCGGAGTGACCAGGTGTGCACACATGCACTCGTGCCCGGCCGCCAGAGCCAGGATCTGAACAGCAGAGCTGCTGAGCTTCCGAAATGTTGAATGGCTAGGAGGCGTGCACCCTGGGGAAGAGAGGGTGCCCATGGAGAGAAGAAAGAGGATCCCCCCCCACCCCCGGAAGAAGAAGCTCCCACTAAGGAGGAAACTGGCGCCCCTCTGGGCAGGTGGGTGGGCACCTAGGAGGGCCTGTCAGAATGGGTCCTGCCCGTCCAGCTCCAGGAAGTGACAACAGAGGGTGGAGGAGGTGACACACGAGGTCTGGGAACCCTGTGCCCGAGGCCCCAGCCCCCCACGCGCCCCGGGACCTGTAGAAGGTGAGCAGGTTTGGGAGTCCTCTCCCTGGCACGGCCTGCCAGTCCCGAGGCAGAGGCAGAAGGACATCAAAGATGCGGCTGTGGCACAGCCCCAGACGGTGCCTGCAGGCAGAGCTGCCAGGGCAAGTGGCGCAGGAGCAGGGGCGTGGGCCCGCGTGAGTCAGAGGCCCTGGGTGGACAGAGAAGGAGACAGGTGAGGGGTGCACCTGCCTCCAGGAGGCTGGGGGCACCCTGGAAGACAATCTGAGAAGGCTCCCATGCAGCCACTGCACGGCCAGCAGGACGAGCCTAGACTTTCCCGAGGATGGTCACGGGTTCAGGACGGTCACGGGTTCAGGACTGACTGCCCAAGGAAGGCTGTCTCCCGCAAAACGTTCTCTTACCAACAGGAGAGAGGGGAAAACGCCTTTTTATAGACTGCTGTTATCTAGGAACGATAAAAAAAGAAAAAGTTGCGCGCTCGCAGCTGTGCGGTGTCACGACTGGCCTGTGAGTGCAGTATTGCTAGTCTCGCTTTGCAAATGTGGAAACCGAGGCCACAGGATCTAAGGGTGTGCCCTTGGAGCAGGCCAAGGATTTCCACCTTGAGGATTTGCAGGTGACAGTCATCCACCAGGGGCTGCTCTGGAGCCGCCACGTCCCTTCCATCGAGGGGTCTTGATGCCTCCTGAAGACCACTGCTGCTCTCGCTCACAGTGCTGGGCACATCCCCAGACTCATCTTCCGTTTCTGTCCTCTGCGGGTGTGGATCCCAGCAGGACTCAGAGATGGCGCCCTCTGTTGGGGAAGATTATTTCCAGCCGGGTACCTTCCTCCTTTTCCAGACTCTGCTGCTTTTCCTTTTTTTAATCCCAGAGGGCATGTGTGCGAGAGAGAGAGAGAGAGAGAGAGAGAGAGAGAGAGAGAGAGAGAGAGGGGAGACTCCCAATGAGGACAGTGCCCCTTTCCTCCACCCCTCCTTGCTGTCGAGATCTTGGGCCACAGGCACCCGTACCTGGCCACCAGGGCCAGGATCTGCACAGCAGTCGGCTGAGGGATGTGGCTCCCTCCACACAGTGCCTAACGCTGTGCTATGGGGCGGCCCAGAGCCTGCTCCTTTCAGCTTCCAGCCCCACTCTCCACCAAGCCAGAGTTCAACCCAGCAGGCTCAGCACACCTGCTTTGATTCTGGATTGGGAAGGGAGACTTACTGTTTTTTAGTTAAATTTTTTTTTTTAGGAACCAGCAGTTAATGTAATGGCTATGTTGCTGGACTCCCACGTAGTCGACTGCAGTTTGAGTCCCGGATCCGGTGGCTTAAACTCACGCCGGGCACGTGTGTGTGTGTGTGCCTAAGATCCTGAGAGGAGAATGGAGGAGAAGGGACTGCGGTGTGGCCATCCTCCCTGGGGGGTGATTTCTTGCTTTCTGTCTCTCTGTCTCTTTCTGTCTTTCTGGCGAGCACATGCGCCCTATAGCAAAAACTTCTCCAAAAAAGAAAAAGAAAAAAAAATCAATATATAATTCCCAGACCATAAATTCACCCTTTCTGAGATCCAGTGGTTTTTAGTATATTCACAGAGTTGTGTGACCATCACCAGGGCCTAATTTCAGAACATCTGGAAATGTTTCGCCTGCCCCAGATGAAACCCTCACCCCCACTCCCAGTCACTGCCCACTCCCACGGGCCAATACATGTGTCTGTCTGGACATTTCGTGCACACAGGATCATGGGTTATGTGGGGTTTGGGGGAAACTGACCTTTTCCATCTATATTTTTTTAAAAGATTTTTGCTATAGGGTGTGTGCACTTGCTGGAGAGACAGAGACAGAGAGACAGAAAGAGATAGAGAGACGGAAAGAGAGAATTCACCCTCCAGAGGGATGGCCACGCTGCAATCCCTTCTCCTCCGTTCTCCTCTTGGGATCCTGGGCAAGCAGGCACATGCTTCCAGTGTGAATTTTAAGCCGCCAGGTCCAGGACTCTAACCACAGTCGACTACGTGGGAGCCCAGTGACGTAACCATTACGCCATCTGCTGGTCCCCTAATTGAAAAAAAATGCCCCCCCTCATTCATGATAGAGTGTTGCCCACACAAGAGACAGAGAGAGGGAGAGACTCCGCAGTGTGTGGTCACCGCGTGGTCCCTTCCTCCAGCCCACTGGATCTTGGGCACTCGCATGCGTGCCCGGTGGATTTCCAGCTGACCATCCTGGGGATCTGACTGTCCTGGGGACCGTTCACCGAGGCCAAGCGGGATCTGGCTTCCCTTTGAGCAGCACATCCGGGGGCCGCAGAGCCAGCCTGACTGGCCTAGCAGTTGAGGCCCGTGCCTGCCGCTCGTGTCAGTGTACCTCCCTTTCTGCTGCCCAGTGGCCTCTGCATGGCGGTACTTCACCCCCCATTTTGCTCATCTGTTCGCCAGCTGATGGCAACTTGGGGCATTTCCACTTTCCAGTTATTATGGAAATGCCGTTAGGAATATTCATGTACAAGTTTTTGTTGAAGGATTTTTGAATTCTCTGTGGTGGGTTTGGAGACGCCGAATTGCGGGTCATATGGGAACATCGTGCTCCGAGGAACTTCCAGGCTGTTCTCCATAGCTGCTGCGCCGTTTTACACTCCCGCCAGCGATGCGCCAGGGCTCCACTTCCTCCCGTCTGACAATCGCCATCTAGTGTCACACCAGTGCTTTCTGGACTACAGTGCTTTCTGCATAGGAAAAGGCTTGGGTGCTAGAAAAGGGCTTTACTTAAAGGCTCTCATCCCAGATCTCCAACATGCCTGCACACCTGGGCTCACGGGGGGAATTCGTTCGGGAGAAGCATAGTGTCCACCACAACTGTGAGCAAGCTACCAGTGTTTCTTTTTTCTTTCAGAGAGATTTTTGCTATAGGGTGCGTGCCCTCACCAGAGAGACAGAGAGAAACAGAGAGACAGAGAGCGAGAAATCACGTCCTGGGAGATGGCTACGCCGCAATCCTCTCTCTTCTATTCTCCTCTCAGGATCTTGGGCATGCACACACATGTGCCTGGTGTGAGTTTTAAGCCCCTGGGTTCGGGACTTGAACAGTGGGAGTCCAGGGATGTAATTATTATGCCATCTGCTGGTCCCACCGGTGTTTCTTGCTTTGCCTCCTCAGTGGTCCAGATTCCTCTCTGGGGGCGAGTCGCTTGCATTCATTAAAAGATTTGGGAGTGGGATGCTTGTTTCCTGCAGAGACCAGCTCTGAAGGCTTTAATTCAGAAACGTTTGTCTCTGTGGTGGATGACCCCGATAAACACGACACACAACACAACACGAACTCTGACACGCAGGTCAGGATGGAACGAGCTTAGCCACGGGAGGAGGGTTGCCACGGGGATGCCTCAGCTTTAGCTCTCGCTCACCTCTCCTGTTTCTTGCACACCTACACGGTCCCGCGGATGAGCTGGGGTCCAGGGGTGTGGCCCGCTCAGGGCCACAGAGCCACAGGCACTGGCTCAGGGCAGATCCAGGGGCAGCTCTTGGGGACCACCAGGCCTCTGGGCATTGGAAAGCCAGTGCAGTGGTTCAGAGCGAGGGTTCTGGAGTCAGAACAGACTGAGGGCTCTCGGCGCTCCCAGTGCCAGCTCAGGGACGAGCTGTTTGATGCCGTGAGCCTCGGCTTCCCCTCTGCAACGTGGAGACGGTGACAGTACGGCCCTTACAGGCCTGTCGGTGACAAGGCTATAGAGACAGCTGAGCGGATGCTGGTGCACAGGAAATGCTTGGTGGTAAACGCCACACCCCCATGGCAGGAGCAGCAGCCACGTCCTGAAAGCCACCTGAAGACTACCTGCCAGCCAGGGCTCACCCGGACTCTACCTGGCTACCGGGAAGTGGGGAGCCACTTTTCCCTGACAGCCTTTCTATTTTCAGGCAGAGTACATGGATGGAAAGGCTTTTTGGTTGACGTTGTTTGCTATAGGACAAGTGCGCTCGCTGGAGAGAGACGGAGAGAAAGAGAAAGAGAGACAGGAAGTGAGAAAGCACCCCCCAGGGGGAATAGTCACGCTGTGGTCCCTTCTGCTTCATTCTCCTCTTGGGATTTTGGGCATGTATGCACATGTGCCTGGCATAATTTTCAAGCGGCAGGGCCACGGACTTGAACTGTGAGGTTCACCGTGTGGCATCCAGCTGCCTTAACCTCCAGGTCATCTGCCGGCCCTGGAAAAGTTCAAGTCGGGCAGAAATCTGTATCTAGCGTCTGCCATGGGTAAAGTTACCAACTCAGCAAATAAAAACACAGGGTGGCATGCAAATTTGGGACATGCATACTAGAAAATGATGTGTTATTTGTCTAAAATTAAAATTTAGCTGAGATTAAAACTTTTTTTTAACTGAGAATCCTGTGTTTCATCTGGCTACCCTAGTCAGATCCATGGGCCCTTAGTCAGATCTCTGGGGACAACAGGGGACAGGTCCGCTCCCGTGTGATAGACAGACATCCTCCAATTCCCTCAAGCAACTGTCAATTAGCTCTTGTTTCCCCAGCCCTTCTCATCCTCCATCAACCTAAAGTATCTTCTCTGAACTCGTTAGGCATCTTTTACTACCCACAAGATAGTCCAGTGAGGACAGAGTAAACAACATGAGCACCTCCCTCGGTCTAAAACACATACTTCTATTAATGCATCCTCAGGTTTTATTTTTCAACAGTCGCATACTTCTAATGAGCTAATTAAATGTTATAAGTATGTGTGGTTGTCTTAAACGAGACCCAGGATGGCGAGGAATGACAAAAGCCAGGAATCCTGGTCTCTGGGCAGAAGCAAAACCAAAACCTTCACACTCTACACAGCTCCCAAGTACTTTATCCACACATCGCTACCCTACAAGAACCAGCCTGTGGAGTGGCCCAGAGACTCCCTCAGCAGCAAG
>NW_006209227.1:342841-347952 GCF_000334495.1 Tupaia belangeri chinensis | reverse complement strand
GGCAGGAGGCTAGAAGACTGCCCACCTGTTTTCCTGGATTGAGGGGCTGCTTTGGCTTTGGCATCGGCAGACAGCAGGCACCGAGAGGAGCGTCGGGCCTCAGGAGGAGGAAGAGCCGGGGGCTCAGGCTGCTGCGGTGTGGGTTCTGGGGCAGGAGGCTGGGGTGCGGGCTCAGGGTTGGGCTGCCGGGGAGCGGCCTCAGGGTTGGGCTGCCGGGGAGCAGGCTCAGGGCTGGGCTGCCGGGGAGAGGCGTCATAGCTTGGCTGCGGCGGGGTGGAGTCCGAGCTAGTATGTTGGGAGTTTGAGTCCCGGCGGCGCCTGGGCTCTGACCTTTTCTTCTTGCCCTTCTTCATGGTGGGTCGTCCCAACCTAACGTGGACCTACATGAGCTGCCTAATTTCTTGGCTCCCTCCTGGAGGGGCCATGAGCCCTCTGCCCTGGGAGTATGGCTCTGGCCTCCAGCTGGACCCGGGCCCCACAGAGAACAGTCACTCGCACCTCCTGTGAGGTCACAAAAGCCAGGGTGGCTCCCAGGCAAAGTTCTGGGGACAGCCTTCTCCGCAGACACCTGCTTGGAGGCCTTCCTCCTCCACACTGCAGGGACAGACTGAGGGGTGCAGTGGCCCTGCCCTTCAGGCTGGGGAAGCCTGGCTGTGGGGCCTGGGAGAACCGGACCCTCAAGATTCTGCTGGGGAAGCGCCATCTTTAGACACCTTCCTGCCATACTCCTGGGTCCCTCTAAGGCACCGTGGCTGCGGCGCTCAGCTCTGTCACTGGCTTCCACATACCACCCCCCAAAGAGAAAAGAAACCCTATGCTCACTATGCATTTTATGAGTTTTGTTTGTCTGTTTTAAATTTCTTGCCATAGGCATGTGTGCTCATCAGAAGAGACAGAGAGAGGGAAAGGGAGAAATTACCCTTGGGGAGATGGCCATGCCACAATTCCTTTTCCTCCATTCTCCTTCCAAGATTTTGGGACATGCATGCACACATGCCTGGTGTGTTTTTCAAGCTACCAGGTTCACCAATTGAACCATGGAGTTGGCCATGTGGGATCCAGCACCTTAACCACCATGCCACCTGCTGGCCCTATTTTGTCCATATTAGGACAAAATGAACCTTCCTGAAGATCTAGGGCCTTCCTTTCTTTCTTTTTTTGCTGCAGAGTACATGCACTCACCAGAAAGACAGAGACAGAGAGACAGAAAGCGAGAAATCACCCCCCGGGGGGGTGGCTACACCACAATCCTTTTGAAATCACCCCCCAGGGGGGATGGCCACACCACAGTTCCTTCTCCTCCATTCTCCTCTTGGGATCTCAGGTACACATGTACACGCGCCCGGCGTTGAGTTTAAGCCACCAGGTCCGGGACTAGAACCGTGGTCGACTACGTGGGAGTCTAGCAACATAGCCATTATGCCAACTGCTGGTCTCAGACTTAGGGCTTTTCTAAAGGCATTACCTTCCATGGCTCACAGCTTTCTACCATCCTACAGCAGCCTCCCTTCCTCCAAAGCGTGCCCTCCCCAGGGGCAGGAGGGAGCGTGGGGATCCTGACTTCTTCAAGAACCCTTGCACGTGGCAAGGAATTGTTCTTAACGTCGGAACAGCTATCCAGAAGGCCAACAGTTCTCAAACTCGTGACTTTGGCAGTAAGAGACCCCTCCCAATCAACAAATTGGTTGGGTCGAGCAAGAGACTATGACTACGCAACTTTTCATTTTAGGTCGGAAGAGGGAAAAGTCTTGAAAAGACAACCTGCACTGCACTTGGACTGCAATGCCAGGTATGTTCACACGAAGAGAGAGGAGACTCCACACCCACCACGAACGCACCGAGTCAAGGTGAGCACGCGCTGTTGGCTCCATGACCTGAGGCTGACACTCCTGCCCCGCGGCGAGGCTCGGGGCAGACCCAGCTGGATAAAATGGCTCAAAGGCCAGACCCGTGAATTATGAGACGACAGGGCACACTTAGGGCTTCTGAAGCCTGAGAGGACCTCAGTGATTATCTTTAAACAGAAGGGGACACAGGTTTAGAGAAGTGAAATTACTTTTCCAAGGTCCCACAGCTGGTTGGAGGCACTGACAGGGCTAAATTCCAGTTCCGGTTTCTTCTCGTGACCCCAGAATGACACAGGGAGTCAGATAATTATACAGGTTTTAAAATGAACGAGTTAAAAAAAAATCCCTTGAATGAGGAGCATGAAAAGAGAATGCAAAGGCAGGAGGGATTAGAAATGAAGGGAGGCTCACACCTACCACTTGGGGTGCATACGGCTGACCTTGGTGGAAGGAGGTTGAGGGAGCAGTGAGTCTCCCAGAAGGTGGTAATTCCCTGAGTTCCAGAGCAATGGGTTCCTCCAGGAGATGTATTTAGGGTCGGAGAGACTGGAAATTGGCCAGGAACCCCACTGGGATCTAGCAGGGAGGTCAGGAACTCCTAAGGTTCATCTCTGCAAAGCTGGATTTCAGGCACCACTGAACTGAGACTAAGGGCCTCACCCTGGTTAAAATTTGGGTTTTTTTTTTTTTTTTTTTTTTTTTTTTTGCTATAGGGCGCGTGCGCTCACCAGAAAGACAGAGGGAGACAGAGAGACATAAAGCGAGAAATCACCCCCCAGGGGGAATGGCCACACCGCAATCCCTTCTCCATTTTCCTCTCGGGATCTTGGGCACACACAGCGTGTGTTTAAGCCACCGGGTCTGGGACTAGAACCGCAGTCGACTACATGGGAGTGCAGCGACATAGCCATTATGCCAACTGCTGGTCCCAGAATCAGGATTTCTTAACTCAGCCCTGCTGGCATCTCGGGCGGTTAGTGGGATAAGGCTGTGCTGTGCACTGTGGGAAGTTCAGCAGTATCCTCGGTCTCTACCCACCCGCACTCCCTACCCTACGACAACCAAAAATGTCTCTGGACATTGCTAAATGTCCCCTGGGGGTGGGGTGGGCTGTCAAGATGGCCCTGGGTTGAGAACCACTGATTTAAATGACTCAAATATGGGCAGACACAGAGCAGGGTTTCCTGGTAGAATGGGAGTAGCATTCTGTTTCAGCTGAAGGGGCCAAACAGGGCACAGAAAATAGGTCCCTGTCCCCGGGAGAAGGGGGAGGAAATGGAGCACGCTTGGGGGGGTTGGGGGCTGAGAGTTTTCCTTTGGCTGCAAAGGAAATCCGTGTGGGTATGTAGTAAGGACGGCCCCAAGGACCCGTGCAGGCAGGGCACTGGTCAGAGATGGAGTCCCGGAAGAACGAGGGCGAGTGGCACTGTGGTCCGTCTTCCATGGCCCCACGCCTTCTGCTGGAGCACAAGTCCCAGCCCGGAAGCCTGACTCCTCTATGATATGATCACAGCCCATGCCCTGGGCTCAACGGGCCGCCATGCCGCCGGTCGCGTCCAGCTCTAGGCCACTGTAAGTGCAGGGGGTCTCGCAAACACGCCTACTTTTCCTGCACTTGTCAAAGCCCTCCCCCTCATCACCTCCTCCTCCACGCCCCAAACATGGCCGTGGTCAAGACCAGTCCCAAGCAGACCCATCTCCTGTACTGGAAGCCATCTTTCCCACGCTGAGCCCAGAGTGTGTTTGTATGACACCAACCACATTCTGTGTGGCATTAGAATCATTCCTAGCCTTGTCTTCTCTCTCATAGCCCAACCCCAAGACCGTGGAGACCATGATGGCTCACAGTCCGGGGGAGAGGCTTCCTGGAAGTTGGCCAGATTGAATGAAGGTGAAGGTAGGAGAACGAAGAAAGTGGGAAGCCTTTGAAGGCAGTGTGTTTGTGGGTGACGGATGAGGCATTTTAGAGACTTCATGGCTAAGGGGTTGTTTTCAAAGCTGGACTGGGCTTTTACTGGGCTTGGCTGGAACAGTCCCTAGGCGAGGGTCTTTCCTAACCAGGTGTGCCGCCAGGTAAGAGCAGGCGATTAGGGGAGCGAGAAGAGGAAGTCTAAGGGAATACGCAGCTAGGCAGTCAGGATAAAGCCAAATTCCCCATCCAGAAGGCCCTGGCCCTCTGAATTTGTCCTGGGCACCAAACATGTCACCGTTTGTTTTTTGGTTCAGTGGCACCCCAGACATCAACGGGTCCCTCACTCTTACATGGCACATGGGAGGGAAACTGGCCCATAGAGAGGATGGCAGCTCTGGTCACCAGCCGGAGGTGGCAGAATCTGGACTCCCCCACCCAAAGCACTTCCTGGGTCCCCACTGCCGCCCCTGAGAAAGCAGAGCTGGAAGGGACTTTGAGAGACAAGGTATTTGGGGCTCTTTTAAGAGCTCTTTGCTAAGGGTCTTTAGACCTGCAGATTAAGTGCCTGGGGCCACAGGCTTGGACCCTGGATAGGAAGTCTCCAGGGTTGCCGGGAAGACTCTGGAGTAGGCATGTGTTTCTCTAGCACCATCCTAGAGGGTCGCTGTGATGTGACAAGCCCTGAGCATGATGCCTGCTTGACAGTAGGCAGCTCTTACTGTGATTTTTATGCCCTGGTAAAGACTAAAGCAGCAAGGGATGAACAAGTGGATGTGGACGGGCGGAGGAGCCCCTGTCTGCAGAGCCCAAACCAGTACCTTACAAGAGTGTTATTCTGAGAAGTGAGAAGCGATGCCCAAGTGTGGGTAGGGCAGAGGGGTGGGAGGTGCGCTCCCCTCCCATGGATTAATCAGAACCCTTTTGACACTCAGATGCCCCAGGGGACCTGCCCAAAAAAGTTCCCCAAAGTCCTGGAGGCGCCAGGAAGAAGGGTCGTGACGTTGGGGATTTGTCCGCCGCTCAGGGGAGCTGCAGGGTCGAGGGACAAGCCTGTATGTAAGCTCCCTGGCCCACAACCGGGGCGCCCACGGCAGCCCGGGTTCCTAGCCCTCCGCCCTGAGGCCCCTCACCATCTGTCTGAGTCTCCCGATCCACTAGGGGGACCCTGTGCGTTTGACCCGCGGCGCGCTGGATGGCCAGGGTGCCCTCGGGGCGACTGGGGCAGAACACGGCCGTGTGCACCTCGACGGCTGGGCTGTGCGGGGCGAAGACGCTGCACAGCAGGGTCTCCATACGCCGGCGCGCCTCGGCCTCCTCGTCGCTCCGCGGCTGCACCACGATGCCGACGAGCG
>NW_006209227.1:324418-342433 GCF_000334495.1 Tupaia belangeri chinensis | reverse complement strand
CTCGGCGGAGTCTGGGGGCCCAGGTGGAGCCGGAGGCGCCCTGCGCTCGCGCGAGTCCGCGGCCTGGCGCCCGGCGCACCGCGGCTTCTCAGTGGCGCGCTGGTACTTCGCTGCCGGACAGTCTGCGCCGTTCGCCTCGCTGTCTCTCGAGCGCTTGGGCGGCCGCCTGGCGGAGTAGCTGGAGCTGGTGTGGCAGCTGGTGCGAGTGGAGGAAGGTCCTGCGCGCTGATCCGCTGGAGCCTGCTCCAGAAAGTTCTGCAGGGTCGTGCAGCACTCATCCGGCTTCCAGAGCTCGCTCATCAGCAGCACCTGGCCGTGGCCCTCGACGGCCTGGGCCAGAGCCTGTAGCTGTGCCCCGGCCTCCTGTTCCTGCGGGGCCCGGGAGGGCTGGCCCCCAGTCCTCTGCTCCATGTCCAGTCCAGCTCCCTTGCACCTCTGGGCCCGGGCCTCCGTTGGCCAAGGGAAAAGCCGCCCTTCCCTGGAGCATGTCACAATACCCCTGCCCCCGACCTCTTCCTGTCCAGGCCGAGGGCGTCCGCCCTGCTATTCCTTGGGAGTCTTAGACACAGAGTAGTTGCCGTGGGAGGGACACTGGTGTAACACCGGCTGCGTTCCTTTCTCCACCCTTTCGTATGCCCGAGGCTTCCAAACACACATCCTTTTATCCCATGGGTGTAATTTTCTGCCCACCCCTCCACGTAAGAAACGTATTTGTGCAACTGAGCCACGAAACAACTCCTTGAGCCTGGGACGTTTGAAACGCAGCGAGGAGCAGAGTGCGGGTTCTGGGTGCTGCGGCCTGGGAGGTGGGCCCTGGCCACACCCAGCCCCATGGCTCTGGGCAATCTGGGAGCCAGAGTCCTGAGGTATTAGAAATTGCCGGGGCTGCGGAGATGGTTGTGGATACCCATCTTTCCAGCCGTCCATGAGTACCAGAGGCCTGCCAAAATGCCAGGAAAGCAAAACCAAACGTAGGAACATCCTTAGCTGCCCCATGCTCCAGGTGAGCAGAGTGCCCTGGGAAGTGGGACAGAGACCTCGACAGCCACAGAGACTGGGAAACCCCAGTGGGAAAAATGGTTCTTTCTGTAAATAAGTAAATAAATGGCACCACCTTGTTCTAATTATTATTATTATTTTTGGAGAGGTTGCTTAGGACGCGTGTGCTTGCCAGAAAGGCAGAGACAGAAAGTGAGAAATCACCCCCAGGGGGGATGGCCACACTGCAATCCCTTCTCCTCCATTCTCCTCTCCAGATCTTGGGCAAGGTGGCATGACTTGAAGCTGGGCACCTCCTTCTCAGGGCATGACTTGAAGCTGGGCACCTCGTTTCCACATTCCATCGATCAGAGCTTGCCATGTGACTAACCCTGGCCACAAGATAGACTGCAATATGATATTTAGCCTCTTCCTGAGTGGTCAGGCACCCAGCGAATCCTTGGGGACTTTTTTTTCCTTTTTCTTTTTTGGAGAGCTTTTTGCTATAGGGTGAGTGCACTTGCCAGAAAGACAGAGAGAGACAGAGAGACGGTGAGAAATCACGCCCCAGGGGGTATGGCCACACCACAATCTCTTCTCCTCCATTCTCCTCTTGGAATCTTGGGCACGCGCAGGAGCCCAGCGTGCGTTTAAGCCGCCAGGTCTGAAACCGCGGTGGACTAGACTACGTGGGAGTTCAGCGACATAGCCATTATGCTAACTGCTGGTCCTAGGACTTTTTTTTTTTATGAGTTTTTTGCTATAGGGTGCATGCACTCGTGGGAGAGACAGAAAGTGAGAAATTGCTCCCCAGGGAGGATGGCCACACCGCAATCCCTTCTACTCCATTCTCTTCTCAGAATCTTGGGCACGTGCACACGCACCTGGCATGAGGTTTGAGCCACCAGGTCCAGAACTGGAATCGTGGTCAACTCCATTCGAGTCCAGTGACATGACCATGACGCCACCATGGGGAGGGGTGAGAAAGTTGAGGGACGTCTACCATTCTCCTAATACTAATTGCCCGGCTGATTGAGGCCCTCCTGCGTGCTGGGTGTGAGTCCCAGAGAGGTTCGGTAACGTGTCCAAGTTGTCAGCTAGTAAGTGGGAGGTCTGGGGTTTAGGCTCAGGCCTGACTAGCTGCAAGTCCTGGTCAGCTTTAGTGTGGAGGGGGGAAAGGAGAAGGGACACAGGAAAAGGTAGGTGAGAGTCTGAGGAGAGGGGAGCACTTGGGACAAGTTCCCCCCCTGTTTTAGGCCTCTGCGTTGCAAAGTCTTCAGGGTACATGAATTTAAGGGCACAACGAGAATAAATTGGGAAGTTGCATTCTAACCAAATGACTAATCCTTCCTTTCTTTGAAGGCTGTACATTTTTTTAAATTAACTTTTTTCATGAACACGAGAGACATTGAGAGAGGGAGGATATTTTTTTGACAAGGCCCATATTATGATCCCCTCGCCAAGTCTTCCAGCTGGCTAAGACAGGCATGCACCACCGCTCCAGGCCTGTTCAGGTTGGGCTGGGAACCGAACCTGGGTCTCCCATGTGGCCCCAGCCTTGAGCAGCAGCATCCTACCTATTGTGTCACCATGGGTACACATGGTAATGCTTGATTTTAAAATAGATCATTATGGGTTATTTGGAGGGTAGGCAATACACCGTCAAGGGTGTGTGTGTGTGTGTGTGTGTGTGTAAAGGTTTTTGGCTTAAGATGTGTGCAGTAGCCAGAGAGAAACATCACCCCTTCGGGGATGGCCATGCTGCAATCCCTTCTCTTCCATTCTCCTCCTGGGATTCTGGGGGCACACACACATGTGCCTGGTGTGAGTTTCAAGCTGCCAGGTCCGGGACTTGAACCATGGTTGACCATGTGGGAGTCCAGCACCTTAACCATTACCACCTGCTGGCCCCAATTCCAAGGGTCTTTAAAAAGGAGGCAAAGGCGTGGTTCTGGAGAAATGTGGTAGGACGTGAGAGGTTTGGTTTTGAAGTGTGAGAAAGGGGCTGTGAGTCAGGAAACGTGGACAGCTCTCAAACCGGAAAGGCAAGGAAGTGGATTCTCTCCTCCAGCCTTCAGGAAGGAACTCAGCCCTGTGAGAGTGCTCAGAGCCAAGCTCAACCTGCAGAGCTATCTGTAAGATAATACACCTGCGTTGTTTCAAGCCGTGAAGGTGGTGGTAATTTATAGCAATTAAAAACTAATACAAAATCATACCCATAGCCGAAAGTGGCAGCGAAGGATTCAGTCCGTTCTGTCTGACCCAAAGCCCACACTTCCCTCCATCCCACCCTGGCTCCAGACACCCAAGACTGTCGCTGTTCCTGCTGCGTTTGTCATTTACTCAACATGCTTTTCGGATGTGTTCTGAGCAAACCCCGTGAGGGTGCAGTGTGACCCACAGACCTGGACGGTTCCTGCTCAGGTGGAGGTTGCCATCTGGCGGGAGAGAGAAGGACTGCTCCGCTCAGTAACCAGACAGTGTCACCGTCCCCTGTCCCAGTCGGGAAGCCACCCGGATGGCCAGTGAGGAGTACCAGGCAAGGGGTCGGACTCCAGGGTTGAGTGCCCGGGGTGATCCACAAAGCACCCCTGGAGAGAGTCCCACCTGGTGCTCACGTGTGTCACGGAACAGAGACCGGTATGCCAGATGCAGGACCTTCAAAAAGTTCGTGGAGAACACATTTTATGAAAAATTTAGGTTCAGCACTGTGGCTTAGTGGTTAAGGGAACCAGGTTCCACACGGTCGATCACATGGTTTGAATCCAGGCCCTGGGGGTTTGCATGTGTGTGCATGCCTGTCCAAAACCCTGACAGGACGGAGAAACAGAGGAAAAGGGATTGCGGTCTGACCACGGCCCATTGGGCGGTGTTTTCTCCCTTTCTGCCTGCCTCTCTGGCAAGTGCACATGCCCTCTGGCAAGTAAATTTTAAAAACAGAAAGAAAACAAAAAAAAAGTGTAGATTTTGAAAATTTTTGTGCCCAAATAAATTCGTACTTTAATTCCATTTTTTCATGAAGGCTTTGAGGTCTCCTCATACGAGTGTATAAACCGGAGCGTGGTTTGCCGGGAGGAGGTCTGAGAAAGCAAGATGGAGCGGGAGCGACAGCCAGACCCGGGGAGAGAATAGGAGGTTGGGAAGCTGTAATTTTCTCCCAACGTCTAAGTCTTACTTGATGTCAGATCGAGAAAGTGGGCTATAGAAGACATTTGATGTCTGACGTTCCTGTGTGGTGTTCAATGGTGAAATGGTTTGCAAAATAGTTTACCTCTGAGCCTACTTCTTTAATTGTGCAAAAAAGTCCATATATGGCTAGAGATAAATGCTGTGTAAGTATACTTCGACGTGTTAACTAGGACATCCCTAAGTTAAGAGTATAGAGTTGCCAGGTTCAGTGGATAAAAATACAGATCAGTCCAACTTGAGGTTCAGATCAACTATGAATAACTTTTTAGAATTATTCCTGCTCCATGCAGTTATTCATTATTTATCTGAAATTCAAATGTAAGTGGATGTTCTGTATTTTCTTTAATTTTTGAGAGGTTTTTGCTATAGGGCATGTGTGCTCGCCAGAAAGACAGAGAGACAGAGAGACAGAAAGCGAGAGATCCCCCCCAATAGGGGATGGCCACGCCACAGTCTCTTCTCCCCCAGTCTCCCCTCGGGATCTTGGGCACGCACACACATGCACCTGGTGTGAGTTTAAGCCACTGGGTCCGGCCCTTGAACTGCAGTCAACTACATGGGATTCCAGCGACATAGCCATTATGCCAACTGCTGGTCCCTGGATGTCCTGTATTTTACCTGGTAACCTGATATGAAGACTTTTTAATTTTGCTTACCTATATATTTTTTAATGATAAATACACAATAATATTTTTTAGAGGTTTTTGCCTTAGGGTGCATGTGCTTGCAGTGGAGACTGAGAGAGAGAGAGAGAGAGACAGTGAGAGGGTAAATGAGAAATCATCCCCCAGGAGGGATGGCCATGCCACAATTCCTTCTCCTCCTGGGATCTTGGGCATGCAAGCACATGTACCCTATGTGATTTTGAAGACACCTGGTCTGGGACTTGAACAGCGATCAGCCATGAGTCCAGAGACATAACCACTACGCTATCTGTTGATCCCACATTGCTTTTTTTTTTTTTTTTTTTTTTTTTGCTATAGGGTGCTTGTACTTGCTAGAAGAGGGGGAGAGAGAGAAAGTGAGAAGCCTCCCTGCCTCTCCCCCACACTGGATGATCATGCCACAATCCCATCTCCATTCTCCTCTCAGAATTTTGAGCACCCACACATAAGCACCTGGTGGTTTTTATTTTTTCAGAGAGTTTTGTTTTGTTTTGCTATAGAGTACATGCACTCACCAGAGAGACAGAGAAACAGAAAGCAAGAAATCATCCCCAGAGGGGATGACCATTGTGTAATCCCTTCTCGTCCATTCTCCTCTTGGGATTTTTTTTTGTTTTGAGAGGTTTTTGCATGTGCGCTCGCCAGAAAGACAGAGACAGAGAGATAGAAAGCGAAAAATCACCACTCACGGGGGATGGTCACGCCACAATCCCTTCTCCTCATTCTCCTCTCATGATCTTGGGCACACAGGCACATGCGCCCAGCGTGAGTTTAAGCCTCTGGGTCCAGGACTCAAACCGTGGTCGACTACATGGGAGTCCAGAAACATAACTATTATGCCAACTGCTGGTCCCGCCTCTCGGGATTTTGAGCACACACACTTATGCACCCTGCGTATTTTAAGCCACCAGGTCCGGGACTCGAACAGTGGTTGACTCCGTGGGAGTCCAGTCACGTACCATTACCCCACCTGGTGTGTTTTTCAGGCTGCTGGGTCCAGGACTCTAACTATGGAGTCTGCCATATAGGAGCTCACCATGTCACAGGCTGGACCGACATCACTTTTGAAATAGAAAAATAAAGGAAACAAGCCAAGGTCCTGCATGTGTAGGGGTGATTTGGAAGGGACGAGCACACTGGATTCCTGGGTTTCCTGGGACCAAGTCAGCCAAGATGGAAAATAAATCTTGGCGCCCGCATGGGCCCTGGCCTGGGCGATTCCAGGCGCTGGCTGTGACACTGCCCACCAGGGGGCGCTGCCTGCTGCCGATCAGGGCTGCCAGGGCTTGCGGCGCAGAACCTGTCCCTTTTTCTCTAAAAAAGGCCCAGAAGGACGGTGGGGGCTGTGGGTGATGTACAGAGCACCATGCTACACAAGCTGGGTTCTGTAATGGCCAGATGCACTGAGCAGTAAAAGTGCGACCTGTACACGGCAGGTCCTGCCTCCGCCGGCCAAGTCAGAACGACATAACTTACCGCCCTGGAGTAACACCCAGACCTGGTAACTACAGATGCGCGGGTCCACCGGGGCAGAGAGGAAGACTCACCCCGTGCTAATCTTAGATGCAGGCGCTAACCTATGAGCCCCTGCCCAATGTGGGAGAGCAAAGGAAGTCCTCTCTAAAGCCACTTGGGCATTCACTCCTAGCGCCGTGATCAGAGCACGTCGTTCGTTCCTGGCCACTCCCAGATTCTGCCCAGACTGGCTGCCTCCATGCCCACCTCCGCGCTGGAACCTGGTCCCTCTGTGAGACCTCCAGGAATGGACCGGACCAGCTTCCCTTCTAGGGTAGACACGTGGGATATCTGGGGGCCTGCGACTGGCTCTTCACTTCCAGAGACTGCTGGGCTCCCCTTGGTGGCTTAACATGAGACACTCAGTGTGGATCACTTCCCCTCCCTCTCCTCTGTCCTCCTCCCTGGCGACTTCCTGGCTCCTGCTCCTGCCTGGCCTCACACGGACTGTGCCCTCTCTAGGGAGACAAGGGGGTTTCTTTCCACCCTCAGTGGCTCATCCGTGAGGCAAGTAGCATGCCGTGAATTTCTGCTGGATGCCTGTAGCTTAGGAAAGCCACCTGGAAGATCAGAGTGGGCCCAGCAGGGTAGGGCATGCAGGGTAGGCTCCACAGGCCGAGGTCTCGGGGGGGCCCAGGTTCCTATGAAGGTGGGTGCAGTGGCACTGGCCTGTAGCCCTAGCCACTTTGGGGGCTGAGGCAGGAGGATTGCAAGCTTGTGGCCAGCATGGACGACAGAGCCAGACCCGTCTGAAAAGGCTGAATGTGGTAGCACACCTACTCAGGAGGCTGAGGTTGGAGGATCTCCACCCAGCAAAACCCTGATTTAAAAAAACAAATCAAAACAGGGAGCAGCAGTTGGTGTAATGGCTATTCGCTGGACTCCCATGTAGTCGTCCGTGGTTCAAGTCCCAGGCCTGGTGGCTTAAAATCACACCAGGCACATGTGTGTGTGTGCCCAAGATCCCGAGAGGAGAATGAGGAGAAGGGATTGTGGCATGGCTATCCCCCCTGGGGGGGGACTTCTCGCTTTCTGTCTCTCTGTCTCTCTCTGTCTTTCTGGCGAGTGCACACACCCTATAACAAAAACCTCTCCAAAAACAAACAAAAAAAAAACAGAAAGCAAAGGAAGAAAAGAGAAAAATCTCTCTAAACCAGTTTTGTCCTCTCTCCACTCACCCCCATCTTCAAACTACATTTGTCCCAGGGTGAGGGAGGCCTTACCTGCAATACCAGGTAACAAATAGGGTTTCGTTTTGAGCTTCAAATTTCTGGCTCCTGGTGGTTTAAAGGGGATCTTTGAGGGTAGTTTTGACTAGAGGCATTTTACCTTCTCATCTTGGCTTTTGAAACTCCCACTCGTCGCACAGGAGCCTGGGACCTCACAGATACGGTCTCAGATTCGCGTGCCAAAGCGTATCCAAGGCCGTGCATGGTTCAGTGCCCCATGAGTTTGCTGTAAGCTGGAGGTCTGAGGTCAACGGCACCCTGCAAATGCTGGTCAGAGGGTTTGAACAAGCAAGATCAATGCCTCAGGTCATAGAGCCCCCCTTCCCCTGCTAGGGAGAGACGCAAGGGGAGGGGGGCCTGGGATGACCTTAAGGACATCAAAGCAGGGCACTTGGACATTGGCCCTGAAGAGGGGCCATTTGCCTAACTGGGCAGCATTTCCCAGAATGCCTCCTGTTTGCCCCCTGCAGAGCCTGAGGAAGAGATGGCCTTCTCAGCACAGTCCCAGTGGCGGCGGCCACCGCCCACACCACGGGCCCCGCCACCACAAAGCCCCCGCCGAGTCAGAAAGAAAGCACACCTAACCACTGCCACCCAGCCCCCACGGCCCGCCAGTCTCACCCTGCAGGAGCTGAGTGGTGCCCCAAACAGGTCCATGTTATAATTCTGAGACCTGGGAGTGTGGCCTGCTTTGGAAAAAGGGTCTTTGCAGGCATCACCAAGGATCTTGAGGTGGTTCATGGGCTCGTGATCGGGATGGGCCCTCACTCCAGTGAACGTGTCCTCACACACAGCAGGAGAGAGGCCGAGCAGGGTGAGGCAGAGATTAGAGGGAGACAGCCATGAGCCAAGAGTCGCCCGGAGGCATGGCGAGCTGGAAGGGGAACACACTGTCCCCTGAAGCCTCTGGAGAGAGTGTGGCCTTCTGACAACCAGATTTGGGACTTTCTGGCCTTCAGAGCTATGAGAGAGTAAGTCTTCTTTTAAAAAAAAAAAATGAATTTACTAAAGTATGGTTGTACTTGCTGGAGAGAGAAAGTGGGAAATCACCCCCTCAGCCCTGGGGGATACCCATGCCTCAGTCTCTGTTCTTCCATTCTCCCCTTGGGATCTTGGGCATGCATGCACACACACCTAGAGCATCTTCTCAAGCTGCTGGTCCAAGACTTGAACCACTCAGTCAGCCATGTGGGATTCAGCTGCCTTAACCACCGTGCCACCAGCTGGCCTGAGAATAAGTTTCTGTTGTTTTGAGCCACCCAATTTGGGGTAGTCTACTACAGGAGCCCCAGTGAAAAGTACCTGCAGCCCCCATTTCCTGGTCCCTGAAAGCTTGCACTCCCAGCACCCGTCTCCCACCCATGCCCCTTTGTCCTGTGTCCTCTTGAAAGAGGGTCTTCATTCCATAGAAATGTACTCACACCAAATTTCTTGTTCTTATGAGACCACAGGTGATGAGTTGGGGGAAGGATTCCATTTTCCAGCGCAAATACTGGGCTTTAGGAAAAAAAAAAAAAAATCTCTAACCTTTACAAAGCTCTATGACGTTTCAAATGTTTTATTTTCCTGTTGAGGTTTTGATCATATTTAGTCCATGAAATAAAATTGACAACCAGATGAACAAGAATAAAAGGCATACAATAATTTATTAAAATGAGCACATGCCCCGGGCCAGCCCTGTAGCCTGGTGGTTTAGGGAGCTGGATCCTACATGGCAGGCCATAGCTCAAATCCCAGCCCTGGAGGTTTGAAAACATACCAGGCTTGTGTGCACACGTGCCCCAAGACCCCAACAGGGTGGAGAGATGGAGAAGGGATTGTGGCATGACCATGACCCATGTGAGGGGCGCCTTCTCCCTCTTTCTTTGTCTCTCTGGCGAGTGCACACACCCTCTGATGAAAGAAGGAACAAAATGGTGCGCACATGTGCACACAGGGGTCCTTTGCAATCTGCCTCCAGGAGGGCAGGTGGCCGGAGGTCTTCCACGGCACAGACAAGCAGGGGTGAGGGGAGGAGATGCAAGCCTGTCTGGAGTTTCTGGGCCAGGTGTCAGGCCCCTAACCCTTTCTTCCTGTGATTTTGCCTTGGCAGAGAGGGGCAGCATCAGAAAGCCTGCTTGCAGCGGCTGCCTATTTTACTGATGTAAATACATGCACATTTCCCTTACGACAGGCTGGCCTCTTTAAAGCTAATTCTGTATCTGCAGCCCCTCTGAAGAGTCATCTCAAAATATGCCACAGAACTACACTCTGGGGTGGTGTTTTTTTGGCTCCCCACAAATGCATCAGATACTCCTGGGGTGGGAAATCCTTAAAGAAAGACTCACGTGTGAGCGTGCGTGTGTGTGGTGTGTGTGCACCTAGCTGTTCCCTCCCACACACACTTTGCTTTAGGAGACAAAGGCTGGCAAAGCAGAGGAGCTTGTCACCTGGGCTGTAGGATGCTGCCCAGATCTGCTCCTGGGGACAAAGAAGAGCAGAATAGGACCGACGGCCTTGCTGTGTGTGCCTTCCCAGGAGGGCGGAGGTGTCTGGAGGAGGAGCAGCGCAGGCTCCGGCCGTGGACCTCGTGACCACTGACCCACAGACAGCTCACAGCCATAGCACAGCATGGCCTTCTCTGTGTGCCCGGCCTGGGGTCCAGTGCGCTGCAGGACTGTCTGTCAGGAGGGTGGTGAAGGCCACCTCAGAGCCCAGGTGTCCTTCGACACTTACCTTGTCTCCTAAACCCACCTCATCTCCACAGCCTGTTGATTGTACCTCCTGCTGTCATTCAAATGTCACCATTGCCAGCTCTGATGACATCTTGTTCCTTGTGGTCCTTGTCACAATTGGCCTGTTCACTGTAGTGTCCTCGGTGTTTAAAACACTGCCTGCTGCATTTGCGTGCTCAGGAAGTGCTTGTCAGGTCATGGAATGAATGAACAAGTGAATGAGTGAATGAACACATGTGACTTGGAGCCAGGATAATGGTGAGAAGGGACAGAAGCCTCCCCGCAGACTCCCGCTCTTAGTGAGGTAGAAACAGAACAGCCCAGGTGTCCTAGCTGGTAAGAAAGGAGAAACTGGCATCGCAGGTCACAGCCCCCAAAAAGAGCACAGGAATGAGACCAGCAAGAGGCTTCACAGTCCAGACCGGGGATCCCTCTCCCCCCTCCCCACAGGGCTGGGGCCTTGGGAAGCACTGCCACTCCACCTGGAAGCTGGCCCGGTGTGTTTTCTGTTTCTTAAAGGTTTCTAGTGGGCATTGGGTCCAGAGTGTCTGCAAGTGATGGGGGCTTTACCAGGAGCTCATGGGGTGGGAAGGTCCAAGGAAAATGAATCGTAGATGCATCTCCCTTTTAGGAGGGGTCAGGGTCAGGCCCGTTGTGCAAAGGTAAGGGCCGTGCAGAGGAAGGCAGCTCCCACATGGCTGATGGGTTCGAGGTCCTGCCTGTTGGCTTGAAAAATGTGCCAGGTGCCAGCATGCGTACCCGGGATCTTGATGGCATACAGAACTGGAGAAAGGATTGGGGTTTCTCTCTCTCTCTGTCTCTCTCATGCGTACATGTATGTGTGTGTGTGTGCGTGTGCACGCGCGTGTGAGTGTCCCTCTAGCATTAAAGCACAGGGAATCTATCTTCGGTAATTTAGAGAGCCCTGCTGAATTGCTTTGGGTCTGGCAGCCAGCTGTCACAAGCTTCTCTGTCCACCTCACAAATCTGGCCTCCTGCCCCTAAACTTTTTAATTTGAAAATGTTCAAACCTTATAGAAATGCTGAAAAGAGTACGATGAAAATTCCAGCTGCCAATATTTTCTGTCTTTGCTTTATCTTTCTCTCTCTGCACATATTTTCACAAAGTTACGTTCTGCTGGACGGTTTGAAAGCAAGCTGCTGATACCTTGACACTTCGCTTCTAAGGGTCTCAGTATCTCCTAATAAGGGCATCCCCAAACCACAGCCCCGTTCGCCCGCCGTCCCAGCATCCAGCACGCCGTCTTTATCCAGGCCTCCGCCATCGTCGCCCGGACGTCTCTTGGAGCTGGATTTTGTCGTCTCCAGAATCCAGTGAAGAGTCACGTAGGGTATCTGTGTTAGGCCTGCTCAGTCTCTTGTCATCTAGAACAGCTGCGCCTTCTCGTTACTGCCACTTGTTTCTGTGAGCTTCTTTTGAGTTCAGGCCATTCGTCTTGCAGAATGTCCCACGAGACTAGTCTAGCTCTTTGGCCACGATTAGACCCTGGTTTGGTATTTTTGGCAAGAGGATGACGTGTACTTCTTCGGTCAGAGCAGGAATAGGTGATGGCAGGTGGGCCACTCGTGGGGATGCTGGACCTGAAGCCAGGCCTCTCCCCAAGTCCCCTTTGTAACTAGTGAGTGCTTCGGGGAGCCTCGCATGTTCACAGGATCTATGTGTAATGCGTATCCAGTTCCCCCAGTGCTTTTGTAACTAGTAAGTACTTCGGGGAGCCTCAAGTGTTCATAGGATCTGTGTGTAACTGCGTATCCAGTCCCCCCAGTGCTTTTGTAACTAGTGAGTACTTACAGGATCTGTGTGTAACTGCGTATCCAGTCTCCCCAGTGCTTTTTGCAATCATTCCTGGTGCTTGCGTGAATGAAGCACTGCACTGGTGTTGCAAGATGGTGTTTTTGATTCTTTTATTTCTGCTACATCTACTAGCTGTAAAAATTCCAACTCCTATCACTTGTTTTTTTCAGAAATTAATCACTATAAATTTATGAATTAAAAAAAGTTTTATAATTGGGCTGGCTCCATGGCCTAGTGATGATGGGAGGCGGATCCCACGTGGCCACCTGTCATTTGTATCCTGGCTTCAGTGGCTTGAAAAACTTGCCAGGCACGTGTGTGTGTAAGCCCCAGATGCTGATGGGGTGGAAAGCTGCAGGTGGGATCATGGCTTGACCGCACTCCATCGGGACAGGGAGTGAAGGGGTGCTTTCCTTCTTCTTTTTTTTTTAATAATTATTTTATTTTATTTTATTTATTCAGTCATTTATTTTTAAATTTGACCAGAGAGAGACAGACGTTGAGAGTGAGAGAGAGAGGAAGTGAGAAAGCAAGCCACCAGATTCAGGACTCGAACCCTGGTAGGCCATGTGGGAGTGTCCAGCGCCTTAACCACCATGCCACCTGCTGGTCCCGGGGTGCTTTCTTTGTCTTTCTGTCTGTCTCTGTCTTTGGAGAGTATGTATGTCCTCTGGCCATAAAAAAAGTGTTATAGTAACACTGAAATCTCCAACTTAAATTTGACATTACAATTTTCCTCACACTTCTTTTTCTTATTACTAACATCTTTTCTCTTTTACAGTACAAAGTATATTTGCTTATTTACTTTACATCATACATCAAAGAGTTTCAGAATCATGGGCCCAATATCACTAACAGCAAACCTACTAAGTACAGTGGAAGATTCTGGGGGGTCAGATCTTTTGTTCTTAGAACAGATCTCACTGTACAAACTGAACACTTCAATTAATTTCTTACACTCTGTGATTACGTTATTAGTTGATTTATTTCTGTTTGCAGTCTATTGTAGGGCTTGCTTTATCCTGTTAAAATTTAAAATTTTTTTTGAATTTTTAAACTGTGTATATGGTTTCTACCCCTATCTTCCCCTCTTTCTTTTTTTGCCAGAGGGCATGCGCACGCAACAGAGAGAGATGGAGAGACAGAGAGAGGGAGAAGGAGAAAGCATCCTTTAATGTGTCGTGGTCACACTGCAATCCTTTCTCCTCCATTTCTCCATCCTGTCGGGATTTGGGGCATACATGCACACCTGGCATAGTTTTCAAGCCACGGGGGCCAGGATTTGAGCAGGGCAGTCTGCCACGTGGGCCCTGGCTCCCTTCAGCACTCGGCCAAGGGGCCAGCCCCCATTCCTGTCCCTTTCATCCTGTTCCTTCTCACTTCCATAGTCAACTCCTTTCCTTATTTTCTGTTTTATACCTCCTTATTTCTTTCACAAAAATAACACACACACACACAACACTATATATATTTTTTGTTTCTTTTGTTTTAGTTTTGCTATAGAATGTATGTACTCGTCAGAGAGAGAGAGAGAGAGAGAGAGAGAGAAATCACCTCCCAGGGGTATGGCCACACCATAATCCCTTCTCCTCCATCCTCCTCTTTGGATTTTGGGCACACACATGCACACACGCCTGGTGTGTTTTCCAAGTGGCTGGGTCCAGACTGGCACCACGCAGTCAGGTTGTGGCATCCAGCCCCTTTAACCACCACATCATGCCTGGTTTAAGAAGTGGTTTCTGTGCCAAACACTTGCCTCACTCAAAATATCCACTTTCTTTTAATTAAAGTAAAATTCATAGAACGTAAAATGTATCACTTTAACCACTTAAAAGTGTGCATCCAGGGATACTCGTCAGAGAGAGAGAGAGAGAGAGAGAGAGAGAAATCACCTCCCAGGGGTATGGCCACACCATAATCCCTTCTCCTCCATCCTCCTCTTTGGATTTTGGGCACACACATGCACACACGCCTGGTGTGTTTTCCAAGTGGCTGGGTCCAGACTGGCACCACGCAGTCAGGTTGTGGCATCCAGCCCCTTTAACCACCACATCATGCCTGGTTTAAGAAGTGGTTTCTGTGCCAAACACTTGCCTCACTCAAAATATCCACTTTCTTTTAATTAAAGTAAAATTCATAGAACGTAAAATGTATCACTTTAACCACTTAAAAGTGTGCATCCAGGGACTTTTAGCACACTCATCAAGTTGAACAAACGTCACGTATTTACCGCCCTCCAGGGGAACCTCATACCCATCAGCAGGCACTGCCTGCGTCTGCCACCCAGCCCCTGCAGCCACCCGGCGGCCTTCTGTTCCTGCGGGCTTGTCTCTTCTGGGCATTTCATACGACGTGTGTCCTTACGTACAGGTTCTTCCAGTTGGCATCACACGTTCAAGGATCACCTGGGTAGCAGCATGGATGGATACTGCCTTCATTTCTACGGGCGTCCCACAAGGCAGATGTACTGCAGTCTGCCTATCCGTTCATCGGGGTGATGGACAGCTGGTTGCCTCCACCGTCTGGCCACTCTGGATGAGCTGTCCTGAACAGTATACGAGTCTTTGTCCGAACGCCTACCTTCTATTCTTTGGGGCACAAATCTAGGAATACCAAACCTTACAGGAGCCCTATCTTTGTAAGTTTTATTTCTCCAGAGAGCAGAAGAGAACACGCAAAAGAACAACAGGTACTCGTGACAGATCTTATCGCCCCGCAATGTTCTCCCCTAGCCTCCCAGACAGCTAGGCCTGTGGGCGCATGTGCATGTGTGTGTGTGTGCATCTGGCATGTTGTAGGTTGACACAGGATCCGGACCCAGTTTGGCCACATGGCTCTAGGATGGCAGATCAACTTGCTACCACCTGTGCCTCTTTCCAGAGAACTGCCAAACTGCTTCCACTTCGGCCACACCCTCGTACGTTCCCTCCGGGAACGCCCACACTTGTTCTAGTTTCTTGCCCACATTAGTCATGTTTAGTTCCCAGCCAACCCTGTAGATAAGAAGTGGTCAGGGCAGACCCTGTCTGACACAAGCTTGAGGTATTGCCCTTTGGCTTCATGAAGCTACTTCAAGCTTCCAATAGCCTAAAAATAAGCTTAGTCTTTGTTTCTACTCTATTACCTTGGTGACCCCAGAGATTCTAGGCCGTAGGAAGGGAATCCAGTCACCAACTAACGTGATGTTAGTTGAATGTTTGCAAGAAATCAACTTCCCCCCATTAATTAATTAATCGACCATCAAATCAAGGATATTACCATATGCATCATTTTCAATAGAGAATTTTACATTCTTGGACCTGCTAAGTGAAAAAAAAAGACAATTTTCTACAGCCCATAGTACACCCATGGTGTACTATGGAGTTTAAAAGACCAAGTGGGAGGTGGTATTACTAGCTGGGTGAGAGGCGTGAAGTAACCATCGGGACAGGTGACCTTTAGGGCTCATTTTCAATGATGTGTGTGATTAAGAGAACTCAGCCCAGGCATCCTGACAAAACCACATGAATGGGGAGAGCAGCCCTTCTCACGAGCAGCACCCGGGGGGGAATTTTTCAACAGGCTTTTACTATATAGCTCAGGGCTGCTGTTAGCGGGCTGGGAGACCCCCGTGAGTCAGAGCCAGACCAGAGAGGGTGAGAATTACCACTTCCTGTGTATAAAAAACATGATGATGAATGCCGACAAATATTGGTTCCCACCATGACCAGAATCAAATCAGAATTTTTCTACAGGCCTCTGCCTTAAGGTCCCCACAAACTCCTGAGAAACCCAGTGCATTGTCCGGAGAGGCAAGCTGGGGAGACCCAGCTTGTGGCTGGTTAACAATCTAAATTATGGCATGTACCGCATGTACCAGGGCTGCAGCCCAGCAGCTGGAAACTAATACCAACCCATTACTCTGGGTGATCATCACACCAAGAAAAGCATCGAGAAGTTTAGAAGTGAAGAAATTCCGCAGGTGGATCAGGAAAGGCCTGGGGGGAGTGGCATTTGCCTTAGACCTCCCTTAAAGATGGGTGGGGTTGAGATGGAAGAGGATGGGAAGGGGGAGGGAGCTGGACGTGTCCACCCACAGCCTGGACAGACAGCCGAGCCTGGAAACCAAGTGTCTGGCAAAACCGATACCCTGGTGTAGGACAGACTTCAAGGATAAAACCATAACTGAACATTGATTCACCGGCCGCCTGCAGAACTTCTGTCATCTTGCAAAGCACCTATCCCCATTAAACAGCAACTCCGCGTTCTCTCTTTTCTCAAGCCCCTGGCAACCACAAGTTTATTTCTGTCTCTATCATTCTGACTACTCTAGGTACATCATATAAGTGGGACCAGACAGAATTTGTCTTTGTGTGACTGGTTAATTTCACTTTGTTATACTGTCCTCAGGGCTTATTCATATGGGAGCATGTGTAATAATTTCCTTCCTTTTAAAGGCTGAGTAATATTCCATTATGAGGATGGAAGACTTTGAAAAGTTCATGGAATTAAAGTGTGATTTATTTTGGTGCAAAAATGTTTGAAATCCATGCATAGGGTTTTTGTTTGTTTGTTTGTTTGTTTTTTTGATACGATGCATTTCCTGTAAACCTGTTGAAGATCCCTTGTTATAAAGCCCCAGCTTGTGGCTGGTTAACAATCTAAATTATGGCATGTACCGCATGTACCAGGGCTGCAGCCCAGCAGCTGGAAACTAATACCAACCCATTACTCTGGGTGATCATCACACCAAGAAAAGCATCGAGAAGTTTAGAAGTGAAGAAATTCCGCAGGTGGATCAGGAAAGGCCTGGGGGGAGTGGCATTTGCCTTAGACCTCCCTTAAAGATGGGTGGGGTTGAGATGGAAGAGGATGGGAAGGGGGAGGGAGCTGGACGTGTCCACCCACAGCCTGGACAGACAGCCGAGCCTGGAAACCAAGTGTCTGGCAAAACCGATACCCTGGTGTAGGACAGACTTCAAGGATAAAACCATAACTGAACATTGATTCACCGGCCGCCTGCAGAACTTCTGTCATCTTGCAAAGCACCTATCCCCATTAAACAGCAACTCCGCGTTCTCTCTTTTCTCAAGCCCCTGGCAACCACAAGTTTATTTCTGTCTCTATCATTCTGACTACTCTAGGTACATCATATAAGTGGGACCAGACAGAATTTGTCTTTGTGTGACTGGTTAATTTCACTTTGTTATACTGTCCTCAGGGCTTATTCATATGGGAGCATGTGTAATAATTTCCTTCCTTTTAAAGGCTGAGTAATATTCCATTATGAGGATGGAAGACTTTGAAAAGTTCATGGAATTAAAGTGTGATTTATTTTGGTGCAAAAATGTTTGAAATCCATGCATAGGGTTTTTGTTTGTTTGTTTGTTTGTTTTTTTGATACGATGCATTTCCTGTAAACCTGTTGAAGATCCCTTGTTATAAAACACACTTTGTTTATCCATTCACCCTTCAGTGGATACTTGGGTTCCTTCTGCCTTTTGGCTATTGTGAATAACACTGCTGTAAACATGGGTGTGCAAATATCTGTTTGTGGCTCAGTTTTCAGTTGTTCTGGGTAAATACCCAAGAAGCAGAAATGCCAGTTCACATGCTAGTTCTATTTCTAATTTTTTGAGTAAAGACCATACCGTTTCCTGTAACAGCTGCACCATCGTACATCCCGCCATGGAAGGGCTCTGGTTTCTCCACATGCTCACCGACTCTGGCTGTGTATTGATTTATTCCTTCCTCCCTTCCCTTTCTTTCTTCCTTCCTTCCTTCCTACTCTCCCTTTCTTTTCCT
This sequence comes from Tupaia belangeri chinensis, assembly GCF_000334495.1. Lineage (NCBI taxonomy): Eukaryota > Metazoa > Chordata > Mammalia > Scandentia > Tupaiidae > Tupaia > Tupaia belangeri. The sequence continues at coordinate 324,543 of NW_006209227.1, read as the reverse complement.
TCCTTCTCTCCCTTCCTTCCTTCTCTCCCTTCCTTCCTTCCTTCCTCTCCTTTTTTTCTCTTTCTTTTCTTTCTTTCTTTCCTTCTTTCTTTCTTTCTTTCTTTCTTTCTTTCTTTCTTTCTTTC
>NW_006209227.1:319925-324318 GCF_000334495.1 Tupaia belangeri chinensis | reverse complement strand
TCTCTCTCTCTCTTTCTCTCTTTCTCTCTTTCTCTCTTTCTCTCTTTCTCTCTTTCTCTCTTTCCTTCTTTCTTTCTTTCTTTCTTTCTTTCTTTCTTTCTTTCTTTCTTTCTTTCTTTCTTTCTTTCTTTCTTTCTTTCTTTTCTCTTTCTTTCTTTCTTTTTTTCTTTCCCTCCCTCTCTTCCTTCCTTCCCTTCCTTCCTTCCTTCCTTCCTTCCTTCCTCCCTCCCTCCCTCCCTCCCTCCCTTCCTTCCTTCCTTCCTTCTTTCCTTCATTCTTTTTTGATTAAAAAAAAATGGGCAGGGACCAGCAGTTTGCATAATGGCTATGTCACTGGACTCCCACGTAGTTGACCACGGTTCGAATCCCGGACCCGGTGGCTTAAACTTACGCCGTGCGTGTGTGCATGCGTGCCCAAGATCCCGAGAGGAGAATGGAGGAGAAGGGATTGCAGCATGGACATCCCTCCCCTGAGGGGTGATTTCTCACTTTCTGTCTCTCTGTCTCTCTCTGTCTTTTTGGCGAGCGCACATGCCTTTTAGCAAAAACCTCTCCCCCCAAAAAAGGGCATAAAGTGTTATGCACGTGGTTTTGGGACCAGCAGTTAGCGTAATGGCTATGTCTCTGGACTCCCCATGTAGTCGACCTCAGTTTGAGTCCCGGACCCGGTGGCTTAAACTCACGCCGGGCGTGTGTGCGTGCGTGCCCAAGATCCCAAGAGAAGAATGGAGGAGAAGGGATTGCAGCATGGACATCCCTCCCCTGAGGGGTGATTTCTCACTTTCTGTCTCTCTGTCTCTCTCTGTCTGGCGAGCGCATGCACCCTATAGCAAAAACCCCTCAAAAAAAAAAAAAAAAAATAGTGGTATGCGTGTGGTTTTGACCTGCATTTTCCTAATGATCAATGATCTTAAAGTTCTTTCCAAGTGATAGGGCTAGCAGCTGGCTTAATGGCTATGTCACTGGACTCCCATGTAGTCGACCGCGGTTCAAGTCCCGGACCCAGTGACTTAAACTCATGTCGGGTGCGTGTGCATGCATGCCCAAGATCCTGAGGGGAGAATGGAGGAGAAGGGATTGCAATGTGGCCATTCTCCCCAGGGGGTGATTTCTTGCTTTCAATATCTCTGTCTCTCTCTGTCTTTCTGGCGAGCGCATGCTCTCTATACCAAACACCTCTAAAAATGAACCCTAAACAAAAAAAGAAGAAAGTTATTTCCATGTGCTTTTTTGGAGAAATATCTGTTTAAATCCTTTGTCCATATTTGAATTGGATTTTATTTTTATTTATTTATTTTTTAGAGAGATATTTTTGTTATAGGGCATGTGTGCTCACTGAAGAGACATAGAGACAGATAGCAAGAAATCACCCCCTAGGAGTGATGGCCACAACACCATCCCCTCTCCTCCATTCCCCTCTCAGGATCTTGGGTGAGCATACACATACGCCCAGTGTGAGTTTGAAGCCACGGAGTCTGCAACTCGAACTGTGGTCGCCTATGTGGAGTCCAACTACATAATCATTACACCATCTGCTGGTCCTTATTTTCTTTGTTTTTTTACTTTTAAGAGTTTTTTAATATATATATTTTGAATATTTATCTCTTAACAGACATATTATGAATTTTTCTTTTCCATCTGATTTTGGAACTTTTCTCCCTTGTAAAATGTTGAGATACAAAGTATTTCCAAATGGAACTTTTTTTTTTGCTATTGGGCATGTGTGCTCATTAGAGACAAAGAGAGAGAGAGATTTGGAGAGAATAAAAGTGGAAAATCTCTCCCCAAGGAGGATGGCCACGCCACAATCCCTTCTCCTGCATTCTCTCTTGGCATTTTGGGCATCTATGCACCTGTGCCCAGCGTGAGTTTTAAGCCACCAGGTCCAAGGATTGAACTGCAGAGTCAACCATGTGGGATGTAGTTACTTAACCTCCATGCCACCTGCTGGCTCCCCAAACTGGACTTTTACTTGAGTGATTTATACTCTAAGTGTATAATTAAATTATACAACCAAAAGTTAGTCATCTTAAATGTTAGTTTAATGTTACAAATACAAGTACAGCAAATAATATAATAAAGATTAGAATTGTCAGGGCCAGCAAGTGGTGTGGTGGTTAAGGCTCTGGACTCCCACGTTGCAAACCGTGGTTCAAGTCCTGGACCTGGCAGCTTGCTTTCTCACTTTCTCTCTCTCTCTCTCTCCCAGATCTGGTGGCTTGCTTGCTCTCTCTCTGAAGTGCATGTGCTTTAAAGCAAATTAAAAAAAAAATAATAAAATAAACATTCTTTAAAAAAAGTTTAGACTTGTCGTAAAATCAAATGCTTATTTTTCTGCTTAATAGTCTCATTTAAATCTTTTTCTTCTTCTTTTTTAATGAGAAAGAAACACCCTCAACAGGATCCGGTCACACTGTGGTCCCCTTTCCTCAGCCCTCCCGCTCCTCAGGACCCTGGGTGCCCAAACTCAGTGTACTTTCCAGCCAACCTGGGGACCCGGGGATCCAAACCTGAGGTCAGCCATTTGGCTTCCAGTCTTGCAGGGCAGTTGTACGTAGCTGCTGAGCCATTTGATCTTTATTTTATTGTCGTAAAAGACACATTGTTCTCACGTGATCTACCTAACAATTCTCTCTTAACCATCCATCAGCTTCCCCAGTTATCTGTTATGATGCTCTTAATAATGTTTTGGTACATAAAATAAATGCCTTTCATGAGCACCGTTAATCATTGCAGCATTTCCCTCCAACAATAATTACACATTTACACTTCGATTGACTGATAGGACTCCAGAACTACAGCATGTAAGGACACTCGTCACTCCTCTCACGCCAGCACGCTGCACGCCACTTGAACGTGACAGTTCAGCCGCGAGTGCTGACAGGCTGGCGTGCCTCACCGGAAGACGTCGGGATGGTGTTGAGGCTCCGTATCATTGCCACCAGTGTGACCAGTCAGTGGCTGAGGTCGCTCCTTCCAAAGACTGAAGATGGAGCTGAAGAGCAGATTTCCCTGGACGCTGAGACGGAGTCGAATGTTGGTGTCGGCTCAGCGCAGCACATGGGAAGAACAGGAAGGAGCTTTGGGAAGGTGCTCTGTTTTGTTGCTTTTGTCAATGTTATTTATTGTCGTAGGGTGTATGTGCTCTCTGGAGAGAGAAAGAGAGACAGAGAGGGAAAGTGAGAAATCACTCCCCCCCCAACCCAGGGGGATGGCCACACCGTAATCCCTTCTTCTCCATTCTCCTCTTGGGATTTTAGGCATGCACATACATGGGCAGGTATGATTTTTAAGCTGTTGAGATCAAGGCTCAAACTATGGAGTCGGTCATGTAGGATCCAGGGCTTAACCACCATGACACCTGCCAGCCCAGGGAAGGTGCTTTGGAACCAGATCTCAGAATGCCAGGCTGAAGTGTTCGAACTTTACCCCCTGGTGGGACAGCAGGTACCCCTGCAGACTCTTGGCAGGTGGAGGGTGGGCAGGGTGGCCCTGGGGCTCTTGCTATTTGACTTTGTCTTTTCTTGCCAGACCATGGGAATCATCTTGTCAGAGGCCGTGGGAGATGAGCTGGTGCTTAGGAAACCACTCATGCCGACAGGTGAACAGGGCCGCCTTCGCAGCCAGGTCCTAGGGGGCTCTCTGTGTCACGGTGTTGCTGCAGCCCTGCTTCTTAGTACTGAGGCAGCCTCATCCAGGGTCTGGCCTCTGTCCCCAGAGAGCAGAGAAGAATGGGCTGATGCAGACTCTCTTTGTACAACGTTCAAGACATAAAAAGATAGACCCTTCCAAACATGTCTGCCTCCTACGCCTGTCTCCAGAACTATGAGAAATAAACTTCTGTTCTCTTTAAACTACCTGGTCTTGGGAACCAGCAGTTAGCGTAATGGCTACGTCGCTGGACTCCCACGTAGTCGACTGCGGTTCTCATCCCAGACCCGGTGGCTTAAAACTCATGCCGGGCGCGTGTGCGTGCGTGCCCAAGATCCCGAGAGGAGAATGGAGGAGAAGGGATTGCGGTGTGACCATCCTCCCTGGGGGGTGATTTCTTGCTTTCTGTCTCTATGTCTCTCTCTGTCTGTCTGGTGAGCGCACGCGCCCTATAGCGAAAACCTCTCCAAAAAAAAAAAAAACAAAAAACTACCCGGTCTATGGTATCCTGTTATGTAGTAGCACAAAGTGGGCTAAGATGGTTTCCTTATGAGGGTTTTCCTGTCATGTACAACTTTTGTTAAATACATTTATATGCTTTTCTCTTGTTAATCACTGTCATTTTACTCCTCAGGCTCAGGTGAAAAATCCTGAGGACAGAGATGAAATTTCGTCTCTCTTACAAAGGGAAGGCTATGTGATGATAGGGGCAGAGATCTGAATGAAGCAGCTACAGGCCAAG
>NW_006209227.1:314838-319894 GCF_000334495.1 Tupaia belangeri chinensis | reverse complement strand
TGCCGGGACTTCCTGGAACTAGAAAGAGGCAAGGAAGGACTCCTCCCTAGCATCTTGACAGAGACTGGTCCTGACGATACCTCGCTTTTGGACTTGGAGCCTCCAGAACTGTGAGAGAATACACTTTTTTGTTGTTTAAGCTACCCACTTTAGGGTTAAACATAAGGGATTAGGATGGAGAAGCTTTCAATAGTTTCTTTCTTCAATTCTTGATGGTGTGTGTTATAGGAGGGCCAACAGATATGAACAAGACGTTCAAAGGAGAGGGCATCTGAACAATCACTCATTGTTGTCGGGGGTTGCTACCAGACTCCTGGCACCCAAGGGGAAAGGTTATCTGACTTTTACTACCGAAACTGTCATTAAAAGACTTGGAGAATGTAACTGCCTCCCCCTCCTGCAGCCACGCATGCCTTCCGACTGCTTGGCTGATGTCACCTTCCCCTGGAAGGGCTAGTCCGGTATGGGCAGAACAGTTGCTATGCGCATGCTCGTACTTCAGAGTCCACACTGGGTGTGCACACGCCTTTCCCCCACTGGGCACCAGGCAAGAAGTGTGCGAGTGCCACAAAAGCCCACAGAACAAACAATAGAGCTGACTATAGTGACAGACCTCCCCTCCTCAATATTCATAATGAGACCCCACAACAAAAGCAACCCCTAATGCCATTCCCGGTGCAGTTGTCACCTGGCAACCTGCCTGCTCAAACCTCTCCCGGGCTACTATTAAAACTTCTCTTTTCCATACTTTTCACATGGCTGTGGTTTTATTTGTGTGTCAGGACAGGTCTCTTGTCTTAGCGATCTGGGCCCAAGAATCAAACATCCCATCACAATGTTTCCCAGCTTCCCAACCACTAATAAGAGGCCTCATGGACTCGCCAGAGGATGACAGAGAGAACGTGAGAAAGCATCCCGTCAAGGGGGGTGGCACTTGGCAATCCCTTCTCCTGTCCTCCTTTTAGAACTTTGGGCATGCACACACATAGACCCAGCATTTTTCCAGCCTCTGGATGCAGGACTCAAACCACCAGTCAGCCACATGGGACCCAGTCACCTTAACCACCACACCACACTGGCTCTCTTTTTATAGTTTTATAATTAAATCTCAGTGGTGTCTGAGTCCCTGGGCTGTGATCTTTAGGAGCACGGCAGTGTCCCTTGCTGGCCAGCCTTTGTTAAGGAGAACAGAACGCTCTGGGCTTCAAAGTGGTTACATTTTTCTCTGGGCGTGTTTTAAATTGGTTACTTTCCCCCTCCCCTTGTCTGAAGAAGGAGGATTGATCTCCCATTTTCACAGTGAGAACCTAGTGGGATGTTGATGGTAAATCTCAGAAAAATGTAAAGTCTCCCAAAGCCTGGGACTCCAGGAGTTTTGAACTCTTAAGCGGTTCTGCACTCAGCCCAACAGCTGCCATTTCCACGTTCCTGCTCTTGAGAGTTGCCAGCTCCAGGGATGCTTCTGCTTCTGGTAAGTTGGTCGGTCATGATTCTCGTTTGCAGGGTGGGTGGTTTGCGTTGTAAATTCAACTCTCTGAGGGACCTAAGAAAACTTGTTGATTTTCAGTTTGTTCAGGATTAAAACAAAACAAAACAAAACAGAGAGGGACAATAGGAGAGAGAGAGAGAGCGCGAGCGCGCACAAGCCACCAGGTCCAGGACTCAAACCATAATTGGCCACGTGGAAGTCCAGTGCCCTTAACCACCTCACCACCTGCCAGCCCCCAGCTTTTTTCGTGTTGTGGAGATGGAAGTAATAATTTCCAAGCTCTTTACCGTTGGTGCTATCTTATGATGACTTTTGACTGTTTATGATTTTGTCCTTAGGATTCAATTACCCTACTAGTTTTTCTTTTTCTCTTTCTTTCTCTTTTGTTTTTTTTCTTTCTTTCTTCTTTCTCTCCTTTCTTTTTTTTTTTTTTAACAGGTTTTTGCCATAGGGTGTGTGCCATCACCAGAGATAGGACAGTGAGAGGAAAAGTGAGCAATCACCCCCCAGGTGGAATGATCATGCTGTAACCCCTTCTCCTCTATTTTCCTCCTGGGATCTTGGGCACACACACACACACACACCATGATTTTTGAGCCTGGGACGCAAACCACAGTGGCCTACGTGGGAGTCCAGTGACATAGCCACTACGCCATCTGCTGGTCCCTTCTTTTCCCCTTTCAAAGGCATATTTTCACCATCTGCTGAAGATTATAGGGAAAAATCCATGGGGTAACAAAATTAAAAACTCGAGTGTCACGAAAGTCCAGAAACTTATAAAAACTCTCAGGGAAGTGACTTTCTGGTCTGTGATTCTGACTTCCCTTCTAGAAATTTCTGAAAGCCGCAGTAACTTCTATATCTGACCTTCCAGGCTGATAGTCAATTCTCTTATTCTGGCACCGAGCATTTCTTATCTTGTCCTTTCCGAAAATTGTTTCCTGTGTGCTTCATGGTCTTGCTGTAACTTTGAAAACAATTTGCAGTGCAAAGCTCAGGCTTCTCTGACCTTGCTAGCTGCTGGGGACTTGCACAAAGTCAGTTTGTGATTTGGACTCTGGGAAAATGGACCACCGGTTAAGTTGAAATTTTCCCCCCAGTTGGTGTGGTGCAGAGTGAGTCATGCGATCATACTTCTAAATTGCTAATTGCTGGTACATAAACCCAGTCATGGACTCATGAGGTCTAGTTTATGATCCTGGTTCTAAAAGGCATAGGCAATCCCCAGGAAGAGGGAATCTCACATCTAGAAATTTGCTCCAATTCTTTTTTCTCTTAATAGCTACATATATAGAGAGATAGATACGTAGATAGATATAGATATTGATATCTCTATTTATCATCTATCTATCATCCATCTTTCGTCTATCTGTAGTGCATGTTCATTGAAATAACTTGAAAAATACGGGTAAGAAAAAGAAAAAGAGAAGAAAAATTACCCACAATCTCATTGTCACTATTTTGATGTGATTCCTCTGGACTCTTTACTATGCTTTGATATTACACAGGACTCAGGAGAGAGAGAGAGTCCTTTAGCAATCAACAAACACCCACCCAGTATTACTATTGCTGCAGTTGTTACAGATGAGTAATATGTAAAAAAGAATAATGCAATAGTTCAGGAGTGTTGCTGACCCAGACAGAACATGATCTCTCTCTCTTTTTTTTTTTTAAGAATTACTTTATTTAATTTTATTCATTGTCATTATTTATTTTTTATTTTATTGAACTTGAGCAGAGAGACACAGACAGGGAAGGAAAGCGAGAATGCAAACTGCCAGGTCTGGGACTCAAACTATAGTCAGCCATGTGGGAGTCTAGCCACCCTAACCACTATGCCACCTGCCGGCCCCAGAACATGATCTTTGATGTCACAAATCTCAGGTCTCTCACTCACTGGGTAACCTTGGGCAAGTAGCTCGTCTGTGATTCAGTTTCCTCATCCGCAAAATGGGACTAATAGCACCTATCTTGTAGGATGGTAATGAAAGATCTGGTATTCGCAGAGCGCTTTAACACAGTGCTGGGACAAAGTACTCAAAACATGGAACAGTTGGAGGGAAAGAAGGAGGAGGAAGAAAAGTGGGCACCACAAATATCACAACTTCTGTTTTGGAATTACTGTGTTATTTTTCATAATGCTGACCATTATTTTTCCAATGGAAGATTTCAGGCCATTTAAATGTGGTTTATAACAGTTAAAAGCTCAGATGTCGGGCCAGCAGATGGCATGGTGGTTAAGGCACTGGATTACCATATGGCCAACCATGGTTTGAGTCCTAGACCCAGCAGCCTGAAAATCACAGTGGGTGCGTGAATGCGTGTGCCCAAAATCCCGAGAGGAAAACGGAGGAGAGGGAATTGCAACATAGCCATCCCCCCTAGGGGGTCATTTTTCACTTCCCCTCTCTCTGTGTCTCTCTCCTATGAGTACATGTGTTCTATGGAAAAAAAAACCTAAAAAACAAAACCCCTCAGTCTTTAGCTTGTCTTCATAGAATGCCAGCTAATAAATAAAGAAGGAATGATAGAATCAGATAATCATCATTTTGTAAAGATTCCGGTAATAAGGGTCTTTATATATTGAGCGGGGACATACAATGTCTGTCTTTCATAGTCTGGCTTGCTTCACTTAGCATTAAATCTTCCATATTTATCCACTTTGTATCAAATGATGGGGTCTCGTTGTTCTTTATGGCTGAGTAGTAGTCCATGGTGTATATGTGCCACAGTTTTTCAATCCAGTCATTCATTCTTGGGCATTTAGGTTGTCTTAACAATTGGGAATAATGCTGCCATAAACATGGATATACAGGTGTCTTTCTGACTGACTGTTTTCCTATCCTTTGGGAAAATACCCAGGAGAGGTATTACTGTGTCATATGATATTCTATTTGTAGATTTTTTAGGAATTTCCATATTGTTTTTCATAGTGGTTGTACTAATTTACATTCCTAGCAACAGTATATAAGGGCTTCATTCTCACCACTGTGTCAGGAGCACTTGTTATTCTTTATTTTTTTTTTAATCATACCATTCTGACTAGTGTTAAGTGGCATCTCATTGTGGTTTTGATTTGCATTTACCTTATGATAAAGAATATTGATCATTTTTTCATATGTTTTTTTGTTCATTCATATGTCTTCCTTGGAGAGTTGTCTGTTCAGTTCATTTGCCCATTTTTTAATTGTTGTTGGCTTTTTTGAGGATAAGCTGCTTGAGTTCCCTATAATTTATGATTACCAGTTCCTTATCTGATGAATACTTTGCAAATATTTTCTCCCATTCTGGTTGTTAGGTTTGATTTGAGAATGGTGGCAAAGTTAGAGGAGGCAAAGATGATAATACCAGAGTCAGGCTTTGGGGTTTAGGAGAGGTTTTTGCTATAGGGCGTGTGTGTTCGCCAGACAGACAGAGAGAGACAGAGAGACAGAAAGCAAGAAACCACCCCCCAGGGGGGATGGCCACGCCACAATCCCTTCTCCTCCATTCTCCTCTCAGGATCTTGGGCACTCACGCACACGCGCCCGGTGTGTTTTAAGCCACTGGGTCCAGGACGTGAACTGC
>NW_006209227.1:287202-314721 GCF_000334495.1 Tupaia belangeri chinensis | reverse complement strand
TGGTCGGAGGCGGGGCGAGTCACACCCAGAGTGGGTGGTGCTCGTTCTTAAAGGGCCATTGTCCAATAGGTGGTCACCGTGGGTCTTTGTCTGGCCAATGAAGTTCGCTGTTTCTATTCAACTTTGGCAGGCACACCAAATGCTGAAGAGTGGAAAAGTCCATTGGCGATGGCGGGCCACATGCGGAAAACAGGAAAGTTCCTGCTGGCAGGAATGTTTCCACCATGTTTCTTTTCTCTTCCCCCAGACCTTACACTGAGGGCTATCTCTTCACTCTAATTATTATTTCCTTTGCTGTGTAGAAACTTATAACCTAATGTAGTCCCATTTATATATCTTTGGGATTATTGCCTGTACTTTAGGGATCTTATTTAAGAAATCTTTGCCTACTCCAATGTCTTCAAGAGGTTCCCCTGTGTTTTCTATGAGTAGTTTCGTATCTTGAGGCCTTATGTTTAGGTCTTTGATCCATTTTGAGTTGGTTTTTGTTAATGGTGAGAGACTGAAGTCTAGTTTCATTTTCCTGCTGTTTTTTCCTGCTGATGGCTATCCAGTTTTAAATACCAACAACCAACAGTTGAGACAGAATTGAGGAAAGCAATATCGTTTACAATAGTCACACACAAAAATAAGATACCTAGGGGGACCATCAGTTGGCATAGTGGCTATGTCACTAGACTCCCATGTAGTCGACTGCGGTTTGAGTCCTGGACCCTGTGGCCTTAAACTCACGCTGGGTGCATGTGCATGTGTGCCCAAGATCCTGAGAGGAGAATGGAAGAGAAGGGATTGTGGTTTGGCCACCCCCCCTGGGGGGTGATTTCTCACTTTCTGTCTCTCTGTCTCTCTCTGTCTTTCTGGCAAGTACACATGCCCTATAGCAAAAACCTTTCAAAAATAAATAAATAAATAAATAAATAGAATTAAAAAATACCTAGGAATAAATCTAACCAAAGAGGTGAAAGAGCTTTACAAGGAAAACTATGAAAAATTGAAAAAAGAAATAAAGTATAATTCACAAAAGTGGAAAGACAGCCCATGTTCCTGGATGGGAAGAATTAATATAATCAAAATCTTAATTCTACCTAAATTCATTTGCAAGTTCAATGCAATTACAATCAAATTACCAGAGACATTCTTCACAGAAATAGAAAATATAATAATAAAATTTGTCTGGAACCAGAAAAGGTCCCATATCACCAAGGTAATACTGTGCAAAAAGAATAAAGTAGGAGGCACCTCATACCTGACTTCGAAATATCCTACAAAGCTGTGATAACCATAACAGCATGCTACTGGCACAAAAACAGGCACATAGACCAATGGAGCAGAATAGAGAACCCAGAAATAACCCCCCAAATATATGGCCAATTGATCTTTGACCAAAGGACACAAGACACATCAGTGGGAGAACACAAAGTCTCTTCAGCAAACAATGCTAGAAGAACTGGGTATCATCTTCTCTGGCTGCATTTTTCTTCATGACTCTCCCTTATGGACATCTGGGCTACCATGAATAAGTATAATCATTCTTTATGCTAGAACTGTGCTTGGTTTTGGTTTACGGAGCTAAGAAAATTCCATTGAGCTAAAGTGCTAAATTTATAGCACTTTAGTATTGTCACTTTTTTTTTTTTTTTAAAGTTTAGTCCTTCAGAGAGAGAGAACAAGAAAGGGAGATCCTCCCAACAGGGTCCTTATGCTGCAATCCACGTCCGGCCCAGTCAACCAGGATCACAGGCGCACACATGTAAGTGTGGTGTACACAGGGAGACCTTGGGACGTAAACTTGGCACCTTCCCGTGTGACCATTATGCATGTGGACCATTGCATTACCACTGCATCACCATGGCGAGCCAACACTGGGACTGTCTTAAACAGGATGAAGAGAATGTGTCCTGAAAAGGTGCCTGTGTTTAGGTTGTGTGTGGGAATTTCACAATTCTATAAGGAGGGCAAGGGGTCTGTGGAAAAGCCACTTTGTTTCCCACATCTGACTGTAACAAGGACTCAGACCTCTCCTGTTGCCACATGGAGAAAACATCGAAAGTAGGAAGTCGAGACTTCTACTGGGCAAACTCTGAGGAAATCACATGAGATCGCTAGGTGACTGACAGGGTAGCGTTGCCTTACATACGTCAACAGCGGACTATGAATTATTCTCCTCTTTGCCACTAAGAACAGATGGAGATGATCATTTCATAGAAAGGAAGTATGAGGTTAGATACCAGCTCTTAGTAACAGAGAAAATTATGGTAACAGGATGAAAATAGCAGAAGTAATACAAAAGGTGAATCTGTTTCTAACTGCAGTTGCATGGAGGGAGGCCACATACATTTCTTCCACCTGCCAGTTCTAATTGTTTGCTGGAGACTGACTGGAGGACTGTTTACAGAGATTTCCTGAGGCATTCCAGCCCCAAGGGGAAAGAGGGCAGCTATCCATTAGGGATATCTGTTGCAATTTTTTGAAAGAGTCTAGTGACATGCATGCCATACTTACTATCTTTAAATTCCCAACGCAGATGAAACTAGATGCTTGAAAAACACTGAAGCCTTCAAGAAAAATTTATTAAAGTAACAATCATAGCAGTAGCTTACATTTAGTTAGTACTACTATGGGCCAGACAGGTTTTTAAGTGCTTGGTCTGTATTAACTCATTTAGTTTTTTCTTTTTTTTGGAGAGGTTTCAGCTATAGGCGCGTGCGCTTGCCAGACAGACAGAGAGAGACAGAGAGACAGAAAGCGAGAAATCACCCCCCAGGGGGGATGGCCACACCTCAATCCCTTCTCCTCCATTCTCCTCTTGGGATCTTGGGCACGCACGCACACATGCCTGGCGTGAGTTTAAGCCACCGGGTCCAGGACTCGAACCGTGGTCAACTACGTGGGAGTCCAGCAACATAGCCATTACGCTAACTGCTGGTCCCTTAACTCATTTAGTTTTAAGTGCTTGGTATTAATGAATCCTTGTGAAGATTAGGTAAGTTAATACATACAATGCACCGAGGAGGACTTACTTGTTCCCCTGTAACAAATAAGAAATCAGAGTCATCTCGAGGTGTTTGGTCACCTTTGCAGTATGGACTTCCCCGCCTTTGGTATTTCAAACGTCAGCTCTGCCTTCGTGACTCTCAATCTTCTTTCCTGCTTTAATTTTCTCCTTGTACCCGTCGCTCTCCAAATTTTTGTATATATTAGTTATCTGTTTATTGTCTGTCTCTTCCACTAGAATGTCTGCATTTGAGGGCAGATTTTTTTTTTTTTTAAGATAAGAAGGAGAGAGAAAAAGGAGAGAAAGTTAAGTACTTTTCGGGGTCTCACCATGACACGATCTTCCTGCGCCAGCCTCCTAGTGAACTGGGATTACAGGAGCACACCACTGCCCTTGGCCTGTTTAGTTAGGATGGTCCAGGAACTGAACCCGGGCCCTCCTACGTGCACAGTGGTGCCTATTCCTTGTGCCACTGCGGCTGGGCCTGGCAGAGATTTTTAAATATTTGTTTTGTTTTGTTTGCTGCTGTATCTCTAGCAACATTTTTTTTTTTTTAAAGAGGTTTTTGCTGTAGGGTGCGAGCGCTCGCCAGGATGACAGAGAGAGACAGAGACAGAAAGCAAGAAATCACCTCCTGGGGGGATGACCGCACCACAGTCCCCTCTCCTCCATTCTCTTCTTGGGATCTTGGGCACGCACGCACACTCGCCCAGTGTGAGTTTAAGCCACCGGGTCTGGGACTTGAACCACAATCGACTACATGGGAGTCCAGTGACATAGCCATTACACTAACTGCTGGTCCCTCTAACAACATTCTTAAGTCCCTGGTTGGTTCAAGAAATGTACGTGGGATGAAATAATGGGGCTTCAGAGTCATATAGCTACTTTGTGGGGAAAGGTGGGCGAAGGGATCTCATGATCGGCTGTCTTTGTTCTTTCCTTCCTTCCTTTCTTCCTTCCTTCTTCCTTCCTTCTTTCTCTTTGTAAAAGTTTATTTATAGAGAAGCACCCTCCACAGGGTTTCATACCACAGTCTTTCCCCAGTCTTGCCAGACAGAATCACGGGCATGTGCACCTGTGCCCAGCTTGTCCAGGTCGACCTGCAGGCCGGGCCCTCCTGGTCACCTTTCTGTTGGGGAGTTGCCACATATGACAACGCAGATGCTACAGAGAATCTGAGGTTTACAGATTTTAGAGTACAGCGGAAAGGGAGCCAAAGGGGTTTTCAAACCATCAAAGTAGATGCAATTTGGGATTGAGACACCAGGTCATTAACACTCTTGGTTGATAAAAGAGACGATGCATAATTGCAGCCTCCTGAGGCTGAGACAAAGAACCAAAGCCTGCCTCCCAGCGAGGCACCCAGGCCACAGCCATTCCTCTACATCCAAGGATTTTTTGTTGCCAGAACAAATACGCTGGAGGATGTGGTTGGCACACAGAAACAAGCCGAAGGCTCTGGAGATGATATGGAAGGAAGGGAGATAGTACTGTGGTCTTACAACCAACAGAGAATGTGCTGTAAGAGAGTTAAGCCAGGTCCCCTTCAGGAGACAGAAAGGCACTGGGGCTGGAGCACGCCTTTGGTTGTCATTGTGGAAAGGTTGAAAATGGACTGTCATGGACGAGGCATTGGCAGTGCCCTCTACACACTCTCAAGGTTGGGGTTTATGGGACCAGGCCCAACGATGCATGCAGCTGCCTGGTGCCAGGGACAGCTCTTTCTAGCACAATCATGGGACTGTGTGGCAGGGACTGTGAGATGCTCAAGTCACGGGACTTGCTCAGAGCCTTCTGGTTATGACAGGGCTTCCCGGGTATCTTGGCTTGAGTGAGACATGGTGGTGCTAGGCAGAAGCTAGTGGGCCCCAAGCCTTGGAAGCTGTGGTTCTCAGAAGGAGTTCAGGTAATGTGAGCTTGCTCCATGAGGCCCACTCCCCAACGCTCTGAGCCTCCGAGGCTGAGGACCTGCCTTGGGAGTCCCCCAGGAGAGGAGGTGCCAGAGCCCTGGGTGACTGCCAGACCTTTCCTGCTCACGTGCAGACTCACACTGACTCAGGCTCGTGGTCTGTAACGGGCTGCGCAGATCTGCATTCTGGGTGCTATCTGCCACCACAGCCTCCTGGGTGACCCTGCCTCCCACGCCTCCATTACAGGCCCCATCCCAGGGACCCAGGGCACACTGACTTGTGCCAGGTTCTCATGGCGTTTGGAAGCTGCATTAGTTTTCTACGGCTGCTATAACAAATGACCGTGGAGTCACCCCCATAGCACCCACAGGTGGCCTCACAGTCCTAGAGGTCAGAAGCCACCTCAGCTCTCCCCAGCGGCACTCGATGTGGGCAGGGCTGTGAGCCTTCTGGAGGCTCCAGCTTCGAGGCTGTTTGAACTCCACTCTCAGGCTCATGGCCTTCCCTCCACCTTCAGAGCTAGCAGCAGTGGGTCAGTCCTCATACCTGTCCCTCTTCTGACACTCTCTTCTGCCTCCCTGTCTGCCATTCGCAACTCTTGGGATTATACTGGGCCCACCTGGATAATCCAGAACGATCTCGTTAGGTCAGATGATTTGCATCCCTAATTCCACTGGCAAACTCAAGTCCCCTCTGCTGTGTGATGTGATGTCCTCCCAGGTACTGGGCATTATTATTACATGGGCATATTGGGGAGCATTACTCTGCCCACCCCAGAAGTACTGAGGAATCTCCAGATTGCACACAAAACCTCCCTGGGTGCCGCTCACCTCGGCCAGTCACCGCCATTGCTCCCACCTCACCTCTAGACACTAGGAACTAGCTTTTCTGGAATGAGTAATCTTCCTGGGTCTCTGCACCCCAATTGTAACTCCAGTCATCGCCCCAATTGCCCAAAGCCCAGTTGAATCAGGGTGCAAACACGGTCATTGCAACAACTGGCACCAGAAGCATCCCCGACTGGGGAAATGCCTCAGTGATGTTTGGCTGGCCTAGAGCTGGGGCCGGGGGTGTCGGCAGGAGGCTGGGTCACAGCTTGGAGGCTTCACTGCTCTGTGGAGGCAAAGGGGCAGGGAAAGATTTTTTTAGAAGGGTCAGGGAGGCAGTGGGGTGACAGGGGCCTGCCAGCAAGAGCTGGGGTCCTTGTGGGCAGGCCTAAGGGTGTTCGCAGGGATGGGGTGACTATGGACCATTTGCCATCTTAGCTGTGGAGACGTTGTGCTGTTTATTTTCCTGTGATGTGGAATCTCTCTGATCCTCTGCAGCCTCCAGGCTTTAGAAATCTCACGACACCTTGTGAGCAAGGGGGTCTTGGTAGGATTCTGGGAAGAGGCTGACTGCATGGTGGCCAGAGGAGACATGGACAAACTAAGTCTGGGGTAGGGGCACAGAGGGCTTTGGAGGGGTTTGCAGCCTTGACCTGGGAGCACCCAAAAAACTTAGAAGGGCTTTGGCCCTTCCTGGGCTGTGGACAGGGCAGTGCAGGGAGGGCTTTGGCATCCCTTGGACTATGGTTGAGAACCCTGGGAGGGTTTTGGCCTTCCCTGGGCCATGGACAGGGCAGCGCAGGGAGGGCTTTGGCATTCCCTGGGCTATGGTCGAGAACCCTGAGAGGGCTTTGGCATTCCCTGGGCTATAGTCGAGCACCCTGGGAGGGCTTTGGCATTCCCTTGGCTATAGTCGAGCACCCTGGGAGGGCTTTGTCATTCCCGAGCACCCTGGGAGGGCTTTGGCATTCCCTGGGCTATGGTCGAGCACCCTGGGAGGGCTTTGGCATTCCCTGGGCTATGGTCAGCACCCTGGGAGGGCTTTCCCTTCCCAACCATTTGAGCCCTGGATGATTAGCTGACTTTATCTAGAGCTGAGACTTGGCCAGATTCAGCTGACTTCTGGGACTTGTGCCTATAACCAGGCTTTATTTTTATTCTTTAGATTTTTGCCATGCGGTGCATATGCTTCCTGGAGAGAGACAGAGAGAAAGGGAAAGTGAGAAATCACCCCCAGGGGGAATGGCCACACTGCAATTCATTCTCCTCCATTCTCCTCTTGGGATTTTGGGCATGCCTGTACATGCACCAGCATGACTTTTGACTGTTCAGAAGTGTTCCTCAGAAGTGTCACCAGGCTTGTGGCTTCCTGTGCCTGAGCTGCCCTGGCTGTGGACTCAGGCTTTCTGTGGACCCTGGCCTGCTGCCCGCTGGATGGTTTCCATGGCTTCCAAAAAGAGTTCCTTTGACCATGTCAACTCTACCTGAAGTCCAGTAAACCCCCATCCCATCCCCAAATGTAACCGTCCCTGGGCACAATGGAAAGGAGAAAAAAAATCTCTCCTTACTCTCACCTCTCAGGGTCTCTGGCAATTCCAAGTTGCAACTGGTACGAAGTGGGGCTGTCGGCCTCGTACACTCCTGTGGGCTAAAGGTTAGGCTGCTTTGAAGGCTCTTGATCCATGCTGGCAAACTGTCCCTCAGGAAGCATGAGAATGATTAAATACTGGTTTATCTAGTTAATAGAATACTATGTGGTTTGAAAGGATAAAGACTATCTACTAGCCTGGAAAGAATACGTACATCTAACCCTCCATATCAGCGGGTCCACATTGCAGATTGAATGAGCCAGGAATTGAAAATCTTCAGAAAAGATGAACACAACAGGCCTAGGTGTGTGGCACATACCTTGAAGGCTCTTCTGTGTAGGCTAGGACCACATGGGAGGTCTGGGTTTAGTTCCTGGACCAAACTAAAGCTGGGTGGCTGTGACTCTGGAACCAAAGGCAGGAGAATCACGATGGGGAGACCCTGTCTAAAAACAAACAAGGGGTCAGCAGGTTGCATGGTGGCTAAGGTGCTGGACCAACTGCAGTTTGAGTCCCGGACCTGGCTGCTTGAGAATCACTACAGGCTCATGTACCAAAATTCCAGGAGGAGGGAACCAGCAGTTAGCGTAATGGCTATGTCGCTGGACTCCCACGTAGTCGACCGCGGTTCGTGTCCCGGACCCGGTGGCTTAAAACTCACGCCGGGCGTGTGTGCGTGCGTGCCCAAGATCCCGAGAGGAGAATGGAGGAGAAGGGATTGCGGCGTGACCATCCCCTCTGGGGGGTGATTTCTCGCTTTCTGTCTCTATGTCTCTCTCTGTCTGTCTGGCGAGCGCACGCGCCCTATGGCAAAAACCTCTCAAAAAAAAAAAAAAAAAAATTCCAGGAGGAGAATGGAAGAGAAGGGATTGCGGCATGGCCATCCCCCTTGGACAGAGAATTCTCACCTTCCGTCTCACTGCTTCTCTCTGTCTCTCTCCTCTCTAGTGAGTGCGTGCACCCTTTGGCAAAAACCTGAAATAAGTAAATACATAAAACAATACGAATCAAAACAGTCCAGATAACGACTATTTCTGAAAGAATTATATTATTGGGGGACCAGCAGGTGGTGTGGTGGTTAAGGCATTCCCACATGGCTGACCACAATTCGAGTCCTGGACCTAGTGGCTTGCTTTCTCACTTTCTCTCTCTCTCTCTGTGTCTCTCTCTGGTCAAATTAAAATAAATGAATGAATAAATAAAATAAATAAAATTAAATAATTCTTTAAAAGAAAGAAATTATTTTATTGAACTTTATTTATTTATTTTAATTTGACCAGAGAGGGACAGAGAGAGAGAGAGAGAGAGAGAAAGAGAGAGGAAAAGTGAGAAAGCAAGCTGCCAGGTCCAGGACTCGAACTGCAGTCGGCCATGTGGGAGTCCAGCGCTCTTAACCACCATGCCACCTGTCATCCAGTATAACAACTATTTACATAGCATTTATATTACATCAGGGTTAGGAGTAGTCTAGAGACGATTTGAAGTGTGGAGCAGGATGTGCATGAGGTGATATGTAAACACTACGTCATTTTATACAAGCGATTTGGTGTCCTCATGGATTCCAGAACCAATCCACTATGATACGGAGAGACAACTTGATAGCATCAAGTGGAAAAAACAAATGATAAAGCCGACTCTTTGTGCTGTCTACCAGTCTCGGACTTCACATGCCTAAAAGCAAAGTACAAAGGCCATGAGGGGAAGAAGGCTCTGTTTGGTACACTAGGCTTGAGATTCTGGGAGATTTTTTCCTTTTCTTTTTGGTTTATTGTCAATGTTTATTTTAACCTTTCTTTCTTTTCTTTCTTTCTTTTTTCTCTTTTTTGTTTGCAATAAGCAGAAAAAACAGTAAGGACGCTCTCATCTGCCAGGCTTCCCCAGGTCAGCATGGTTGGAGATGAGTGAGCCCTAGTCACCTGTGGGCCTGGAGCTGGGGAAGAAGGGGGAGGCCAGGGGTGAGAGGAGCTAGTCAGGGAGCAGGAGGTGATACTTGAACTCATTCTGGGGTTCCCTCTCAGTGATGACAAGAGAAAACTTTGCTAAGCAGATGTTATCAAAGGCTTGCAAATATGGCGGGTGACTGGGTATGCAGGTGTGTGGGGCTGTTTCACTTCCCGTGGGGAAGGAAGAAGCTGGTGAGGGCAACCGCAGAGCCCAAGGTCTTTTGGAGAGTGGGGGCAGGGGTCACCCATTACTCCTGTCATGAGACGACTGGGGACAGGCAGTCAGACAGCAGCCAGTGCTGGGGGTTCTTGGCACAGAGGGACGTGGACTGCAGGGCCTGATAGCAGTTCAGCAGATACTTGAGCCACTTGCACCTGGAAAGGTGGGGTGCAAAGAATTCCTGCACAGGCAGGAACAAAGCGTGGTGTCTATTTAGAGGCCTGTTAGCCATGTGCAGGCTGTGCTGGGAGCTGGAACACGGTGGGCTCTTTAAAAACAGTGCTGGGGCTGGACAGTGGTGCAGTGGGAAAATGCCAACACTCTGAGGCTGACCCACAGAGGAGAGTTCTGGGTTCACATCTGGAGACCTGCCTGTGTATGTGGGCACGTGCGTGCATGTGATCCAGGCTGACCGAGGCTGGGGGTAGATCACAGTATTCAAACCCAGTTGGGGGTACTGTCTCTCTCTTTCTCTCTTGCTTGTGGAAGAAATAAACTTTAAAAAAAGAAGGCTTGAAAAAACAGCTAAACTCAGAAAGTAGAGCAACAGACTCAGTTTTATTAAAGGGTGGGGAGTGCAGAGTGGGCCTTATCCCTTTAGTTAAAAATACAAGCAGACCTGTATTGCGTCATGCGACCCAGATGTGGTCTTGTTTGACTGTGAGTGTACTCTCATCACACCTTGCCCTTCACACCTGAGCACACAGTGGCTGCCAAAGTGCAGCCAACAGAGGCCCGAGTGTTGCTGCTTCGGCGTACCTAATGATTTCTGTCTTTGTCTCACCTGTACTAAGGTCATTTCCTACCACTGGTATCAACATTTTCATTTTTTTCTATTTTCCGCTTGCATTCATAAAACAGTAAGGACTAACCTTAGTAAAATAGTCCCCAAACCAGCAAAACTACAGTGGTGCAGACCGAGAGGAGACTAATAACACGAAGCGAGTTGTTGGCGACCAAGCACTGCTCCTGGTGAGAGTGGAGAGGGCCGGTTTGACAGCTAATGGATCTCTGTGGGTTAGGTGTGTGAAAGAGGGGAGGACGTTGCTGTGCAAGGTGGCCGAGTGTGACACAGCTGTTGGGAAACTGAATGTGCTCAGGTCAAACATGAGAAAGTTGACACTAGGATGGGGTTGACCAAGATTCAGAATGAACCTATGACAATTCTTATTTACTTTTTGGAGTTGTCTCAATATCCCAGTAGAGTTTTTTTTTTTTTTTTTTTTTCTTTTTTAAGAGGTTTCTGCTACAGGGCTTGTGGGCTCGCCAGAAACACAGAGAGAGACAGAGATACAGAAAGCGAGAAATCACCCCCCAGGGGGGATGGCCGCACCACAATCCCTTCTCCTCCATTCTCCTCTCAGGATCTTGGGCATGCATGCATACACGACCGGCATGAGTTTAAGTCACCAGGTCCAGGACTCGAACCATGGTCAACTACATGGGAGTCCAGTGACATAGCCATTGTGCCAGCTGCTGGTCCCACAGAGTTCTACAGAACCTCGCTAAGCATCCACTTACCACACCTTCCTGGTTCTGGCCTCCTGGTCCAATAGGCCCAAGAGGTCCCCAAGTGTCCAATTGGCTAGAGCAGAAATCTAGTCCTGGTTGTGCCTGGCCTAGGTGTGAGCTGCTGCATGAACTTGTCTACCCCATTGGGATTCCTGCCCAACTTCTACAAGGAGCAATTTCTGCTAGCCTTGTTTGGTCAATCCCTACCTCACACCACTCACATTTACTTCATGGTATCTTAGACTAATGTTCCTGGTGTAACTCTTCTGATAAGGATACTTTTTAGTCCTTCTTTTTATCCCCCCATCTTTAGTAAGGCATAACTGACAAATAAAAATCATATATCATGGGACCAGCAGTTAGTGTAATGGCTATGTTGCTGAACTCCCATGTAGCCAACCACGGTTCGAGTCCTGGACCCGGAGGCTTAAACTTACGCTGGGTGCATGTGCATGTGTGCCCAAGATCCCTAGAGGAGAATGGAGGAGGGATTGTGGCGTGGCCATCCCCTATATATATATATATATATATAGCAATGATTCAATCAAGCCAATTAAAATGCCTATCACCTCACATAGTTCTCATTGTGTGTGTGTATGGTGAGAATGGTTAAGATCTGCTCTCTCTTTCTTTTTATTTTTTTTTTGAGAGGTTTTTGCTATAGGGTGCGTGTGCTCGCCAGAAAGACAGAGAGAGACAGAGAGATAGAAAGAGAGAAATCACCTCCCAGGGGAGATGGCCACGCCGCAATCCCTCCTCCTCCTTTCTCCTCTTGGGATCTTGGGCATGCATGCACATGTGCCCGGTGGGAGTTTAACCCACCGGGTCTGGGACTCAAACCACGGTCAACTACATGGTAATCCAGCAACATAGCTATTACGCTAACCGCTGGTCCCCAAGATCTGCTCTCTTAGCAGTTTTGAAGTATATATTAATAGTTCAATATTAACTATACTACTAACTATAGTCACAATGCTATCCAATAGATCTCCAGAAATTATTCCTCATGTCTAACTGAAACCATGTCATTTGACCAATATCTGTCCATCTGCTGTCCCCACCCCAACTAGCCCCTACACTCTGGCAACAACTCTTCTCTCGGTTTTTAGAATTCAACCTCCTCAGATTCCACATACGAGTGAGACTGTGCAGTGCGCGTCTTTCTGCGTCTGGCTTATTCCACCTGGCATCATGTCCTCCAGGCTTACCCATGTTGCCACAGGTGACAGATCTCCTTAATTCAGGCTGAATAGGGTAGGTGTGTGTATGCCACATTTCCTTTATTGTTTAAATTAAAAATTTTAAATTGATTTTTCCTTTTTTATGATTTTGTATTCACGTTTAATTGTGCAGATTTATTGCACAGGATATGGTTTTTCAGGGTATGCCTGTAGTTCGTGACAAATCAAGGATCTTGCCATATCCGTTATTCCCACAGAACTTCACATTCTCGAGTCCATCCTTCCTTCCCTGAGCCCCTCGTGCTCATCTTCGTCTGTCCACCCCTCCCCTAGAGGCCACATCTCCTTTATTGGACATTTAGGTTCTTGGCTATCCCTGTGAATAAAAAGAACACTTTCTAATGGAACTCCTATGCCATCATCATAGCTAATGAAATGAAGAGGTCAGTCTTTAATATCATCTGATTCCATATTCATATTTACTCTGTTGTTTCAAAAGTGACCTTTTTCTCCCCCTGGGCTAGGAGGTGAGTGTGCTCACGAGAGAGAGAGAGAGAGAGAGAGAGAGAGAGGAGAAGAAAAAGCAGCCCCCAGGGGAAACAGTCACACTGTGATCTTTTCTCCTCCATCTCTCCCTCCTTTCAGAATTTTGGAGACACATGCTCGCACATGCACTGGTGTGTTTCTCAAGCTGCCGGGTCCGGGACTCGAACCGCACTGTCAGCTCTATGAAATCCAACTGCTTTAGCCACCATGCTAAAGAGTCAGCCCCAATATGTGTTTTTATGTCTGGTTTCTTCAAGACCTAAATGACCTCATGTGTTGCACTCTTTAACCATCTCCCTCTTTTTTTTTTTTTTTTTTTTTTATTTCATGTCATTGGCTCATGCACTTTCTGGAGAGTGACAGAAAGAGACAGAGGAAAGGAAAGTAATAAATCACCCCTCCCCCGGCTTTTTGTGGCTGTTTGCCGCCCTCCCTGTTTTTTTTTTTTTTTTTTTTTTTTTTTAATTTCATGTCATTGATTTGTTGAAGAAATGGAATCATTTGTCTGGGAGTGCATCATAATGCACAGCAAATAGCTGAAGTCCTTTACCTGGGATTTGCCCACCAAATACACTTCCCGCAGAAGGCAGCCGACTCCCCAGACTCATTCATTCTCTTTCACTCTCTCATTCTCAAGTTCCAACCAAGTGTCCCCCACTCCTCCCGATTGCTTCTGTAAATGTGGATTTTCTCCCCACCCTATCTTGTGCAGAGACCACCTTAGCCTCTCTGCCTTCCTTAAGGCCCTATCTGCTTTGTCCTTGGCCAGAATTTGTAATTGGAAAGGAGAACCTGAGGCCCACCCAGCAGATGCAAATCCTTCCCATGGAGGCTGGAGGGAGGAGGGAGGGCAGCTTCCTGCCTCACAGAACAGAGGATGGGGGTCGCTTCACCTGGCTCTCAGCAGGCTTTGTACCCTGTGGTTGGGATGGTGTCCCAGTCCTCATTGCGCCTCTGGGCCTAGCACAGTGCCTGTCACTCACAGAACATCGAGGATGATCCTTGGATGACAGAACGGCCTTAGGAGGACAGGCAGTGAGGCTTCTGTGTCGTCTTTGGGTCGGTGGCCAACCATGGTGTTTAATGAGCTCATGTAGATTTATGACAAAGCATTCCATCATGCCCCTTCCAGTCCTGAAAGATGCTCTTAACCTCCCGCTGAAACAGAACATTCTGCGTGAGGTCATTGCTGAGTCATCCCGGCGGCTCCTGCACTCACGGCATTCTCATTTTCACTCCGAGCCCGGCTCGCGTGCACAGCACAGTCATCTCTGCTGTGGACCGCGTCTCCCTCTGAACCAGCCAGCCTTGGTTACTGGAATCCCGGCCCTGCAAGCTCTCGGCCCTACCCTGCCCACTCTGGGGTTTTCCAGGGATCCCAGACCACACTGATGGGGGCGGGAAGACATCTGTTCATAGACCTTCCTGTGAAGGTCTTTGTTTTTTCTCTGTGGTTACAGTCCTGGAAGTCCCACAGAAAATCATTCTGCCATATGCGGGAGGCACATGGATCTGCCCCTTTCCACACCACAGACTTGAGCCAGTCGGCATCCAGTTGTAGGAATTTCCATCCTTTCTCCTGCCTCTCCTTGCTGGCCATGCTCCTGGAAAAGGCCAGGGATAATGGGGGCAGCTGGGACACCACACCGGACCCCCTTTTCCTAGGACAGACCCCTAACTAAACACCAGCTCAGTGCTGTCCAGTCCTGCTTCTCGACTGACACTGCCATTCTTGCTTTGGCCCCCAAACCAAACATGAATACCTCTATTCATTCCAGGGTGCTTGAGCCAGACGTCTCCCAGCACCAAGTCCAGGCCAGTCAGACCTCTTGGTCCCCGCCATGGAGGGGCTTCTGGGAGGGAAGAGCCAGCGAAGCCCTGGCTCTGCAGGGAGCCGCCCAGGACGCTGTCTCACCCCCCACTGGGGCCTCCTGTTGGCTACCTCTGCTCATAGAGAGGCCCTACCCCGGCTTTACCGCAAGCACTGCCTCTGTGGTCCCCATTGGGTCTCAGTTTCCCCATCTCTCACTTTTGCTCCTGTGGACTTCTTGGTCCTGATGACTGATGTCCCATGGGGGAGAGTCATGACTGACCCTTGACGGTGTGGTTTCAGAATTCACAGCTCCCGGGGGCCATGTGAGCCTGGGTCCCTCCGTGACCATCTCCAATTTGCAGATGATTACGAAGGGAGCGTGGCCGGGAAACCCCAACCTTGAGCTCTGAATTTGTATACCAAGGGTGAGTGCCAGGCAGGAGGTGGGTGGAGTGTAAGGACCCACAGACATACGCAGGAGACCCCTTCTGAACAGGTAGCCCCTTCCTCCCTCTGGTTGCTGGGCCTTGTCCAGCCAAGGCCAAAGAGCCAGGCAAGAACCTGGGAGGCTCCTGGGAGGCTGTGGCTGCCCCAGGGCATTTGCACCCACTGCACAGGCCCTAGCATCACAGCCAACCAGCTCAGGGGTGGAAGGACTGGCTTTTTCTGGAGCCCAGCAGGACACCACCCGTAGGCCTGCTGGGGTAAGGGTGGCAGGCAAGGGACATGACTGAGAGTAGGGGAGTGGCAGCCCTTCCCCGGATACCACTGCAGTGTGTGGCTGCAGCCTGCCTGCTGCCTGGGGGTGCTAGGGCAGAACAGGGTGTGGCACTGCCCCCCCTCCCCCCCGAGAATGAGGGCCTCTTCCTCCCTCTGCCCTGCCTCGCCTGGGGATCTGGGCTGGCCCTGCTTGCCTTCCACACTCACTCTTCACCTGACTCCACTGGGCTCCTCCTGCTTCCAAGGGCTACACCCTGGGAAGCGCCCTGGCTCCCCCTCGGTCTCTGTGCTGTTGCTAGAGCTCCACGGGCACCTCTATTTGGAAGTTGTGGAGGCTTTGGGTCTCCTGCTTGGGTGCCCTAAAAGACCCCCTGTGAACGTCCATGAAGCCAGTGGGATGAGCTTCGGGCATCTGTGAACAGGGAAGTCGGGTAGCGAAGTGGACTGGTTCTACAAAGAACTCTCCAGAACGCTCACACTTTCTGCTTTGTGGATTTCTCTGGAAAACCTCAAGGCTCTTCATTCCCTGGCTCCGAACTGCCCCGCCCCTGGGCACCTCCCTTCTCTTTATGACTGGATCCCCAGGGACAGCTCTCAGTCAGGGCAGAGCTGTACAATGTCCACTCATAAAGAAACGACCCAGTTCCTTAGAAGGAGCCCTGCTACCTCCGGGGCGCAGGTGAGTCCAGGCCCAGGGCTGCAGAGATAGCAGCGATGTCGAGGATGCTTGGACAAGAGCTCAGCACACATCTTTCCAGCTCAAGAAGTTGCCATCTTTTTTTTTTTTTTTATTGAGAGAGATTTTTGCTAGGGCACATGAACTCACTGGAGAGACAGAGAGAGAAAGCAAGAAATCACCTCCCAGGGGAGATGGCTACGCTGGAATCTCTTCTCCTCGATTCTCCTTTTAGGACTTTGGGCATGCATACACATGGTGTGTTTTTAAGCCACTGGGTCCAGGACTTGAACTGTGGTCAGCTACATGGAAGCCCAGCGACATAACCATTATGTCATCTGCTGGTCCCAAGAACTTGCCATTTTACGGGAGCTCCCTCTACAGCCCTGTGCTAGACCCCCTACGTGGGGAGGGGAGGTGGAGCTGGGCTGAGCTGACTTTCTTCTCCAGGTCCTGCTTGGGACAGGATCTAATGAGCTCTTAGGAAAGGCCAGGACCCCCTGGATTTGTTAACCGCGATCTGGGAGAGAAGCAGCTGGAATCAAGGAATCATGAACAAATGACTGGACTCGGACGCGTTATTTTCTTCCAGTCAAAATAGAATCCTTGAAATGCCCAAAGAGCATGGAAGACCAGCAATGACAAGGCCATGAGAGCCATGAGGACTGTGGGCTGCCACAGTGCCACACAGGTGGGTGGGGGGCCAGGCCCAGAGCCTCCATCCAGCCCTGCCCTCAGCCTCAGAGTCTCTTATTTTGCAGAGCTGGTGAAACTAAGCCAAATGAGCATCCAGAATCTTCATTTACTCTGTCTCGTTCCTGCCTCCTTGTTGTAGTCAGGTGGCCCTAGCCATTGCTCCAAGGGAAAAGCCATCACAAAATAGCAATATTTCTCAAACAATATAAAATATTTGTTAAAAGCCATGTCAGAGAAAATGAAGGAAAAAGCCAGGTTACCTAGGGCTGGCTCAACTGTGTTTCTGGCCATCTGGCTACAGAAAGAGAATGTTGAACGTACTTCTTAAATCCTTTAGAAGAAGTGAAAGGCATTATGCATTCTTTTAAAGTAAACTGATTCCAGGGCCACCAGGTGATATGGAGGTTAAGGTGCTGGATTCCACATGGCTGATTGTGAGGTTCGAGTCCAAGACCCAGTGACTTGAGGATCACAATGGGTGTGTGTATGAACCAAAGTCCAAAGAGGAAAACGGAGGAGGGATTGCAACATGGCCATCCCCTCTGGGGGTGATTTCTCACTTTCTCTCTGTCTGTTTGTCTGTCTCTGGCAAACACGTGAGCAAGACTTAAATACAAAAAAGAAAAGAGAACTGATTCCATATTAGGCCCCAATGGCTTCTCTTCCTCAAACAATGGCAGTTCAGGAGGTAATTGCCTGGCCAGCTTCCTTTTATGTGATGTCTTATACACCCTGCAATTATTAACATGAGGACGAGTGCTGTGATTGAATGTATCCCTCCACTCTACCCCCAATTGATGAAATTTATCAAGCCATTGTAACAGTATTAAGAGGGTGAAAACTTACTCTGATTATGCTGCGAAGAGTTGGGACTTCTGGGAGGTGATCAGAATTAGGTAAGGCCATCAGATGGAGCCCTTGTGGTTGTGTGCTGGTGATTAGGAGAGGAACGAGAAACACAGAAACAGACACAGAGACATGCACATTCAGAGACGTGCACATTCAGAGACGTGCACGTTCCCGGTCTCACTACGTGATGCCCAGTGCTGTCTGCGGACTCTGCAGGGTCGCCACCAATGAGAAGACTCTCACCAAAAGCCACTCCTTGATCTTGGACTTTCAAAACCGTGAGCCAAATAAATCTCTATTCTTTTTAATTTACCTAGACTCAGGTATTCAATTGCCAGCAATACAATAAACAAAAACAATGAGTCTAGCCAAATTTAAAAAGATTTAAATATTGGAATCAGCAGTTGGCATAATGGCTATGTCAGTAGTCTCCCATGTAGTCGACTGTGGTTCGAGTCCTGGACCCAGTGTCTTAAACTCATGTTGGGTGCGTGTATATGCATGCCCAAGATCACGAGAGGAGAATGGAGGAGAGGGGATTGTGGCATGGCCATCCCCCCTGGGGAGTGATTTCTCGCTTTCTCTCTCTCTCTGTCTTTCTGGTGAGTGTACGTGCCCTATAGCTCTCTCCCTCGCCCCCCTCCCCCCCAAAAAAAAGATTCAGATATTTTGTTCTACAGGGTAATTTTCTCTGCTCTCTTGTGGTTCTGACAGCATCTGTTTCATAATGTACAGAATTCAAGCCAGCAACATTAACATTCTCCTAGATGAGGCTTTGCCACATGCTATCTTTTTTAATGACCCGGAGCAAAACTTTTAAAATAACCTACGTGTTTACCCAGAATCTTCTAAAGAAGTAATCACAATTTATCATATAATACATTTTAATGTAGTGTTTCCAGTCATGAGGCCCAACTTAAAATCAGCATCTTCTTATTCAAGGAAACCAAAACCACTTGTGTGTGTGTGTGTGTGTGTGTGTGTGTGTGAGAGAGAGAGAGAGAGAGAGAGAGAGTGAAGCTTATTCACTTCCTGAGAAAAAGAGAAGCACCCTCTACAGGGTTTCAGGTTGCTATCCTCCCATCCCTTTGCCAACCAACCAGGACACACAGGCCCAGTAGGGACAGGTTGACCTGGGAACTGAAGCCCGATCTTCCTTATGGCTTCCAGCATTGCAGAAGGTGGTGTTACTGTTGCGCTACTGTGACTGGGCCTTGACTGTATTTTAAAATTGATTAGTAAACTGCGGAGAGTAGGGAGGTAAAAGGAAGACTTGGGGAAAAAAATATATGGCCTAGGAAATCTGGCTTGGTTTAGACCAAAAAAGTCCCTTCTTCTTTCCCTTTACATACAAGCATATTAATAGTCGCAAATGCTAGTGACATTCTGCGTGGCCTCCAGCCAAACAACATAATCAGCCTTTGGCAGCTCAAGTGATGACGCAGTTGAGATTGTAGCAATTCATTTTTATACTATGACAAGCTTCAACAGACTTGTCTTTGGACGTCATTCTTGACTCAAGAGTTTTTATAGACAAGTAATTTTTGTGAGATGAAATCCACATAATTGAGTCTCTTCTGAGGCCTTATTACCTACTCCTATGGCAGAACCTCTATGGACATCCCCTGCGGTTTAATAAGGTATTTCTCTGCCAAGATGCAGTACTGGCCACTGGCTCACCTCGAGGCTCCTATACACGTTGGCCAGCCCTTCGTCTCAAATCCTCCCCTGGCTTTTGTGACCTGCACTTCTCCTACCTCTGACCAACTCCTTTCCACAGTCATGGTTCCAAAGTCTCTGCTGACCTCTGTAGTATTGCTCTTCCCCAGAATTCACTCCTTGATTATTTTCTCACAGTGTGTGTTACTTCCTACAAACACACACGTCTGCCACTATCCTTATCCTGAGGACTCCTAGTCTGTTTCTCCATCCCGTCTCCATTAGCCAGTACTATGGCTGGGGCACTGATATTGCCACTGACAGAAATATCTGGACCATAAAGAACAGAGGTTTATGTGGTTCACAATTCCATTCACTGTGAAGTCTAAAAGCATGAGGCTGGCTAAGTCATGATGCGGCTGACAGAGGCAGAGAGGATGGCCGGAGTGTGCACAGAGAGTGGGGTGTGTTCCATGTGGGTCTATCCCATTCACTCTTCTCATAAATGCATCAGAACTCAGTCATAAGTGCCATGCCCTAAACACCTAATTACTAATCTCTTCCCCAAGGGTCCACTTTATAGCACCCTAACTTAATAACATTTCACCCTCTTCATCCTGTTATGGTGGCTCGACATATGAATTTGGGGGATTATATTCAAACTATGCAGGCATTTCTGGGTGCTCCAAACTCTCTGGTCCAAAATGGAGCCACTCTCTTTCCAGCCCAGTCCTGGTTCTCCATGCTGCATCTTCTTCTGAGTTCCCCAAGATCCCGAGAGGAGAATGGAGGAGAAGGGATTGCCATCCCTGCTGCGAGGGTGATTTCTCGTTTTCTGTCTCTCTCTTTCTGGCAAGCGCACAGGCCCAATAGCAACCCCCCCGCCTCCCCCCAAAAGTTGCCTTTTCTAAAATGGCTAATTTGTAGAAGTGGGTCCTCCAGGTCAATAACCTGGCTCATTCTGCATCTACAAAACTCTACCCTACATTTCCAAATGTAATAGATGGATGAGGTGGAGACCTTATTCTCTGTGACTAGGTAGATTTCTCTGGCAAGATACCTTTATTGCTAGAGCATTTATTTATTTATTTATTTTTTTTTCTTTTTTTAAAACAGAAATATTTGAAAAGGTGTTTGACATTCCCACATTTAAAAATAATTTTATGGATTTATTTCTTCCATAAGCAAGAGAGATCAAATGACAGAGAGAGAAATAGAGTACCTCCTACCAGGTCTTGATGCCACAATCACCCCCAGCCTTACCCAGCCTTGAATCATGTGCCCACGCATGCCTTGTGCATTTGGGGAGGCCTCTGGACTTGAACCTGGAAACTGCCCATGTGGATCAACTCAGAGTGTGAAGTTTTACCTTCTCCTCCATTTCCTCATCTTTTCAAGATTTTGAACACACATGTACACAGAAAGGTCCAGTATTTTTTTAAAAGATTTATTTAATTTTATTTAATCATTCATTTATTTTAATTTGACCAGAGAGTGACAAAAAGAGAGGAAGTGAGAAAGCAAGCCACCAGGTCTGGGACTTGAACCATGGTCGGCCATATGGGAGTGTCCAGCACCTTAACCACCACACCACCTGCTGGTCCCTGAGGCCCAGTATTCTTCAAGCTGCTAAATCCAGTATTCAAACTATGGAGTTGGCTATGTGGGATCCAGCTCTTCTAACTACTAGGCCTTGGGGCTGACCCTATTCCCACAATATTATCCTCCTCCACCACTAACATTTTCTTTCCTTTATTGGATGCTTGCTTATTTGCATAGAGTAAATGATTCCATCCAAACCAATTTTTTTAAAAGTGTGGTACAGCTTCTGTATTATTCCACATTACCAAATATCCAATTAAGTCCTTTCACACAGAACACAGCGTAGTTAACCCAGTGTTCTTCTGTATAAGCAGTGTGTCGTTCCCTCCTCGTGTATCATCCTCCATAGGATTTGTTCTTTTTTTTTTTTTTTTTTTTTTTTTTTTTTTATTTTGACCAGAAAGGCACAGAGGTTTAATTTTGACCAGAAAGGGACAGAGTGAGAGAGATAGAGAGAGAGGGAAAGTGAGAGATCAAGCCTCCAGGTGCAGGACTTGAACTGTGGTCGGCCATGTGGGAGTCCAGCGTCCTTAACCACCACGCCACCTGCTGGCCCCATAGGATTTGTTCTTTATTTTTATTGGGTTAGAGGCTCTTCAAAAATCTTTAAAGTTAATGCCTCTGCAAGTGTAAGCCACAAGAATATTTCCAAAACTTATTTTGTCGATGTAAATTTAATCACTGTATGTTTTTACAGCATGTGACACAGGTTCTCAAAGCACAGGTACATGGCATGTCAGGCAAGTGGACGGTGTTACCATACATGATAACGTGCCCTTCTTCCACAGGAACACTTCTAAGTTCTTCCCCAATACCTCCTGGGGTGGACGGGAGGTCTCGCCTCCTCTGAGTCTGACTGAGTCTTACAGTAAGAAGGTGACGCTGTCCTAAGCCGTTGTCACTGGCTCGGGTCAGGTTTGCAAACACCTGGCTCTGTGCTCTCCAGGTGTGTCTCTTGCAGGGCCTGCTACATTCTGTCCTGCTATGTGTTCTGGGTGAGGACTGGGGCCCCAGGACTGTGGCCGTGGAGAGGGACAGGGGTCACAAGCCAGAGATGAGGTAACAGAGCTGCAGAGGATCTGTGGGTGGCCCAGGGGGTGCAGCTGAGAGTGTGGCCATGTGCGTTTGTGAGTGTGCAGGCTCCTTGGCCCATTGGTGTGATCTGTCTGTACTGTAAATATCTGTCACGGATGTGAGTGTGTCTGTGGGAAGGTGTGCATGTGGGGGGGGGTGCACAAGCACATGTGTGTATGAGAATCTGCCTTTGCATGTGTGTCTTTGGATGAATTTGTGCTTTTGTGTGTGCATGAGTATGAGTATGTGTGTATTTTTGGTTAGGTATGTCTCTGGTGGATATGTGTGTGTGGGGGTATGTGTGTGCATGTACTCTGTGTGTTCCTGGGAGGGCGTGCACCTATACGTGTGTATGCATGTCTCTGGGTGGGCGTGTGTGTTGACATCTGGGTGGTGTGCACAGTTCCGGCCTTTGAGGGCCTAAGGGAGACCACAGCACGTAACACCTTTATTCTGGACCCCGGGACCCAACTATTGGCAAAACTCTATTATGGCAAGTGGGTCACCGTCTTGGGACCCGTGGGAGTCGGGGGTTGTGAAGGAAAGGCTTCCTGGTGGAAAAACACCGAGCAGGCTCACAGAGTCCCTCATCTTGACTCCCTGGGCCCTTGTGCAGACAGGGGCTTGGCTGGCCTGGGCAGGGGTGGGGTGCCTGTGGTGGGAGTGTAACCTGAAGCCTCCTCTCAGAAGTGTTGTGTAGTCACAGGAACACACAGTCCCTTTGTCTGACCTGGCGCCCTGCAGCCTTCCTGGGCAATGTGGTGGCTGTGATGCTGAAACTGGGGTGCCTGCCGGGGCTGTAAGGGAGGGGGGAACCGTCCCCGCCCCAGGTGTTTCCTCTCTGGCAAGAAGGAGCCCCGGGTGCTCATTTGTCCAGGGTGGGAGGGGCAGACTCAGAGCCAAAGATGGCATGGGTCCCCGAGGCAGTCAGCTAGAGGAGGGTTCTGATTCTGAGCCTGGAACGGGGTGTGTGTGTGTGCAGAACCCACCAGGACCACACCCTTCCCTGGGGCAGTCCTCAAAGTCCCCCACGGGTGGTCACTTGTCCTTGTCCGGACTCCTGGTTTAGTATTCAAAGTCCAAAGTCCAGAAGGAGCTTGGCTGAGTGAGGGAGGCCAGCAGGAGGGGGCTGCAAGAGGCAGGGGAGAGGGTGGGAGGGACTGGGTAGCAGCGTGAAAGCGCTTCCTGGCTCGCATTGCCGCTGGAGCAGAGCTGGGAGTGCCCCCTCCCCCCCATCTGAGATCTGAGTCCCGTCCTGCTCCTGTTCCACCAGGATTTGTCTCTGGGACCTCACACATAGAGAATGAGAGAGAGACAGACCCCGAAGCTCTGCCTGTGGCACGGCTGTGCCCATGGGAGAGATGTGGAACAGACATTCCTGGTGGAGTCTGCAGAGCCAGAGCTTGGCAACAGCAGGGCGTGCTCTGACCCGGGAGCCCGTGGGTTCAGGAGTGACACCGGGGTTAGACGAGGGCTGGACACTAAGCACGAGGTCAGGTCTTGTGCAGGGGCAGGAAGAGGGAGGACCAGGCCAGACTCGGGCCAGACGCCCCTGTGGAGGCTGACCTTGCAAGAATACCTCCTCGGTTCAGAGCCCTAGGGGCTCCGCGCTGTCTAAACATCCATACCCACGTTCTTTTCACTTACAAGAGGGGTGGACCCAGTGATTTTAACGAACCCTGAAAGGTTTCCTTCACACTAGCTTTCCCTCTGATCTGCACTTGATGTCGTGCGTTAATTAAGACTCCCGGCCAGCTTACATTAACGAACGAGTATCCGTCCAGTTCACAAGCAGTTTTCTACCGCGACACTGAGAAAATAGGGAACCAGTTTTTATTCCTGCCACATCCTCTAAGGTTTCTCTGCCTGGCCTGACACCCCCCAAAGCCACGGGACTTCCTTCACGGAGCAGGTTCTGGAGAAGAAGGGCTGGGCGGTCATGGTGGGTGTAGACAGCGGCTTCTTTGTAGGACAAGGAGCTTCGTGCCTGGGATGCCGGATTGTCTCTGGGCCCGAGGCTGGGGTGGGGCAGACCTAGTGAAAGGAAAGGGGTGCTTGGGGCCTCAAGGCCACCTTTATGAGTGGATCCTTTTGCTCTGGTCTGGGAGTGACCTGGGGTTGGAGTGGAGAAGGGTGGACTGCCCCAGGCTGGGGGTGACCTGGGTCCCCACAGGTGGGACTCCACTCACAGGGCTTTCAGGGAGCGCTTCAGGGAGAGAGGGCCTTTCAGGGGCAGTGGGACTCTGCCCTGTGCATGTGGGGCTGGGGTGCCAAAGAGTAGGAGGTGCGAGAAGGAGGTCTGGCAGACCTGGGTGAATTCTTCGCTAGCAAAGCATAGAAGGGTGGGTTCAAGCCTCCTCCCACCCACGTAGACCCTGGAGCCAGGGAGGTGGGGTGTGTGTTGCCCTCAGCTTCTTAATCAGTGGGCTCCTTGGGCAAGATGCCCCTGCCCACAGCTAAAATGGGGGTGCTCATGGGCCCTGCCTTATCGGGCATGGTGAGGTCTCAGCTGTGTGCTCTGGGGTACCACCGCCCGGGGCCAGATCCCAGCTGTGCTCAGGCTCACAGCACACACCTGGGCACATGGCCTCAGCATCCTCTCTGTGAGCAGAGCTGTGGGTAGGTACTCCCCGTGGGCTGGTGGAGGTGAATGATCTTATCTGTAGAGCACACAGCCAGCTGGCTGATCCCAGGGCACGCCACGCACGCTGTGACTGTCCTTCGCCCTCACTAACGAGGTCTCCCTCACCAGGGGTGGTGGGTGGAGGAGACCAAGCCAGGTGTTGGAGTGTGGCCGACACTCAGGAGCAGAGGAGGGCCTGTGTAATGAGTTCTGCATGACAATGGGCAGTGGTTCTGACACACTCTTCCTGTCAAGTGGGGGGCAGGCAGGGGACCTTCCTAGAATTATCAGACCCTTGGGATTAGAGCAATTTTTATCTTCTACCTCAGGAATTAAAAAACAATAATAATTAATATTGGGGGCTGAAAAAAAAAACATCAAAAAGGGCCAGGTGGTGGCGTGGTGGTTAAGGCAACTTTTCCCATGTGACTGACTGATCTAAAAATTATTTTCTGGCCAGCAGATAGCATAGGAGTGACGTTTCTTGACTCCCACATGGCTTAGTTCGAGTCCTGGACCTGGCAGCTTAAAAAAACACACATGGTTTGGGGTGTGTCCCAAACCATGACAGGATAGAGAAATGGAGGAGAAGGGATTGTGGCATGGCCATCTCCCCCGAGGCTGCTTTCTCCTTCTCCTCTCTATTCTTTGGCTAGGACATCTGCCCCTTGGCAATGAAAAATAAACAGATAGAGGCCAGCAGGTGCCTAGTGGTTAAGGCGCTGGGCCTCCATGTGGCTGTCTGCTATTCAAGTTCATACAAGGCTTGGAACTCAGGCCAGGGGCATGTGTGTGCTGGCGTGCCCAAAGTCCTGAGAGGAGCCTGGGGAAGGGATTGCAGTGTGGCCGCCCTGCCCCGGTGAGTGATTTTTTTTGCTATCTCTGTCTTTCCCAGCAAGCACATGTGTCCAACAGCAAAAAAACCTCTCAAAATAAAATAAAATAAAATATGAACATAAATAAATAAATTAAAATTGGGTTAATTTTTTTTAAATTAAAATTAACTTAATGATTTACAGGGAGGAAATTAATACCATAGTTCCTCTCATCATGAAGGGGGAAGAGAGCTGGGCTCATTCTTAAAGTACTGGGAGAGAGTTCATAGGAGCGAAAGAACAAATTATTATACCAAATGAACAAGTTCCTTGCAGCAAATCAAAGATAACAGTGTGTGTGTGCAGGGGAGGGGAGGGCAAGGATGGTGCAGGGAGACGGCATAATAAACAAGGATGGAGATCCCACCGTGCAAGCGTAGGAGAGAATATGCTTGCAGTGCACCTTACGCCACAGGAAACCCAAGACACACATATTTCAGAGGCTCACCA
This sequence comes from Tupaia belangeri chinensis, assembly GCF_000334495.1. NCBI lineage: Eukaryota > Metazoa > Chordata > Mammalia > Scandentia > Tupaiidae > Tupaia > Tupaia belangeri. The sequence continues at coordinate 288,961 of NW_006209227.1, read as the reverse complement.
TCTGCTCGCCTCCCACCGTGTCCCCAGGAAATGAACAAGTGTAACTCGGTAGTTGTGACCTCTGGTGGAGTCAAAGAGGGGACAGAGGTTGCCCAGACCACTGGGAGGCCAGGAGGACACTCAGAAGTAAGAGACAACCCCCGCCTCAGTCCTTGACCTCCACCCCCTGGGGCTGAGCGCGAGGCCAGTGGGGGGGTGGGTGGGCCCCGGTGGCCAGGTGGGAGTGGAGGAAAGGCCAGAAGCTCCCGTGACGGTGTAGCCTGGGCCCCTGTGCCCTGAGGGCCAGAGCTCAAGAAGGCCTCAGGAGAGCTGGACAGAGCAGTCCAGTTAACCCCCAGCGAGGCCAACTTGGGAGCATGCACTTGGCATTCGTGAGGCATCCAGAGGCCTCCCACCGTGGTAGGGAGCCCAAGAGGGAGGGGTTCCCCTCGAAGTGGCAGCCCCCTTAGTACAGGCACACAGTCCTTTCCTGCCCTGCATCCAGTCGCATGGAAGCTTCAAGTGCCCATCTGTTTTTTGTTTTATTTTGTTTTTGCTATAGGGCATGTATGCTTGCTGGACAGAGACAGAGAGGGAAGAAAGCAAGAAGTCACCCCCCTGCACCACAGTCCCTTCTCTTCTCCGCTGGGGATTTCGGGCATGCATGCACATACCTCTGGCATGTTTTTCAAGCTGCTGGGTCCAGGACTAGAACCATACAGTTGGCCATGAGGGATCCAATTGTTTTAACCATCACGCCACTGGCTGGCCCTGAAGGCCTTTCCCAGAACCTGTGGTCTTTAGAACTCTGGTGGCTGCTGTGGACAGCCATCGGGCTTGCAGACCGGCTTTGATGGACTTTCTCATATTCAAGGGACGAGACAGTTACCGGCAGGACCAGTCCAGGGAGGACGGGGAGGCTCTCAAATAATAAGCCAGGACCATGCCAGGGAGGATGGGGAGGCTCTCAAATAATAAGCCAGGACCGTGCCAGGAACAGGAGGCAAGCCCACACGCAGACGTCCGATCTAGAGCTTTCTCTCTTAACCTTACGGTTCCATTTCCAAGGAGGGGCAGGGGGCTCATGGGGCATGGGAGAGGGGAAGGGTAGGTTCTAAGTGGCCACTGTCCCCCACATGTTGGACTCATCCCACCCTGACATTAGGCATTGTCCACCGTGATGCGAGTCAGCTGCCCACACGCTGTCACACACTGGGACACCTTCATTCTCTGGTGGCTACGAGGCTCCAGCTGTCTTTGTGGGCAACTAGGGGACAGGGCAGGAGACGATCCACAGACTTGGCTGGGGCTCTGGAATGAGCCTCATTGGGGTTTCCAGCTGGCCACTCAGAGGAGTTATCCGGCTCCATGGATCCACAGAGCACAGGGTGGAGGAGCAGCCGCCGTGTGAACGCTGCTCCACCCTCTCTCCCTTTCCTCAGTTTCCCCTGTCCTCCCTGCTCCCTCAGAATAGGAAGGGCCCGGGGGACCAGCAGTTAGCGTAACGGCTATGTTGCTGGACTCCCATGTAGTTGACCACGGTTTGCGTCCTGGACCCGGTGGCTTAAAACTCACGCCGGGCACGTGTGCATGCGTGCCCAAGATCCCAAGAGGAGAATGGAGGAGAAGGGATTGCGGCGTGGCCATCCACCCTGGGGGGTGATTTCTCGCTTTCTGTCTCTGTCTCTCTCTGTCTGTCTGGAGAGCGCACGTGCCGTATAGCAAAAATCTCTCAAAAAAAAAAAAAAAAATAGGGGGAGCACTAAGGGCCTTTTACTCC
>NW_006209227.1:268059-287021 GCF_000334495.1 Tupaia belangeri chinensis | reverse complement strand
TCTCTCCAAAAAAAAAAAAAAAAATAGGAGGGGCCCTACGGTCATGTTACTCCTCCTCCTTTCTTCCAATAGACCCTCCATGGAGGACGAGCACAGACCTAATACCAATAAGCCAATGAGAAATTGCAGGGGACAGATCTCAGGTCGCTGAGGAGTACCGGCCCTTGCTGGGTGCTCTGACCCCTTTATGACTCCTCCTCCTAAGATAAGTCTGTGAGACAGGGACTGCTGGCTCGTGACCACCGCTGCCTGGCACACGGTATATAACCAGCAAATATTTGTTGATTGAATATGTGATTCCACTTTACGGATGAGAAAATGGACTCAGAACGTGGGGAGGGCAGTGTGAGGCCGGAGGAGGCTCTCTGGAATCCGGCTGCTCTGCTGACCCAGGGGCTCTTCTCTGACACTCTTCCTGTCCCAGTTCCTATTTGTTACCACTGTCGTCCTCACCCCAACCTGACCCCTGCCGCCGGAGTGGGTCTGTGCCACGTCCGGTCCCCGAGCCGCCCCGCTCCAATGTAGCTGATCCAGATCTGGATGCGCCAGGCCAGAGGCCCCTCTTTCATGAGATGGCTTCTTGTACGGTGTCCCTGTCCAGTGTGGATGTTCCTTGGACCCCTGAGCAGCCCTGGCCCTGTCCTATCTGGCCAGCCTCTAGCCTCGGCTTTTGCCAACCCCCCAATCTGGCCTTCAGCTGTCCAGAGACCTTGCGCCCCCAAGTCTCCCTGCTCCCCTGACCTGTGTCTGGACAATCTGTGCTTGGAGCAGCTTCTGCCCTCACCTGTCCCTTGAGTTGCAGCTTGGTCCCTTACTGTCCCCAGGCCTGCTCCCCCTCCGAATGGCTTGCTCCCAGCCTGAGGAGGACCTGCTGCCCCAAGTCCAACACTGGCCTCCCCAACGCTGGCCTCCCTGGTGCAGTCAGAGGCACGGGCTCTAGCATCGCCCCTCACTCTGCAGGGCAGGTAGCAGCTCACCTGACCCCAGAGCCCTAATTTGTTCTGGGTGGTGAGAGGGTAGGCAGGACTGGGTGGTTGGTTCCTGGAGGTTTAAGGGAAAGAAAGGCCTTCCTACTAGTGGCTCCCCAGGGCTGTGGCTGGTGTGGAGGAAGGAGGGCGAGCAGAGAAGCTGGAGGGAAGGCCTGAGGCAGGTGGTGGCCCCAGGCAAGTCCTGTCTGGCCTACCCTTAGGAGTTCCACCCCTTGAGTCTCTTTGACCCACACGTCCCCTGCAAGGGGCCCCCCATCACTCTTTGATGGGTGTCGTTAGCAAAGCTCTTCACGAAGGTAGGGGGAGAGGTTTACCCTGTGAAGGCCACGGACTGCTTTGTCCTGGGTTAAAAGAGAGAGCAAAGGGACCAGCAGGTGGCGTGGCTAAGGGCACTGGACTCACATGGCTGACCATGTTTCAACTCCTGGACTCGGTGGCTTGCTTTCTCACTTTTCCTCTCTCTCTCGCTCTGTCCCTCTCTGGTAAAATTAAAATAAATAAATGCATACATATGTACATACGTAAAGTTAAATGGAATAATTCTTTAAAAAAAAAAAAAAAAGAGCGCAGGGACCAGCAGTTGGCATAATGGCTATGTCGCTAGACTCCCATGTAGTCGACCGCGGCTCGAGTCCCGGACCTGGTGCCTGAAACTCATGCCGGGAGCGTGTGCATGCGTGCCCAAGATCCCGAGAGAATGGAGGAAAAGGGATTGCAGCGTGACCATCCCCCCTGGGGGGTGATTTCTCGCTTTCTCTCTGTCTCTCTCTGTCTTTCTGGCGAGCACACGCGCCCTATAGTAAAAACCTCTCCAAAAAAAAAAAAAGAAAAAGAGTGCAAATCTAATGTGTGTGTGTATCTATATGTAGCTAGACATATGGCTGTCCTGTATATACATACATATATAGGGTCGTTAGAAAAGCTATGACGTATTTTCTATGCAAAATGCATCATGACTTTTCAGACAGCCTAATTTACTCTGTGTGTATGTATATGTTGGCATGGAAACTGAGGAAGAAATTGAACACTGGTGCCCCGAGGGTAGGTGGGAGCAGGACTGGGGCCAGGGCAGAGGCATTTCGGTGTATCCCATTGTATATATTTGAATCATGCGTGTATTTCAACATTTAAATAATAAGCAACAGCGATAAAACATAGAAATACTCATTTTGAGAAAGAAGGTGGTCAGAATGGGAAGTGGGAGAGGCTGCCCAAGGAGGGGCAGAGCGGTGACAGAGGTCTCTGCAGGGCACTCAACAGGGCTCCTTCTGGGCCGCCAGCCCACAGGCCCTGGGCATCGAACACCTGCGTCTCCTCCCTGCTGCTGTCCCCCCGCCTGGCGGCCCTACCTCGCCCATGACCAGCCTTTGGTTTAGACGGGGCGGGGGCCCTGCATGGGGAAGGAGGAAGGACGGCCCAGGCCCTGTCTTGATGCCCAGGCAGCTGGGGGCTCTGTGGCCTGGGGCAGGGAGTGTTCTTGGTACTCCTCCTTGCACAAGCCTGGGTGTGGTCAAAGTCAGAGGGGTGAGCGCTTTAAAGGCTGCCCGGGTCACTGAACGAGGGAGCTGCAGCTCCTGCAGTCACCAAGCTGTGACTTATAGGAGGGTCCTTATGCTGGGATGAATTGTCCAGACCCACCTCGGGTAGTTTCTTTTCCTGGGTGCATCCGAAAGTCAGGCGTGACTTTTAAAAATAGCCCTGGGCTTGATCCTCTGAGGGGTCTCCTGCACTCCTGGGCACAGGAGCCAGACTTTCCTGATCACCCGGAGTCTGCCAGGGTACCCCGCTGGGAGGTGTGCAGGACTCAGGCCATCTTAGCAGTCCCAGCTCTGAAGAAGGGAGACCCCAGGGACATCTCTGCTTGCAGGGCCTTGGAAGCTGTGAAGCCCGAGGCTGGTCTGCTGTGGGGACCTGGGGTGGAGCCCCAAGGCTGGGAACCACCCCCCTTCCCTCTGCCGACTGTCCTTGCAGACACACACTGAGGCTGCAGCATCTCCACTGACTGGGCCACACACGAGTCCTCGAAGTGAGCGTGACCTGCAACAGCCTGGTCTCTCTGAGCAGCAGTTTTGAAGCCTGAGACCATCCGTGCTAGAGGCCACGCTGGCCTTTCTCCAGTGCTTGCTGTCCTTGCCTGGTGGCTGCAGTGGAGCGTGGCAGTCACTCTTTTCCAAAGGCTTCGTGGGCCTTGTCACATCGTGGCTGTGTTTGCTTGTTTGCTTGGGAATGGGGTGACTTCGGACCCTCTAAGGCTGCCTGCCAGTGTAGACTATGGTCCCCCGCCTGACATTTTAGATCCATTTGGAAGGAGGCCCCCAGCAAGCCCCTCTCCACATCTGAGAGGAAGAGCCCCTCACAGACAGGCCGAGGCTGGAGCCACTTGCAGAAAATCTGGTCCCACCCCCTCATTTTGCTGACGAGGAAGTGGAGACCCAAGAGGGGAAGTGACTCTCCCCAGAGCAGGCTGACGGCCAGGCCTGGAGGAGAAGCGACATCTCACAGCTCAGCCGCACCAGATCACCCGCAGGTAACAACCTCAGGGTCGGTTAGGGAAACTGAGGGACAGAACCTCTGACCTGCCCTTGCTCTTGCGACTATAGGCAGCTTTCCTGAAGCCACAGGGGCTTTCATGGGCTAGCACCTTGCCACACCTGTCCCATCCCAGAGGTTCGTTACAGGTGACAGGACAGGGGCAGCCCTGGGATAGCCTCTGTGATAGCAGAAGTGGCAGGCAGACCGGGTTTGTCCCCGATGAGGGGTGACATGTTTCAACGAATCCTCAACTTCCTCTTGATATGAGTCAGGGTTGCCATGTCCCCGGAGCAGCCCAGGAGCCTTCCCCAGTGTGCTGGCTTGCGTGCCACCAGCTGTCTGAGGCCCGCCACTGCACTCCTGGAACCTTGGTGGGAAATTACCAAGCCCTGGAGATGACATGCCCTCAGGAGCTATCCTGCAACCCTGCGCACGGCACCAGTGGCAGGCCAAGGACATGCACGGCAGGCCACGAATGTGCGTAGCAGCTCAGGCCAAGCCACGACCTGCTGTGTAATTTCCCCAGCCTCAGTTTACCTCTCTGGAGAATGGGGCATAATGGGTTTTTTTCCTGAGAAAACGATGGGGTGTCCTCGCTCCCTGGCAGGCACCTGGTAAACTCTGGCCGCTTTCATGTGTTGGGTCTGGATTATCCTCAGCCTAGCTGTCTCTTGGAGAGGCTGGGCGTGAAGACACAGCAGCAGTTAGGACTCTGAAATTTCTAGATTCTTCCCTGAGCCTGAGAACAAGAGGTCAGGAAATACCAGCTAGACCTGCTGACTGGGCTTTGTGCTGCCCCAGGCCTGGGTGGGGCGGGGTGGCTTATGCCAGGCCGGGTTCCCCTCTGGTTCTGAGTGGTCATCCAGTCCCACAGGGAGCAGCAGTCACTCTGGAGTCCCAGCAGACTGGGCATCGGCTCACTCAGTAATGCATCCATTGAGAACTTGCTAGGGGCCAGTTTTTGGAGAGGCTCAGTGATTCAGAGGCAAAGGAGACGTGGCCCTTGTCCTGAGGTTCCTTAGGACATCAGGGACACTCTCCCTGTGACGCACAAATGACTCTGCGTGGCCCCTACTCAGTACGGTGGGAAATCACGTCGGAAGGTGCGGGCAGCAGGTTTGTAGGGGTGCAGAGTTTTGGAGGTGCAGTCTAAGGAGGAGGAAGAGTCTGCAGACAGCCAGATGCGTGAGGGAGTGGGGAGGGCCGGGGCTCCTGGACACCGCAGGTTTTCTCTCTGGCGATGCTGATGGGGACTGGGGTGGGGAATGATGACAGGAGGCTCGGACTGTGCATCTCGGTGAAGCCCTTCGTGCCAGTGTGACCTGGGGTCGACTCTGGCGTCTCTGAGCCTCTGTGTCCGTCCGTATCTGTGAAACGAGCGCGGTTATAACCTCCCGGGCGTGTCCTGAGTTCTCTCCATCTCTGTCTTTGAGCTGATCCCACCACTCTGCCAGCTCACTCCACCCCCATTGAGCTCCAGCAGGGTTTGGCACGGGGCCATCTGTGCCTGTGCTTTGTCCCCACAGTCTCTTGGTCCCCAGCTGAGGCACAGGCAGGGGAGCAAATTCCCACTATGGTGTTGGTGGCTGGTAGCCGCCTCCAGGGCATAGTCTGCAGCTTAACTGTGGCGGCCAGCACCTCAACTGGGGGAGCGGGGTGTGGGGTGAGGAGCCCCATGGTGTGACATCGGCCTGAGGAGCAGCCCGGAGCTCCTCAAACCACATCCCTGAGGCTGTGGCAGCCCTGCTCTCCCAAGGACAGGCCCCACTGTCTCCACCGTGGCTCACACTGCAGCGCTCCGCAGCGGGGTCTCAGCACTCTCGCGGGCAGGGGCAAGCACCTCCGTAGACTGCAAAACCTCCTTCGGGTTGCATTCTTCCTGTTGCTGCGTTTTCTGGAAAATCCAGGCCTCCAAGGGAGGGACAGTAGGTAGGTATGGAGCCCCGTAGCTGGGTTTCGATGCCTCAGCTGTGTAGACAGCCTCAGGGCCACCACCAGTGGGGTGCTGGATTCCAGCAGGTGAGAGCAGAGGGCAGTACCGCAGGGCACAGGTAGCTGCAGGAATCATAGTTCAGAATGAGGCAAGTTTGCAGTAGGAGCCAGCACGGTGAGGCCGAGGTTCCAGGTTCCCAGGGTTCCCAGCTCCCAGGGTGCCCAGCTTCAGGGCTGAGCAGGGCTCTAGAGAAGGAAGAACTGGGTGAGAGCCCCACCACTAGAGAGCCAGGAAGAGAGCCGAGGCTTCTTAAAAGAAAACTCCATTTCAGGGTTAAAATGCAAGCAAAGAAAAACCCTGTCCGTCTGTAAGACACTGCTGTGTGCATGAATTCCTTCTAGAACATTCTGAATAAGCAGATCTCCTGCCTTTGACTGCAAGACTCTGACCTCCTCTCTGACACACGGTGAGGCCTCTGTCTATTCTTGGACATGCTGATTTCAAGAATGTCTGCTTTCTGCAGCGCCTAGAACCCACTCTTTTTGCGGCCCTGTGAAGCCATAGCTTAGGGCCTGTGCTGAGTGTCGGAGGACGCTGCTGTGTCTGCTTTGGGGTTAGGAGCAGCTCTGGTCCTTTGTACGCCCTCTCACCCTCACTGTGCAGCCCTGGTCCCGGTGATCAGAGCTGTGCAAAGGCCACCGTCACCCCGGCCTTTTTCTGCATTCCTGAGTGTGGCCCTGGCTCTCCTCTCTCACTTTCTTTCCTGCTCGCAAGAACACTGGGGAGTTTCCCTGCTCATTTATGCTGCGACTGCGTCTGTGTTTGGTGTATAAACATGTGTACCTTTCCAATATTTCAGCAATGCACTTCTGAGTCCCTCTCTGGCTCATGCAATGTAAGTGACGATCTAAGAGGCTGCGTGAAGGTGTCTGTTACTTATTAATAGCGCAGCGCTGCAGCTAAGTGGTTAGGACCCACGGAGCTGCTCCTGGTGATCTGAGAACCAGGAGTGTAAGATTGCCATCACCTGGAATGGGGAACAGTGTGTGCGAACTCTTCTCTGAGAGAGATTGTATTCCCTTGGTTTCTGGTGTAGTTCTCCTCCCTGCTCCACGAGTCCTACCTTACTGATGCAGCTCGGGGCTCTAACTTCTGTCAGCCTGACCCATGATATTCTAAGCGGGACACTGAAGTCTCCAAGTACAATCATGTTTCCTTCCCCACTGACTTAGTTTTGCATTTCTGGCTTGTTCACAGCATGAGCTTCGCTATGCTCATGGGAACTTAAATTGGGTGTTTTACCTTTTCCTTTTTGTGTGCTTATTTATCTCGCCCGTGAGTAAGAGCTATAAAGACAGACAGACAGACCCCCAACAAAGTCTCAATGCTGCAATCCCCCCCCCCAAGCCGGCCCTAGGTATGCCAAGACCCTGTGGGGGTATATCTGTCTATCTATCTCACTTGCGGAAGAAAGAATCTCATTTAAAACTTGAAAATCAAACCCTTCAAAAGAGACGATTGGGTTGTGCGTTTATAAATGAGTGCTCCTTTTGACAGGGATATCACTATTAGAGCGGGTCGCCATGCTCCTGTAAACCTCCATGGCGTGCTCCCCTGTCCTCTACACAGAGACACTGCAGCGTTTTCATTTTCAGTTTCTATTGTGAATTTTCTCTTCCTTTGGTCTGTTTAAAATAGACAAGATGATTTAACCTAAATATCCCATTTGGAAAAGATTTACACTTTAACTTCTACATTTGATTCTAATCATAGCTTGCCAAACTTACAGGGGACTTGTAGGATCTTACCTTACCTTTACCCACTCTTCAGTGTTAATCTGGTACTCTAAACAAAATGACCTTGTTTTTTCTCTTTACTCCCCACCGAGTGGGCGTACGTGCACGCGAGAGTGAGAGAGAGGAAGAGAGAGGCGCACCCCCCGCAGGGCCTGGTCAGGCTGTGATTCCGTCCCCGGTTCTCCTCACAGTCAGCTCTGGGGCACGCACGAGCGCTGGTGTGGCTCAGGCCGACTGGGCCGTGCGTCTGCGGTTCCTGGTGGCACCGGGCTTCTCTTAAGCAGCACTTCACTGTGGCGCTGGGGCGCTGTCCCCGATCTGGCCTTCGAGCCTCTTTTACGTCACTCTTTGCCGCCTACGCTTTGCATTGACTTTATGAAGTGATGACTGACCGTGAACAAATCCAGCTTTTAGGTATCGGCCCCGCCACGTAGCACAGTGGTTAAGTGTACTCTGGGAGCCAGATCCCACATGGCCCATCATGGTTCGAATCCTAGCCCTGGTGGCTTGAAAAACATGCCTGGCATATGTGAGCCAAATCTGACGAGGTGGAGAAATAGAAGAGAAAGGACGGCGGCATGACCATGTCCTGGGGTGGGTGCTTTCTTTCTCTGTCACAGAGAGAGAGAGAGAGTGAGAGGGCATCCCCTGGGGAATGGTCACGCCACAGAGTCTTCTCCTACGTTCCTCCCTCCTTTCAGGGTTTTGGGCACACACACGCATGTGCCCAGCATGTTTTTCAAGCTCTGGGTCAGAGTCTCCACCTCTGCCACACCATGGGCTGGCCCTGGACTGGTCGTGTCACTGTGCCCTTGTCTCTCAGGTGGGACCAACTTCATCACTGGATGCTGGGACTTCTCTCTGTCACATCATGCTCCCTTCCAAGTCCCTCTGATGCTACAGCTTGAAGCATTCATCTCTGACCCGGCAAGGTTCTGCCTCGTCAGCTGATGCTGCTTAATTCAGAGCATTTCTGTGCGTTCTGTAGAGACCTCACACTTTGCCGTGCCTCAAACGCCCACACCGCAATTTGCTTCTCCACTACACAAGGGAAAGTCAAAGCGACTCTTACTCTTCTCCTCCCCCCTCACCCCACATTTAATACACTTAAAAAGAAAAACAAAAATCTTCAAGTTAGGGGGCCAGCAGATGGCCTGGAGGTGAAGGCAGCTGGATCCCACATGGCTGATTTCAAGTCTCGGATTCGGCGGCCTGAAAATCACACCGGGCATGTGTGCACTGTGCCCAAAATCCCAAAAGGAGACGGGAGAGGTGGGGTTGCGGCATGGCTGCCCTCCTGGGGGGTGATTTCTTACTTTCCCTCTCTCTCTGTCTTTCTCTGCTGAGCACAAGCATCCAATAGCAAAACCCCCTCCTCCTACAAAAGACATCTTCAAATTGTTTTTGTATAATTATAAATTAATTAGAAAAATACACCCCCAAAAAAAACAAGAGGGAGAGAGAGATAAAGATGAAAGATTTAAAAACCACCCACAGACTCACCATTTAACTGCTAGAATGCAATCGCTGTTTGATATATGGAAAATTTTTTCTAGGTTTTTTTCTCTATGCATGGGGTTTTTCAAAATCGTAATTGAAGTCATTCTGAAAGTATAACTGTATAGTTGGTGAATTTTTACTTAAAATAGTCAGCATAAACATGACATTGTAAAACTAAAATTTTCCCTTGACTACTTTGACCATAGCGAAATTAACTTCTCATCGGCGCTTGAACGCGTGTATGTATTTTTTGCTATGAGACAAAAAGTCAGCGTGAACATATTTCTCTACAGAATTTTTCCTTCGTTTGCATAATTTACTTCAGGTAACTTCGTGGAATGACCAGCTGAAAGACCCATACGGTTTTCACGCCTTGGAGTATAAATTACCAAATCCCCAAAGTTGCGTGCTCGTTCGCACACTTCTCGGCGTATCAGGGACTGTTTCACAGAACACTTGACAGCATCTTTGTTCAATGTGATGAACAAAAATGTCACCTCTTTGCAAATCCTCTTCTGAGAACTGTTGGAGTCCTTTGCCCGTTTATCTTACTTCAAGTGTCGCTATTATGCGTGTTTCTGTATTCTCCATAGAGAAAGAACATCATCTATCTAACATACTGATCGCATTTGTCTTCTCTAGTGGATTATCTGATGTTACAAATGTTTAATAAAAAGAAATTTTCTGTTTTTGTGCAGTCGGACCTGTCCTGTTTTGTTTCTCTTTCTTTTCCATCAAAACCAGCAAAGACTTTTTCCCTCCAGGGACTTTCATAGGTTGTCTAATTAAATTTTCACTGGTTTGATTTTTTTGAAATCTGATTTCTTAATGAATTTGGAATTTCTTTTGTTCGAGGGTGTCAGATGAGGATCTAACTTAGTTTTTACCCCAGATTGTTGATTGCTTTCAGGACAATTAAATGGCTTTTCATTCTCCCTTTAATGATTTTATGCAGAACCTGCCAAATTCCCTAACCCCGAAGCCAGCTTACATTTCTGCAGAAAATCTGCTTTAGTCATGCTAATTTCGAATTTTCATGTACTGAATCCTACCTGGTAATATTGTAATTAGGATGTTTACATATATCTTCGTAAGTACACTTGAACAATAGTTTTTCTCTTTCGTGTTAACATTTGTCAGATTTGTGAGTAAGTCAGTTTAATGGTAGAAATACGTTAATATTGTTTTATGTTCTGAAATAGTTTGCAAAGTCTGGAAATCACCTGTTGGCTGAAATTTTAAGCTAGAACCACGTTAAGAGTCATTCTTGGATAACGTCCTTCGTTGCTGTCATGGTCGATGGTCTAATCGATACTTCTTTTTATATCAACACTCGTATTAATTGTGGTAAATTATGTTGCCCCAAATCATCAGTTATGTCGAGGTTTTGAAATGGCTTGGCGCTCAGGCGACAGGGCAGTTCCTCATCACGTTCGTTGTCCCCTCCATAAGCTTAATGTCTTTTTTTCTTATTTCTTGTTAGGATCCTTTGCATCATTTTTCTTGATCGTGGTTTATAGAAACACATGTGTTGTTTACTTTACCATTTTTACCTCTGAGGAAGCACTTATCCTTTCCCCCCTCATTGGTACCGCTATTATGGAAAACAGTCTAGAGGTTTCTAAAACAATTAAAACTAGAAATGCCATAGGCCCCAGCAATCCTTCTGCTGGCCCTATGCCCTAAAGAAGAGAAATTACTACCTCCCAAGGTAGCTGCACGCCCAGGTTTATGCGAGGCTATTCACAGCTGTTATTGATTCTGGTGTTTCCCTTTTTATTTTTTTTAATCTTTTAAAGTTTGCTATAAGACACGTGCACTCCCTGGAGAGAGATAGAGACAGAGGGAGAGAAAGTAAGAAATCGTCCCCTGGGGGGGATGGCCACATCACAGTCCTTGCTCCTCCATTATCCTTTGAGGATTTGGGGTACACACGCATACACTCACAGTGTGTTTTTCAAGCTGCTGAGTTCGGGACTCGAATTGCATAGTAGCCTTAACCACCACGCCACCTACTGGCCCTTTAAACTTTTTTTTTAAAGTGTATTTACTTACTGAGACAGAGCTCTTACATTGTTATACCCTTTAGCCTTTTACTTACCCAGGATCGTGGGCAAGTGCACACAGCACCCCTTCCACCCACCCCCTTCTGTTCGGGTTGACCTGGGAACTAGAACCCTGGTCTTCAACTGGCTTCCAGCATTGCAGAGCATTGTGCTACCACTGTACCACTATAGCAGGGCCTTGCATTTTCGTTCTTAGTTGACCTAACAATGTTACTAAAGGGACATTTTCGTTTTCGTATCTATTGTAATTTCCACGATTAGTTTCTTGCTCTGTTGTTTTGCTCCCTTGCTGCACAATTGTTTATAGAGAATGTCTTCAAAAGGTTGGCAGAGGCCGGATGGTGGCGCAGCGGTAAAATACGATGCTCTGTGAGGCAAGCCCACATGTAAGGTTCTTGGTTCAAGTCCGGAAATCATCCCCCTGGTGTACTAGACACACATCTGCCCGTGACCCAGGGTTGGCTGAAGGCTAGGGGTGGGTCAAGGCCTCGGGGCCCTGTTGGGGGTGCCACCTCTCTCTCTCTGTCTCTTGCTCATGGAAGATGTAAATAAACTTTTAAAATGTTCATGTGAAATGTGTATTACTGAAAAAAAGACTCGAAGACTTTTTTTGCACCAAAATAAACTTGTACTTTAATTCTATTTTTCATAACTTTTTGAAGTCCCCACACATAATACATATAGAATTTTGTTTGTTTTTATCTTCTTCAGTGATTTTTTTTGCCACAGGGCATGCACTCATTAGAGAGAGGGAAAATGAGAAATCACCACCTGGGGGTGGCAATGCTGCAATCCCTTTTTCTCCTTCCTCCTCTCAGAATTTTGGTCACACATACACACGCGCCTGGTATTTTTTTCATGCCACCTGCTCCGGACTTGAACTGTAGAGTGGACCATGTGGGATCCAGTGTTTTAACTACCATGTCATCTGCCGTCCTCCTCCCCAAAAAAACATTGATCTTGTCCAATGAAGAACAGCATATACTTTTTTTAAGTTTATTTTTTTATTTTCAATTAATTAATTAATTTTCCAGATGGTACATGCACTTGCTGGAGAGAGACAGAGAGAGAGGGAAAGTGAGAAGACCCCCCACGGGGAGTGGTCGCGTTACAATCCCTCCTCCATTTCCCCCTCCGTTCAGGATCTGGGGCATGTCGGCACGGTGACCTGCATGTTTCTCAGGCCGCTGGGTCCAGGACTCAAATGGCATCCTATTGTTAATAGTCAGTGGTATCTTAAGGTTTTCATTTTATTTTATATTTTATATTCTATTTCTATTCATTTCCTATATTTCTATTCATCTCAATGTGAAAACCCAAAACAATAACTTTGGTTTCCCTTTGTGGAATCCTACTAAGAGAGCCATTTGTTTGGCCCCCGCGTCCTGATTCTCCATTCCCGGCAGCTCGTTCTTCCTTTTTTTGGTGGATTTTGGCCACAGAATGAGTGTGCTCACCAGAGCGAGGAAGGTGAGGAGCCATACCATGGAGGGTGGCCACGCCACAATCCCCTCTCCTCCTCTCCTCCCTGGGTTTTGGGCCCACGTGCACAGACAGACATGCACCCACTGTGAGTTCCAAGCTGTCAGGTCTGCAACTAAAACAGCGCAGCCCTTAACCCCTGCCCCACGGGCCACCCCCACCTTTCGTACGTTTATTTAAACTTTAAAGGTAACCACGGTGGCCACGTGGGACCCAGCACCTTGACCACGACTCCACCTGCTGGTCCTTATTCCTCTGCGCTGATTATCCAGGTATTACTTCTGGTCTCCGTTAAGGGACACAGACCGTCCCCTTCAGTGTTTTTCTTTCATCTTAGTTTTCAGCCTGGAACTAGACACATCACAGCTTAAGGCTCTTCCATTGTTAACGGCGTGCAGTGCTCGGGCCCAGGCTTTCCCGCCTTGATGGCTCCGTCCTCATGGCCTCTGTCTCCGGGAGGGCTAGGCCTCAGAGACGGTGTTCTCCTGGAGCCGGGCAGAGCGGAGGGTGTTTTCCTTGCTCTTCACACTGAGTAACACCCTGGCTGCTTAGGAAGTTCTCGCATCCGTATTTTCTCCCTGAGACCTCTTCTGGGTAGTACTTACGTTTTCAGAGGTCTCTAAGGAACTGTTTGCTCGCGTGTCCTCGGGCTCTAGATCAGTGACATCTGAACATGTAAGCGGGGCCAGGTGCTGGCACAGTGGGGCGGAACTGGGTCCTCGTGGAAAAGGCCCTCACAAAGCACACGGGACATGCACACACACGGCTGGTGTCTGAGCTGGGCCCCAATGGATCTAGGTGCCAAGACCCTGCTGGGGGTGCTGTCTCTCTGTCTCTCTCATAGAAGAGTTAAACACACTTTTAAAAGGGGAGGTGGCCCCATGGTGCAGGGGTGAAGTGCTGCACAAAGGGAGCTGACCCCACGTGGCTGATGTGGGTTGGAGGACACGCCAGTCACATGTGTGTGCCCAAGGTCCTGGTGGGATGGAGGAACGGAGGAAGTGCCGCAGTCCCATTGTTGGGGTAGGGATGCTTCCTCCATCTGCCAGCACAAATGCCCTCTGAAGTGAAAGGAAACAAGAAAAAGAAGGAAAGAAAGGCGAGAGAGAGAGAGAGAAGAAACAACGATGTGAGCCGAACGTCTGAAAGGGCTCTCTTCTCCTATTTGAGCAGAGAGGGCGTCTTCCCTGTCACTCTCAGTTTCTGCTGCTCATCCAGTCCCCCTCAGGCCTGCGTTCAGGGGACCAACGGCGGTCGTCCTGGACATCCACTCTGCTCACAGGCCTATTCGCCTGCCCCACGTCCTCCTACCATTCGCTGCAGTGTCTTTCCTGGTAGCAGGCTGGTCCCATTCAGACCCTCCCAGGTGGCAGAGGGCCACCCTCCTGCTGATGACAGACAGCACAGCACAGCCGGTGCAGGGGTGGGGACTGGGAGTGTCCCCTCGCTGCCTGCGACACTGGCCGGATGCCAATGTCAGTGGAAGCACCGGGATGGCCTCTGCGGCGGCCACGCATGTCTGCTGCTGCTCTTGCCCGGCACCCTGGCGACAGACAATCCACTCTGCCCATCAGTCCCTGGTGACACTGATGCCAGGCCCAACCTCTCCTTGGGCTGCTCCCAGCCAGTGACAGGGCCAGCGGAGGCACTCGTCCTGGGCCTGCCGCTCCTCCAACTGGCAGCCGCCTGTAGGGGAGGCCGTTGATTGGCATAGACCCCTGGGCTGGCCAGGCCAGAGCCACCAGTGCCCCAAGCCCCAGGTGGAGGGTGGGCAGTTGCTGGCCTTATTGCAAGAGAGGTGGTTGTTTTAGCAGCCCATCTTTGAGATGGATGACTCTTCCATCTCTTCCTGCAGCCTGCGGTGTGTTTATGCCTTATTTATCCCAGTGAGGTTCCTGATTTCTCTCTTCCTTTTTCTCTTTCTCTTTCTTTCTTTCTTTTTCTTTTTCTTTTCTTTTCTTTCTTTCTCTTTCTTTCTTTCTTTTCTCTCTCTTTCTTTCTTTCTTTCTTTCTTTCTTTCTTTCTTTCTTTCTTTCTTTCTTCTTTTTAAGAATTACTTATTTTAGAGAGAGACTGATAGAGGGAGAGTGGGAAAGCAAGCTGCCTGGTCTGGGACTTGAACCATGGTCATCCATGTGGTAATCCGGCGCTTTAGCTAGCATACCACCTGTCGGCCCCTTGATTTCTTTTTTAAAAGCTTCTTAAATAGATGGTTTCCTTGGACTTTCAGAGAGAATTCAGAGGATTCATTTGTCAGATTCTCCGCTCACTCTGCCATTAGCTGGGAATAATTCTTTTCCAACCTCATTAGTTTTCGCTGGCGCATACTGCTCTCTCTCGCTCCAAAGGTTGCCGTCTGAGAGATTTCCACGTGAAATCGTCAGTAATTCACGTGTGACCTTTAGGACAGTCCTGCTGGAGAAGGCCGAGAGCAGGCCGTGTGCATGCCCCACACCTGCGACGGTCAGTTAGGTGGGGCCCGGCGTCCTGGATGTGTAATTCTTCTCAGATCGTTTTTCTCCCTTTGTTTTTCTATTTATTGTTTTCAGTCCAGCCATATTTAAGTTTGGCTTTTGACTGGCCTTTGAGTGTCACAGATTTTCTTTTCTTTTCTCTTTTTTTCCCCTTGGCCATTTTAGTCCTAGTTCTTGAACCACCAGCAATAAGGTGGATTCGCCCATGGAGTCTGCCTGCGTGAGCCAGCCCAAAACAGAGGTCCCTTAAACTACGCCGATGTTCCTACCTTCGTGGCGCTCGCCTGGCTGCTGCTGCTGACCTTAAAGGCGACGTCTCTGAGCCAATTTGGCCTTCCTCTTCCGTGCTGGAACGACCTGTGCTGGGCTTTGGCCTGCTTTTCTGATTTTTGAAATTTATCTTGTTGGTCTCGAGTTGCTGTAGCTGTTCTGTGAGACGAGTCTGGGGCGATCCAGGTGTGTTCAGGCCGGAGGCGGCCTGGCAGGTGGCATTTATTCTAAGCGAGCAGTTACACCTCGGGGCTGCACCCCAGCCTGGCGCTGCCCAGCAGGTGCCCTGCACACGGACCACACTGGGAGGGGACCACAGGCGACAGCTTGAAGTAGGAGGAACTGTCATGCTCTCTAGATCTCCGGTGACACAAACCCACAAGAAAAGTTAGCACAAAGGACGGCGTAGGATCTTTGGAAAGCCACCACATCAATGAAATGTATTGCAAGTTTAGCACCTAATACTCAGTGGATGACACATCTGTATACTTATGAACATGCATCTCTGTATTTCTTTTTCTTTCTTTCTTTTTTTTTTTTTTTGGAGAGGTTTTTGCTATAGGGCGCGTGTGCTCGCCAGACAGAGAGAGACAGAGAGACAGAAAGCGAGAAATCACCCCCCGGGGGGCATGGCCACGCCGCAATCCCTTCTCCTCCATTCTCCTCTTGGGATCTTGGACACGCACGCACATGCTCCCGGCATGAGTTTAAGCCACCGGGACCGGGACTGAAACCGCGGTCGACTACGTGGGTGTCCAGCGACATAACCATTATGCTAACTGCTGGTCCCTGTATTTTTATTTTTCATGAGGGATTAGAGAGGGTTTGGGAATGGTATTCCATATAGCTCTTATTTTATTTCACTTTTTTTCAAGAAGGCACGTGTGATCACTGGAGGGAGACAGAAAGAGAGAGAGAAAGCACGCCCCGCTCCCGCGATGGGGCAAGGTCACACTGCAATCCCTTTTCCTGCATTTCTCCATCATGTTAGGATTTGAGGCATGCATGCACACATGTCCAGGGTGTTTTTCAAGCTGCCAGGGCTGGAATCCAAACCGTGTCGTCATCCATGTGGGATTTGGCTCCCATAACCACGAGGCCATAGGGCTGGACCTCCATATAAAAACACCGAAATCCTTTCTTCCCACAGGCCCCTGTGGAAGTGCAGCGATAAAAACGGTAGCAGAAAGGGAATGCTCTCAGTCATGGCTGGTAGCAAAGACCTAAGCCCCCCAAACCGGGCAAGTTTTGTTTCCCATGTTCATCAGTAAGAGGTTACTGGGCAGACGGGGTACAGACCCACAGAGTAGGATGCAATGAAGCCACTGGATGAAAGGGAGGCTTCAGATCTACCACTGCGGGACAGTCACCGAGAAACGTTACGTGACAAGACACGGGACAGAGCTGTGGGATAGTAGCTCCCACATTTTACATCACACATGTGCATGTCTGTGTGTATATGCATACGTGCATATTTTGGAAAGTTCTTGACAGAAGAAGTTTTTTTTAACCTCCTTTCTTTTTTGCCAGTGCATAGTGGTTTCTCTGGCTTCAAAGGTTACTGTCTGAGAAATCCCCACGTGGAGTCTGTCGGTAATTCCGATGTGATCTTTAAGACCTGCCTGAGAACACTGGGAGCGAGTCGCGTCCACGTCCCGTACCCGCCGCAGTCGGTCAGTCAGGTCCCAGCATCCCAGGTGATCGGCTTCTTCTCAGATCATTGTGCAAGAAGCCGTCAACTCTGCTTGCCGCTGGAAAGGACAACTAAGGCCCTGGGTACACAGGACACTGACTTCCCGACGCTTACTCCTGGGCATTGACTAGCTTATTGAATGAATGGAGTACCTTTCTTTTTCTTTTTTTTTTTAAGAAAGGCTTTTTGCTATAGGGCATGTGTACTCACCGAGAGACAGAGAGATAGCGAGAAATCGCGATGCCCACGCCGCAATCCCTTCTCCTCCATTCTCTCAGGATCTTGGGCACGCGCATGCTCCTGAAGTGAGTTTCAAGCCTCAGGGTCTGGACCTCGAACTGTGGTTGACTACGTGGGAGTCCAGCAACGCAAACATGATGCCATCTGCTGGTCTCAATGGGATATTTTTTAAATGCTGAGTGGGAATGAGTGCCCTGGTCTTCTTCCCCTTTGGAGTGTTTGGCTTCCTTCTCATGGGCATCAGAAAATTGGTATAGGGGCCAGCAGGTGCTGTGATGTTAAGGGCACTGGACTCCCACATGGCTGACCATGGTTCAAGTCCCAGACTTGGCGGCTTGCTTTCTCCCTCCCCCATTCACTCTCTCTCTGATCAAATTAAAATAAATACATAAAGTTAAATGAAATAATTCATAAGCAAACAAACAAAAACTGGTATAGTCGCCTGCACTTTGAGTCCTGAACCCAGTGGCTTGAAACCTATGCCAGGCATGTGTATGTGCATGCCCCAAACCCTGAGAGGTGAAGGGATTGCAGTGTGGCCATCCCCCAGGGGGGGATTTCTAGCTTTTTGTCTCTCTGTCTTTCTGGCAGACGCTCGTGTCCTATAGCAAAAAATCTAAAAAACAAAACAGTATAGTATCAGGAGCTAAAGCGATGAGCTGCGTTGGTCCCATGCAGGACTCTCTGAAAAAGACTATGCTGACGCCTCCTCCTGGCCACAGCTGAGTCCTGGGAGCTCCGTCACGGCTAGCTGGAAAGCCATGGAGGGTGGCGGAGGCGCGCTGAGGCCGAGCCTCAAGCAGGCTGCCATCGTACTCGCCCGCCCAGCTGCTGAGACAGTCACGGGAGAGGCCACGTGTCAAGGGCCTTGCAGCGCGGTGACGCGTACCCTGGTGGACAAGGCACACTCAGTGTCTAGGACCAGACACGTCAGCAGGGTGGCCGCACTCGGGGGGAGGGAGTGAGTGAGGAAGGAGGGAGGTGGCAAAGTGCGGAGGCCAGAAATTGGATTCTTCCCAGCAGCGCTGGTTCTGGCGGCCCAGAGCTGAGCATCTGGGGCAGCCCACCTGACAGTGCCAGCACACTGGCACACACCCCACCCCCACTCCCGACCGGCCAGGGCCTGCTTCAGATCACGTTGCTGTGTCCTCTTGTCCCCAGTCCAGCTCTAATTCTCTACCTGCCCTGCCTTCCGTCCCCCAGGAGAGACCTCAGATCCCCACTTCATCCCCTCTGAGATGTCTTTCCTTTCTTTCTTTCTTTTTTTTTAAAGATTTTTTGCCACTGAGCACATGCACTTGCCAAAGAGAGAGACAAAGACCCAGAGAGGGAAAGTGAGAAACCACCCCTAGGGAATAGGGCCGCAGCGCGACCCCTTCTCCTCTATTCTCCTCTCAGGATCTTGCACACCCACGCACTTGCACCCTGTGTGAGTTTCAAGCTGGCGGTCTGGGACTTGAACTGCAGTTGGCCATGTGGGAGTCCAGCACCTTAACCACTATTCCACCTGCTGGCCCCTGGGAGTCCCTTCTTGCACACCTCTCTGTCTGGTTTTCTCTTCTGGGTAGTAGGAGGCTACAGCAAGTCCTGGCTTCATACCTCCCAACTTTGAATCCCGCAGAAAGAGAGTCAGCCCTCTGTTCAGAAACCCAGGCAGGAATCCTGTTGCTTTTCATTGCCCCTGAGTGGGTCAAATATCTACCGGCACCAGTGAAGGAACCAACCCTGTGCCCAGGGGAATGTGATCTGCTGTGAGTGCCCTGCCACCAGGGGGAGACAGCTCCTACCATTGGGAACCCTGCCATCAACAAGGCTGAGGGAGGGCAGAGGGGACGATGTATAAAGAGGAGGCCAGTCCTGGGGACAGCACTTGAATCCCTGAACCAATTGTGCCTGACGTCAGCCCTACCCTGGTTTCCTGTCATGTGCACTTCTCTCTGTTTATTCTAGTTTAGGTCAGGGTTTGTATTGTCATTACTATTTTCAG
>NW_006209227.1:267465-268028 GCF_000334495.1 Tupaia belangeri chinensis | reverse complement strand
ATGTGAAAACATGGGCTGGGGGCTGGATGGTGGTGCAGCAGCATGAGAGGGCTGCTGGCTCATTTCGTGTAATATGAAAGTGCACTTAAAAAAAGAGAGAGAGAAAAGAAAAGAAGGGACAGATGCTCATGCACCATATGGTTTCATTTTTAAAAAGAAAAACAGGTGCGCGTGTGTGTGCAGAAAGAGTGCTTGAGCCTGGGATGACATACACAAAAAGTAACAGTGGCTCTGTCTGGGCAGCACGACACGAGGTCCTATTTCTTCTCTGCGTTTTCTCATTTAGATTGAGTGAGCACCCACGTCCTCCGAATGCACCCTGCAGGAGAGGCAAGGGGCCGTCTAACCTGTCGTTGCCCTTGTAGGTGGGAACATGAGCCAGTCCCAGCCTGGAGGGGACTGCTCATTTGAAGACGTCAACGCGCTGATGATGAAGCTGCAGCTGGTGGTCCACATCCCCACTTTCCTCCTAGGGCTGCTGCTCAACCTGCTGGCCATCCGCAGCTTCAGCGCCTTCCTGTGCAAGAGGCGGGCGGGCCAAGCCGGCCCCTCCGGCTACACGA
>NW_006209227.1:260944-267134 GCF_000334495.1 Tupaia belangeri chinensis | reverse complement strand
GCCGGCCCCCCCGCAGCTTCAGCCCCTTCCTGTGCAAGAGGCGGCCGGACTACGCCGCCACGTCCGTCTACATGATCAACCTGGCGGTCTTCGACCTGCTGCTGGTGCTCTCCCTGCCATTCAAGATGGCCCTGGACCAGGTGCAGTCGCCTTCCCCCTCCATCTGCACGTTGGTCGAGTGCCTCTACTTCATCAGCATGTATGGCAGTGTCTTCACCATCTGCTTCATCAGCCTGGATAGGTTCCTGGCCATCCGCTACCCGCTCCTGGTCAGCCACCTCCGGTCCCCCAGGAAGATCTTTGGCATCTGCTGTGCCATCTGGGTCCTGGTGTGGGTCGGGAGCATCCCCATCTACAACTTCCACGAGGAAGGGAAAAGCTACAAGTGCTTCCACAACATGTCCGACAGCACCTGGAGTCCCCAGGTCATCTTCCCCTTGGAGGTGTTTGGCTTCCTCCTTCCCATGGGCGTCATCAGTTTCTGCTCCTCCCGGAGCATCCACATTCTTCTCAGCCGCAGGGACCACACCCAGGACTGGGTCCAGCAGAGAGCCTGCATCCGGACCATTGCGGCCAGCCTGGCTGTCTTCGTGGTCTCCTTCCTCCCGGTCCACCTGGGCTTCTTCCTGCAGTACTTGGTGAGGAACGACTTCATTGTCGAGTGCAGAGCCAAGAAGAGCATCAGCTTATTCTCGCACTTGACCCTGTGTTTCTCCAATGCCAATTGCTGCCTGGATGTTTTCTGCTACTACTTTGTCATCAAGGAATTCCGCACAGATATAATGGCCCACCGGCCTTCCAGGGTCCAGCTGGTCCGCCAGGACACCATGAACACCAGGGGCTAAGGGTAGGAGGCCCTGCTTGGAGGAAGGAAACCCTAGCCTGAGTTCTAGTAGAGGAGATCCTGCCACATGAATTTCGATGTGGTGGGATGATGCTAGGCACCTTCACTGTGTGCTTCCCTTCTGATGCTCATTATACCACAAGGACCTGTTCCTATCACCCAGCTAGCCCCGCCGAAATCACCCAGTGTTTGGTGATCTTAGAAGAACCCAAGGACCAGCTGAATTCTTGATTTCCAAATCCCAAAGGTACGAGACAGAAGAATCAAGAAAGAAAAGGAGACTATTTGGACACGACTATTTCCTACTTCTCTCAGTCCTTCTGTTAGTATAGAAGATTCTGGAAAGAAAGAGAAGCAGAGCGTGGTTAGGGGAGAGAATCAAGAGAGCCAGTTGTGGAGAGCGTCTTGGCTACAGATGGAGCAGCAGGGATGGATCAAGCTTCTTTTTATTTAGGGGTCCCAGGACAAAGTTCATTTATCTTTTCTGGTCCCTTCTGCAGGTCTGTTGGCCAATAACTTCACATAAATGATGGCATATAGAGGTGTTTGGGGCCAGCCAAGCATGGACAGATAGCCCTAAGCTTCCTGTGGGCCTTGGAAGAGCTCAGGAGGCCACCCACACCTTCCCGGGCCAAGAGAAGGCTGTAGAGGACTGAGGGGGACTGGCAGAGGCTGTGGGGGTAGAGCAGAAAGGTATTAGTGACACCTGAGAGCCATGAAAGGCCAGGATACACCTAGGATAGGAAGGAGACTGGCCAAGGCCTGAAGATAGGCAACCCCTTCCCCATTGCCATTACGGTATCCACCACGTGGAGTGTCAGTGCTGGCCCAGGGTGAGGAGACAGTGGGAGGTGGCCTTGTTCGGTGTGTGTGCGGGGGGGTGAGGGAGTTGTCACTGAACATTGTCAACTTAAAATGGAAGGCTGATGCAAAGCAAGTAAAGCCAGAGAGTTTATTTGGGCCACAAAATCCAAATAACTGTGTGCTGAGATCTTACAGATTTCAGGATGATTTCACAGGCAAGAGTCCCGAATGGGAGTGGGGAATGGCGAGGAGTCTTAGACAGCAATGATTGGATCATTCTGTGATAAAGGAGCAGGGTGACCTCATGGTCACCTGGAATCGCTGTGCTCAAATCTTAAGTGGTGGGGACAGGAGTCTGGAAGAGAAAGGAGTAAATGTATCGGGCAACAAGGATGTTCATAAAACAGAAAGTCCAAGGAGTCTGGGTGGCTTCTGGAGCTATTTCAGGGGCACATTCCTAAGAAAAGCACAAGACATGCCCAAGTTTTATTTCCTAACAGTGCTGACTCGGGTGGACTGGATCTCATTTTCAGCAAACACTGGTCTATGTCAGGATCTGTCAGTTTCTTTAAAGTTCCGGTTTAATGATGTGGTATTGTATCATGAAGGACTCATTCTGGTCTGGTCTGTTGGGTCCAGAGCAGGAGTTTAGTCTGAAACACTGGTGTCCTGTAATTTTTACTAACAACGTGACCAGCCTTCACTCTCAGACAGGTGGGGGCATTGTTTCCTAGACCTAGTTTCCTCGAAAACTCAAGAAAGGATCATCTTGACTTGGTCCCACCATAGTAGGGTAAGGGAAGCTTATGTCTTACTCATAAGCCTTCCTTATCCTTGGCTGGGCAGCTGGGCAGCTGGTGCAGGGGACACTGCCCACGGGGCCGTCAGGAATCAGCCAGGAATGGGGGGGGCCAGGCCTTGAGAAAGACAGCAAGGAGCTCATGCGAGTTCCAGGTGGGGAACTGTAAACAACAGAGCCACCCACCGCTTCTCTAATGAGCTGGAGACGAGCACACAGTGCCAGCCCGGCAGAGAGCCTTCGATGACTCAGCTGCCCCAGAGAGTGAACCGATGGGTAAATTGCGGGGTGGTTTTACAGGATGGAATGAGGTGGATGAGGAATAACCAGTGAGCTCTAATGTGAAGGGGGCCAAAGAGCTTTAGGAAGAAAAGCAACATAGTCTCCCCATAGGGCAAGGGAAGGCCTGGAGGAGGGGTGAGGGAGAAGTGGTTTAGATTCAGATAAAACCTGGACCTTGCAGCCCAAGTCTTCTAGCCATGGATAGGAGAAGGCATGGGTTGGGTGGGACCAGGCAGGAAGGGCTGAGGGCAAGACTGCTTCCTGCCTGATAGTCTGTTTCCCCAGCCAGACGGAGCCACTGAGGGCCAGGAGCCCGCCTTCTGCTGCCTCCTCGCGGCCAGCCACAGCCTCCACAGCCTTCGGATGGTGCTCTATGCACCCTCCCAAGTGGTTGGAGGGAAGGGTGAGGAAGAAAGTGTCAATGACATGGTGGAGATGGGTTGGAGTGACCATAACCAGGACCGAGACCCCTGGGAACAGACAGCCTCAAAGTCAGGGACTCTGCAGACCCTGCTCAAGGTGAAGCTGATTCCTGTCCAGCTGCCCTGTCCTGGACACCCCTCTCCCTACCCACAGCTGCTTTGTCTCATGGCCACTTGGAACAATGATATGAACTGGACACTTTGAGAAGGCCAGACTGTCCCATATAGCAGGGCATTTGGGGCTGGAGTTGGGTAGAATCCATGGGCGAGCAGAGTTAGGAACCCCTTCCTCTAATTGCTCCCTTTGCATTGGGAGCGAGGAGCCCATCTGGATGTCATTCAGGTGCCCACCTGTGATTCATTCGGGTGCACTCACGTCTGCCTTTCCTGGGGCTAGGTGAGTTTCCTAAGAGAACAGGTCAGGGGCCCTGACCACGCACCCTCCCCAGTGATGCTCAAACATGGAAGTGTGGCATGACTCTGGTCCGGCAGAGGAGAGAGCTCTAGGTTCCTACAGGAGAATTAATAGAAAGGGAGGGGAGTCTAGACCCATGAGCTGTAACTTCGAAAGAGTAGGTTCTTGGAGGGTGTTCTCATCCATGCAATTGTTAATAACAGGAGCTACCTGACCTGGGTCATGTTTAAGAATAGGGATTTATTTGACTCATGAATCTGCTGGCTGGATAGTCCAATGGTATGGGGCTGGCATGAGGCCAGCTACACCAGGACATGGCCAACCAAAGCAGAGTGGTGGCCACATGCAAGAGAGACCTAGAGACAGACGTCTTCCTTATATAACAACCCACTCTCCTGAGAACTAACCCAGCTAGAGCTCACCGTCTCACGAGACATCATTAATGCATCTGTGAGGTGATACTGCTACGATCCAATCACCACCCACCAGACTTAACTCTTAACTCTTACCACCGCCCAACACCACTACCCTGGGACTGTATTTCAAAACATGAATGTTCAGGGGCCAAGCCGTTGTCAAACCATAGCAGAGGGTTAACACAGTCTTGGGTTGATGTGACAGCCACAGACCTGTGGGTGGGCTTTGGGGACCCCCGATTCAGCCCCAAACACTGAAAGGAGTATAGATGGACCTCGTCTCTCCTCATAGAGACCCATGCTGGCTAAGGGTCTGTGGTCCAGTGTCTCTGGCCACCGCTCAGCAGGAGGGTCCTAACCTTGGACCTACAAAGTCATAACCGGAGCTGGTTTGAAATTAGCGGCAGGCCCAGCAGCACAAGAGGTATGAAGAGGTAGTGTGGGTTAGGGTTAGGGTTAGGGTTAGGGTTAGGGTTAGGGTTAGGGTTAGGGTTAGGGATAGGGTTAGGGTTAGGGTTAGGGTTAGGTTTACGGTTAGGGTTAGGGTTAGGGATAGGGTTAGGGTTAGGGTTAGGGTTAGGGTTAGGGCTGCATGCGTCTGAGGACACATTCCTGCAGCAAGTGGAAGCCCGTGGTTCCGAGAACCCTGAACTTAGTGTGGAAAGACTGAATTTCCGGCCGGGAAAGCCAGTGGACACTGAGGCCATCGCTTGGTCCCTAAATATGCTTTGTTCTCCTAGTCTGGAAAACACTGAGACGCTTCTGTTAAACGGACCTTTGCAAAGCCGTCATGACAAATTGGGAAAAGTAATTTAATTAATCTGACTTGCCACATAAGTAGATTCGCATGCTGCCATGTGGTCATGCCTTGGGCTATGCCAGCTGGCCCCTGATGGCCCCTGCCAGGTGACCCAGCAATCTTGGTCCCTTCAGGAGCCACCTGGACACCAAGTGTGAGGCCACGGGGAGTGTCCCTCAGGCCTGCCTCAGGAGCAAGGCTGGGCCTGTCCCACACAGCCAGGGCTAGTCCCTGTGGGGTGCAGTTGAGCTCCCCCACATCCACGCTGCGCGTTCTCTGTGGTAGCGGCTAGCTGTGCAGAGCATGCCCGCCTTGGCTAGTCCACACTGTTCCCGCCACCTTGTCCCACGCCACGACATCGCCATGGCACCAGGGTGCTTCCTAAGGCTATGGCGCTTCTGCATAACCAAGGGGCAAAGCATCAGAGACCTGCTGACCCCAAAGGACTGCAGACACGGGGCCCGTCTCCAGAAGTCCCCCGACTAGTGATGCCTCCCTTCTCTGACCGCCCATGGCATGAGCTCTGTTCTCTGGGTTAGATCTGAGCTTTCTTTGTGGCTCCTCCCACCTGAGTCTGCTCCCCTGTTAGAGCTCTGGATGGTGTGAACGGCAAGGCTGTGGCCTGGGCCACTCCTCCCCCCCCAGGTCCCCATAGTTGTGAGCACAGCCCAGTGAGGGCCCAGGTGCCAAGGGCTGGCCAGGGACACTCTTGCTCCTTGACAATTCTCCCCTGCTAATTCAGGAGCCACTACATGGGGGCCATGTGCCCTCAGGGCAATGATGGACCTCCCTGGGCCCCCAGGGAGGATGTGACTGGGACAATGCCAGTCAATAAGCTGCATTTGTCAACAGCATTCCTCTTGGGTCACCCCTCTGGGGCTCTATAGAGCTGGAAGTCACTGTAGAGGGATCTTCAAAGAGCTCATGGAAAATGTGTATTATGAAAAAGCTATGCGTGGGTTTCTTTTTTTGCACCAAAAGAAACTTGTACTTCAATTCCATTTTTCAATGAACTTTTGAGAGTCCCTGCATATTAAGGCTCTGTAGCTGCCACAAGATGCTAAGGACATTTGGAGTACTAAGATGCCACCCTGGCAGCAAGGTGCCACAAATAAATAGTTATTGCAATGACACTTCAAGTGACTGTGACCCAAAACAATTGTAGAAACTCATAGAAGTTAAAAAGGAGTTGGTTTGTGGAGCAGTGAGGAAAGAAATTGGGCAGAGCCTCTGTGAGGGTGTGTGGAGCCGCTGTGAGGGTGTGCGAAGCCGCTGTGTGGGTGTGCGGAGCTGCTGTGAGGGTGTGCGGATCTGCTGTGTGGGTGTGCGGATCTGCTGTGTGGGTGTGTGGATCCGCTGTGTGGGTGTGCGGAGCCGCTGTGAGGGTGTGCGGCGCCCATGGGGGGGGG
>NW_006209227.1:246538-260931 GCF_000334495.1 Tupaia belangeri chinensis | reverse complement strand
CGGTTGTGTGGGGGTGCGGAGCGGCTGTGAGGGTGTGAGCCGCTGTGTGGGTGTGCGGAGCAGCTGTGAGGGTGTGAGCCGCTGTGAGGGTGTGCAGATCCGCTGTGAGGGTGTGCGGAGCAGCTGTGAGGGTCTGTGGAGCCGCTGTGAGGGTGTGCGGAGCCACTGTGAGGGTGTGCGGAGCCACTGTGAGGGTCTGTGGAGCCGCTGTGTGGGTGTGCGGAGCCGCTGTGAGGGTATGAGCCGCTGTGAGGGTGTGAGACAGGCCGCTGTGTGGGATGAGGGCCAAAGAAAGGCTGCCTGAGGCCACTGTGGGAGTCCCATTGCCGAGGTGGACAAGGGACCCTAAGTCCTGCCCCCGGAAACTGCATCCCAGCCACCTCACTTTTCCCACCTGAGCTGACTGCTCTGCTGGGTGCAGGACACAGAGCCAAGAGGGAACATTTGGGGGATGTGGGCTTTTTGTTTGTTTTTGTTATAGTGTGCGTGCGTGCCAGAGAGAGAGAGAGAGAGAGAGAGAGAGAGAGAGAGAGAGGAAGTGAAGAATCACTCCCCGGGGGATGACCATGCCACAACCCCTTCTCCCCTTCCCCTCCATTCTCCCCGTAGCACTTGGGGCACACGCACACATGCACAGCTTGTTTTTCCAGCCACCAGGTCCAGGACTCGAACCACTGAGTTGGCTCTGTGGGATCCAGCTCCTTAATCTCCATGCTACCTGCTGGCCCCTGGACTTTTGAGCAGATCAAGGTGAACTCTGGGAGGATGAAATGGAAGGACAAAACTTCAGAGAAAACTCTGATGTCCCTCTGCCCCCAACTCAGGCCCGCAGCTCCCCTTTCAGGCCGGGAGCCTGCAAGGCGCATCCTCCTTGCAAAGCCACTGCAGGAGGTGCCACATGGTGCTTTAATCCTGAGTCCTGACAGAACTGTGGCCCTCTGTGCTTTGAAGTCCCAGGAGGAGGACCATTAGTACTGTCACTTCGAAGCCTAATGCACATTCTGCTTGGTAGAGGGGCCCCAAGTTTGCTCGTGAGGTCTGAGACAGCCCCTTGTTCTGGGGGCCGGCGCCCCGAGTAGGGTAGGTGGGGGAGGCCCTTCTCCCCGGTGCCCAGCGCAGGCACTCAGAAGGCTGCATAGGGCGCTCTGACATTTGGTCTCTGCGAAGCGTGTGCACTCTGGGGAGTCTCTCCTCTCCATCGATGGCTCTGGCCTACGTATCCACGCAGAGAGGGTGCACGTGTGTGTTCCGTAGAGGATGGAGAGGCAGCCACAGAAAATTTAGGAAAATGAGCGGGAATTGGGCTGGATCTGGCTCATCTCAGGTGGTCCAAGTAGCCGATTCTCACAGTGGTGCACTTCGGACTGAGTGGTCCTGGACTGGAGAAAACCCTGATGTCCCGTGACCCAGACATGTCCCCGGGAGGCCCAGGGCCAGTGCCAAAGCACTGGGAGTGTCTGGTGGGGTTTCCCAGAAGTGCAGTGGGCTCCAGGGGACTGGCTTTAGCGAAGGTTGTCTGTGGGCTGGAACCCCAGGTGCACCAGGTAGGTCGGGAGACCGCTCTCCTCCAGACGGGAGGATGTGCTGGACCCTGGGCTCCGGGAGTGGCAGCCTGCGGCAGCTCGGCATCCTTGCTGTCCTTCCTCTCCGGTGTCCTAACTCCTCGGTACAGACTCAAGTGGCAGCCGGGACTCACCTGTCGCTGAGAGCAATCAGGCGTGTGCTGCAGAGTGGGACCTGGTCAGAGACAAGGCCAGAGCCCTTGGGGACCTCGCCCACACCTCCTGGGAAGAAGACTCAGAAATAATTGGGGAGGAGACCGAGCAGAAAAATGGACTTCCCACAGTAATGAAGCATAGGAGCAAAGTCCTCATTTCTTGAGCATTAAGGAGAAAAGATAGGGGTCAGCAGGTGGCATGGTGGTTAAAGTCGCTGGATTCCCACATGGCTGACCGTGGTTTGAGACCCAGACCTGGTGACTTGCTTTCTCACTTTCCCTTTCTCTCTCTGTGGTCAAATTTTAAAAATGATAATAACAAATGGAATTAAATGAACAAATAAATACGTTTAAAAGTAATAATAAAATAAAATAAATCATTCTTTTTAAAAATAAAAAAAATATTTATAATGCAAACCATGTGTGCGCACACACGAGCGAGAGAGAAGTATCATCGATGGGATCTTGTCACACGGTGGTCCCCTTTCCCTAGCTTGTCTTGTCACACGGTGGTCCCCTTTCTCTAGCTTCTTTTCCATCATCCCCTTTCTTATAGCTCTAAGATCCTGGGCCCATGCATGCGTGCTGTGCCCGGTGTGTTTTCAATCCAATCCAGGGATCTGGGCCCATGGTTGGCCATATGGCTTCTTTTTTCAGGGTATTTGCAATACTACTACTCCTAGCTAGGACCTCCTCCCTGCCACCCCCCCCAAAAAAAAAAAAAACCTCCAGAAGTTGGTGACACAAGGATGTGGGGATTCAGGGGTGATCAGGCCCAGCACCTGCAAGAACAAGGTTTCTTGTCCACGGCTTATGAGGAATTAGAGACATGGATGTAGGTAAACCAGAGGAACTGGGGCGAGGGGTTCCATTTGGGTCGGAGTGCTACGTCTGTGCTTGTTCTTGGGTGGGACTGTGTGTGTGTTTCCCTTGTGGTCGGGTCCCATGTCGGATGGGTTAGGTTATTTTTCTCTTTAATTTTGGAGCGCCTGTGAAGGTCAGGAGACTCTTTGCCTAAAAGCTTTGGGTCATAAAGACCATTACCTTCTTCCTGGAACGTAGGGGGGCTAGGAAAAAAGCCATCGCTTTAGGTCATGCCGCCTAGGTGACTCTCTGAGTTACTGTTGGAGCCATCTCTCCGATCTCTCCAAGCAAGCAGTTAGGCTGTTGGGTTTCTCTCTTAAAATTTAGCCATTTCGTGACTTCGTCTTGGGTCTTTACTCTAACTATATTCTTAGGGTCTCTGGCTCCTAGCTCACATGGGTTTTCACAAAGTAGGAGTTAACGGTCACATGAATTCTTGTATCTGTAGGCTCATTGGCCTCAGCTGTGGCCCTTCTTTCTATAGCATTTTCTATGTACTGGGCCCTGATGCTTTAGATTTCAAAGTTAGGAGTTGTCTGGCCCTTGGTCCCAGACTTGAATTGTTTTGCCTAACGCTAGTTTTATCCAGAAGGACAAAGGGCAGGGAGGACTGCGACTCTCGATAAGTTAAGATGGGTTGACTGGCTTCACAGTCCTTGTTTCCCTCTCAGGGTTATACCAAGGCTCCCCTTTTGTTACTAACTGCCCAGCCCCAGTCTGCCTCACATGGATAAAACAGGGTTGAAACAATGGCAATAGAGCTGTGAACTACTAGGACCAGCAGATGACATAATGGCTATGTTGCTGGACTCCCACATAGTCGACCACAGTTTGAGTCCCAGACCCGGTGGCTTAAAAGTCATCTTGTGTGTGCCCAGGATCCCGAGAGGAGAACGGAGAGAAGCGATTGCAATGTGGCTATCCCTGGGGATAGGGTGGGGGTGATTTCTCATTTTCTGTCTCTCTGGCGAGTGCATGCACCCATAGCAAAAACATCCTCATGTCTTAGTCAGCCCAGGCTGCCATGACAAAATTCCACAGAGTGGGGGCTTACCAACGGAGATTTACTTCTGATGGTTCTGGAGGCTGGAAGTCCCAAATCAAGGTCCACCCAGGTCAGTTTCTGGTGAGCATGCTCTTCCTGGTTTGTAGATGGCCGCGCCTCCTCACTGTGTCTTCACAAAGCAGAGAGAGATACAACGAGCTCTCTGGTCTCTCTACTTACAGGAGCACTGATCCTATTGAATCAGGCCCCAGCCATATGGCTTCATTTTACCTTAATTTCCTCCTAAAAGCCGAATCTCCTAGTGCTGTTACATTGGGGGCTTAGGGCTTCAACATACGATTCAGCTCACATCAGGTGGCTTTTGCTCTGAGACCTGGCGTGGAAGAAGCATTGCCGCGCTTTTATTTCTTCTCGCCAATGTAACCCCCTCTGAGTTCATTGTCAAACTTTACCGTGAGAAATTCCATTTCCATCATTGCTGGAGCTTCCTCCCACCCCCAGGATCCTGCACAAGTCCTAACAGGGGTGTCCCTGATGGCCACACTATTTGCAGAGACGCCTGGGTTTCAGTTCTCAATGGTCACAGCCACGGTGCCCATCGACCAGGCCCTTAGAAGAGCCATCCAGGGACCTGCAGTTAGCATAATGGTTATGTTGCTGGACTCCTGTGTAGTCGACCGCGGTTTGTGGCTTAAACTCACGCCAGGTGCGTGTGCGTGCGTGCCCAAGATCCCAAGAAGAGAATGGAGAAGGGATTGCGGCGTGGCCATCCCCCCTGGGTGGTGATTTCTCGCTTTCTGTTTCTCTGTCTTTCTCTGTCTTTCTGAGGAGCGCACACACCTTGTAGCAAAAACCTTTCCCCGAAAAAAGAAGAAG
Source organism: Tupaia belangeri chinensis (assembly GCF_000334495.1). Taxonomy (NCBI): domain Eukaryota; kingdom Metazoa; phylum Chordata; class Mammalia; order Scandentia; family Tupaiidae; genus Tupaia; species Tupaia belangeri. The sequence continues at coordinate 256,468 of NW_006209227.1, read as the reverse complement.
CATCAATTCATGCCTGGCAGGAAGTTGACTCCCACAGCCCCCAGGACCTCAGCGCCCAGTGCCCTGGCTCCTTCCTGCCTGAGTCTCCTTCAGCTCAGTGCTTGTCAGCTCTTCTTGGTAACCACAACAGCCCTGTGCCTTCTTGACTTGGGCACTGGCACCCCCAGGGATCCCTGTGCTCCCTATTGGTGACAAGTCCCAGGAAGCATCTACCTATGGTGGTGAAATGCCCACAAGCGAAAAGAAAGGAAATGCTGTCTTGCCTAGTGTCAGTGAGCTAGTCTGTCATATCTTCCCCTGACCGGTTCATGAGCCGCCTCGATTTGGCTCCTGATCGCTGAAGTTCGTGGCTGAGGCCGAGACGTGAGGATAGCGAGGAACGGTGCCCTCCGTCAGGAGAAGGATGAGCTGTGTGCCCTCCTGGTTATGCAAACGGGGGCTACCAGGCGCCCATCCTCTTCCTCCTGGGTTTTGCTTGCAGGGCTTAGCAGAAGCTGGCTGGCCGTTGTATTGTGGGCGAAGCTCTCTGAAGCACACTCTCCTATCCCAGCCCCGCCATCTGAGATGCAAAGTCAGGGACACCTGTCCAGGTGTGCCAGGGCCATCCAAGGAGCAGCGGCAGGGAAGAGCAATGAGGTCCCCAACGTAAAGCACCTTGAGTAAAGGGGGGCTCTCATCTGATCTGCTGTTCTTATCTTAGAGTGGGAGAGCTGAGGCTGGCCTAGGACACCCACTCAAGTTGCAGCAACCCTGCCATGCTTTGGGAATTAAGCCTGGTCTTGGGAATGTGGACTGAAAAGAGTTGTAAACCTGGACCGAGAACACCCAGGGCGCCCCAGCCTCCGGAGTCAGCCGCCTCCTCCCACGAGAGACCAAGCTTCGGCAGCGACACCTTGTGACAACATGAGGAAACAGCAGTGGCTGCTAAAGGACCTGTTTCTTCAGGGACGAGGGTGCAAAGTACACCACCTTTGACTAAGGACTCTGCGGTTTGGGGATAATTCGGGGTCTGTCCTCCTTTCCGAAATGCACGCTGAGGCTAAAGCAATAAACCAAGGCAGTGTAAGAAATGTGACCATATTTGTAATCGAGTTGGCGAAGCAAGCCACACCAGTTCCGCCGTGGCGTTCTGCACGGTATTTTATTATTACTGCGGCCTCCTCCTGTGTGCTGAATAATGAGTTCCGCTCTCAGGGGGTGACCTGACCGGGCCTTACCTGGCCTTACTGAACCTCACATGAAAGTTCTCGGAGTCACCTAATAAAGCATCTTCAAGACCCAGCGACTCCCGGCAGGTCCTGCCTTTGGAACGATTGTGAATTCAGAGGGGCCCAGCTCCTCATCATCTCCTTCAGCACCCCCTTTTCCCTCGCTGCTGGCCACCTCAGACACCCAGCCCTCTGCAGCCATCCGCTCCTCATCATTTGCTCTCGGGAGGTGGTGACCTCCCGAGTAGATTCTTGGGCAAAGTTGTTCTCCCTAGGGCTGTTGCGCTGAAACAGTAATTCAGAGAAGGAACCCAGAGGGCTGACCCCATAGCACACTGGTTAAACCCTGTAAATAGGGAGTCGGGATGGCCTATGGCAGTTCAAATCCCGGACCCAATGGGAGGGGTGTAACTCAAATCCTGATGAGATGGAGGAGAAAGGATTGCAGCTTGGCCGGGTTCTCTCTCTCTCTGGTGGGCACATGCATATTCTGGCAATGGTGTGTGGGGGGGGAAGATACCAAGAGAGACACTTCTAGAAATATCCGCAGCGCCTTTGGAATTGCGACACTCAGGCTGCACAGGTGGGCGCCTTGGCTGGAAGCAGTAACTTCCAGGGTGGGTGGGGTTGAGGGGGGACACAGCGATCCTTTGGCAGAGGCTATATAGCTTATTATGGTCATTAAATAGATTATTTTTTAATATATATTTTTTTAATTTCAAGAAAAGCAGTTTTAGATTTAATGAATCAAAGAAATGCTAAGGAACTTTGCTTAAAACTTAAAGCCAGGGGACCAGTAGTTAGTGTAATGGCTATGTGTCTGTCTGGCGAGTGCACGCGCCCTATAGCGAAAATCTCTCCAAAAAAAAAAAAACTTAAAGCCAGGAAATAGGTTACACGACCCTATCAGCAGCTCAAGACAGGACAAAAATCCTTAAAACCAGAAAACAAAAGCCTAGAAGAAAATCAGCAATGTTTAAGTCAAAAGTCATAAAAGTCTATTTCACCAGTTCAGTCTCATGTACTTAATTTATCTTCTATTGTGATTCAATCTTCCCGATTATTCTGGGATATAATATTCAACTCCAGACTTGTCCCTATGATTAAGTTGGCCATTTTCTTAATTTTTGAACTCTTATTTCTGTGTGTCTGTATTTAATTTTCCTGATGTAGCACTCCCTTCAGAACTTCTTGGAGATCTGGTCTGGTATTGGTAAAATCTTTCAGGTTTTGTTCATCTGAGAATGTTCTTGTCTTTTCTTCCCACATGAAGGATAATCTTGCCAGGTATAGTATTCTTGGTTGAAATAGTTTTTCCCTTAACACTTTGAATATATTTTCCCATCCTTTCCTTGCTCACATTGTTTCTGATGAGAGATCTGCTGTTAGCCTGATGGGATATCCTTTGTAAGTAACTTGCTGTTTCTCCCTTGCCAGTCTCAATATTTTGTCTTTGTCTGTGGTTTTGGTCAGTCTGGCTGTAATGCGTATTGGAGAAGATCTTCTTGGGTTGATTCTATTTGGGGTCCTTTGTATTTCTTGCAACTGGATCTTTGAGTGCCACTGTAGGTCTGGAAAGTTTTCTTCCAGAATTTCATGGAATAGATTATCAATGCCCTTATGAGTCCTGCTCCTCTTCTTCTCCTCCTCCTCCTCTTCTTCTCCTTCTCTTCCTCCTCCTCTTCCTCTTTCTTTTGATAGTTTGCTATAAAGTGTATGCACTCACCAGAGAGACAGAGAGAGATGTAGGGAGAGAGGAAAAGTGAGAAATCACCCCCCACAGGAATGGCCATGCTGCAATTCCTTCTCTCAGGAGAGAAGGGCACACATGCACACAGGCCCCTCATGATTTCCGAATCACTGTGTTAGGGACAAACTGCACAGTTGGCCAGGTGGTATCCAGCCACTTAAACTGCTGCACCACCTGCTGGCCCTGTGCATGTTCTTAATGAAATAATAATAATAATAATAATGATAATTGGTTTTAAAAGTCATGATAGAGCACATGTGTGCACACATAGAAGATGGGAAGAGGTGGGCACCCTCCACGGGGTCTGGTCACCCTCCTGGTGTCCCCTTCCTCTACCCTCCACCCTATAGGATCCTGGGCACCCATGCGTGTGCCTGGCATGTTTCAAGCTGACTGGGCTGGGGATTTGAACCATGGTCACCATGTGGGATCTAGCTTCTCTTGAGCAGTCTTACTGTTGTGCTGTGGAGACAGTGCACGTGTGCTTCTTCTTCTTTTTCTTCTTCTTCTTTTTTTTTTTTTAAGAGAGATTTTTACTGTGGGGCATGTGTGCTTGCCAGAGAGACAGAAAGTGAGAAATCACCCCCCAGGGGGGATGGCCAGGCCACAATCCCTCTCCTCCATTCTCCTCTCAGGATCTTGGGCACGCACGCACATGTGCCCAGCATGAGTTTTAAGCCACCAGATCCAGGACTCAAACTGCAGTCAACTATATGAGAGTCCAGGGACGTAACCATTACGCCATCTGCTGTCCCTTGTGTGGGCTTCTTAATGGCCGAGTGGGAGCTGCTGCACCCTCAGGTTTGGGCATATGCGGTGTGTGCTCCTAGTTCCTGGAGAAATACTGTCTGGGAAGGCAAAGCAAATCCAGGTTCTTCTAACGGGATATGGAAGCAGATTGGGACATCCTTCAGAGGCAGCATCTCAGCAAATACCCCTATTTCCTGTCAGTCATCCAAAGGCCCAAGGTTAGGGACCTCGCACCAAATGGTGCTGTCAGGTTCTCCCTCCCAGGAGAGAAGGTGACGGAGGCCCACGGAGTCACCTGGAGGCATGGCAGGTTGTTTGGCAACTCCTTTGCAACCATGAAGACTGTACGCCTGCACCAGACCCTCACTCACTGCACTCAACCAGCTCTAGCCGGTTTCCTTTGCAGGCAACAAAGCAGCTTCCTGTCAGAGAAATGGAGTTTCTTGCTCCAGAAAAGGAAAGCTGGCTGGGGGTGGGGGGAGAGTGGGGAGGGTCTCTGGGCTGGGGGTGAGACTCAGAGATTCTCTTATGGGGGGGATGAGGTGACGGAGATCTAGGGAGTTCTCACCCATCCCAGGGTCTCTCTGAGACGCATCCTTGAGCCACAAGGCCCATTAGGTTCTCTTCTGGGTTCCCACGCACTCTGGCTTCTCACACAGACTAGGGAAACCTGAGGGTATTTTTCTTTTCTTTTTTTGGAGAGTTTTTTTGCTATAGGGCGTGTGCGCTTGCTAGACAGAGAGAGACAGAGAGACAGCAAGAAATCACCCCCCCCCGAGGGGGGATGGCCACGCCGCAACCCCTTCTCCTCCATTCTTCTCTCGGGATCTTGGGCACGCATGCACATGCGCCCGGTGTGAGTTTAAGCCACTGGGTCCGGGATGCGAACCATGGTCGACTACATGGGAGTCCAGCAACAAAGCCATTACGCTAACTGCTGGTCCAACCTGAGGGTATTTTAATTACAGAAAACTTATTTCAAGAAAAGCAGGTTTGTTATAAAGACTGGATCGTGATGATGGTTGCACAATTTCGTAGGTTTACTAAAACTTACTGAATTGTTAAGTCAGAAAGAAACAAAAGCTGTTTCGTGGTAGGACGTACGTGGCAATGAGGAAGACAGGACTCTCAGCTCTATTGCAAGGACGCCAGGACAGGCCCAGAGCAGGGCCGTGCTGGCTGGGCCTCCTGGAGCCAGGACACAGCCCAGTGTTTGGAGGTGTGGGAGGCCCTGACAGTTGAGTGGCCTTCTCTGCCTTCCAGCCTTGCAACTTCTGTCCCCTCTGCCATTGTTCCAGCTAACTGTCACCGTCCACCTCTGACCTGGCCACATTGTTGATCCCTGGCAGCCTGAGGACTGAGTCAGGTGCTCACCGCCGGTCCAGTCAGTCGTGGCGGGGGAGATAGAGCCGCTGCCTTTGGGGGTGTGCTGAGGCTTCTGTGTCTGTCTCCACCTCCGGGGCTGCCCCTGTAAAGTCTCACTGGAGCACAATCATGGCTGTGACTATGGCTGCCTTCGGGCTGCAAGCCAGGCAGTGATGACAAAGACCTTGTGACTTGCAAAGCCAAAGATGCTTGGATCTAGCCATTTGCAAACAAATCTCTCCTGCTCTGAACTGTAAGTGCTTGAGGGCAGGGGCTAGGTCTATGCGTTCCTGGATCTCCGAGACTTTGCAGAGTGCCCATCACAAGGTAGGAGCTCAGTAAATCCTATCCACTGCAGACCTAGGTGTGGTCTGGGCTGAGTCTATGCAGCTATGGCCCTCACCTTGACAGCACCCTCCTCACACTCCTGCTCGTTGGTCAGGGTAACCCACTGTCCAGGTTTGCCTAGGACTGGGGGTTTCTCGGGATGCAGGGCAACCAGAGCCACAGCTTGGAAAGCCCCAGGCCAGCCGGGCCAGTGCGGTGACCTTATGGTGAACACCGGGACTTGCTCTGAGCAGAAGCACCTGCCGGCCCTGTCTGGCCAGTCATTCCACCAAGGTTGCCAAGGAGAACTTGGAGCCTGGCGGAAACGGGCGCGGCCCTAGCTGGCTACGTAATAGTGACAGAAGCACGACAGTGTGGAGGGACAAGGCCATGCCTGACAGAGTGAGGGGAATGAAGAGGCTCTGGGCTGGGAATGGTGGGTGTTACTGACTGAAGCAGCTAAGCTCTCTGGGCTGGGGGGTGGGGAATGAAGAAAGGCCCCCTGGGAAGCCAGAGTCCAGCAGGGTGGGAGGCAGGAGGGAGTGATGTTACTGGTGCACAGGCCTTGAGTGTCCAACGTTAACCCCCCAGGAAAACTCGGATTGGTCACATGGCCATTCCTGAGGGAGGGTCTGTGGCCTGGGGGCCGGAGTATTGACTGGCCAGCCTGGGGCATGTGCCCATCTCAGAGGGACCATTGGGTATTCATTGTGCCCCCAAGAGGATGCTGTGGAGTGGAAGAGGAGCTCCAGAAGGAGCTCGAGGTGCTTAGTCTGGGTTCCCCGGAAATCAGAGCAGGAAGCAACGGCTCGTGTTCCACTCTTCTGCTAGGGGGTGACCCCAGGGAGCAGACATGAAAGAGAGGAGTGAGGCTGCCAAGGAATCGGAACCAACTCCAGAGTGTGTTATGCAGCTGGCCGCTGCCTGGTAACAAACAGGACCGGCTGCTCAGCTGCATAGGTCCACCCTCCGCGAAGCCACGGGGTTTCTCAGCACCGTTCTTTGGAAAGAAAAGGGGAAGAAGTGGCACACAGGTGCCCCTCATGTCCACCACCTGCAGGGTGTTAACTGCCTGGACTTGCTGGCTGTACCTGGGCGGATGCCGTGTTTCCTAACGTCCAGAGAAGTCCTGAAGGTAAGGGGAACATGGTCTGGACCCGAGGCCAGGAGGGGTGCTGTGTGTACCTGGGTGATGCCGGTCAGGGTCCACGCAGAGCTGGTGGTCTCAGCAGTGGTAAGGACGGGTGGCCAGCAGCCCAGAGATACGTGAGAGGGTCCACACCGGCACATGAGGGGCGTCTAAAAGAGAAGGTACTGGAGACTGTGGGGTCGCCATTGCCAGTGCAAACCCGATGGTTTCTCCATGCTAACTGAAGCTGAGCTCAGGGCTGCCAGAAATTGCAAGGACGTTTTCGGTGGTCAGGACTAACCAGGCTGGAGCAGGAAGGTCCATCTTCAGAACTAAGAGACAGTCTGTAAAGGAAAAGTCAGAGCCCCTCTCTGTGGAATTCAGAGTGGTCCCATAAAAGGTGCTTAGCAATCTTTTCTTTTTAAATAACTTTTTTTTCTATTTTTTTAAAGTTTTTTTTTTCCCCATAGAGAATATGTGCTCACCGGAGAGACAGAGAGAGAAAGAGAGACATTGAGGGGGAAAGTGAGACACCACCCCCCAGGGAGATGGGCACACTACCATGCCTTCTCCATTCTCCTCCTGGGATTTTGGGGCATTCACACACATGCGTCTGGAGTGATCTTCAAGCCATCGGGTCTGGGACTTGAACCATGGTCAACCGTGTGAGAGTTCAGTGCCTTAACCTCCACACCACCTGCTCAGAACATATTGAAGCTGAACATAAGTTACAAACTCCACCATCCTTGTTTTCTTGCATGAAGCAGGAAAGTTCAAAACAGCGGTGTTGGGTGTGGAGGTGGGCAGGATGCCAATGTCAAACAACGGGGTTTGATATTTGCCCAAAGGACGTGACCAGGATGCAGACAGATGGGTGGCGCAACATCACCAAGGAACAGGGTCCACCCAGCCCCAACCCCAGCCCCAGCCCCAGCCCCAGCCCACAGCCAGGGAGGAAGGAAGGACCCGGCCTCAAGCCCAGGTGTATGGTAGTCTTTGTGGCTCACCGTGGCTGGTCACATCTCAGCCCTCTTCTCCGGAGAGATAGGAAAGACACAGCGCCCAGGAGTTCAATTAAAGCCCTTGACCTCAAGGGTTGGGGAGGACAGCGTGGCCCTCGGTGGCTCTTTGGGGCCAGTCTCCACCTACCCACACAGAGAAGGTCCGGTCCTCTGCAGTTCTTGTGAAGCGAGGTCACACAGAGTTATTACACAACCCTGAAAACACTTGGCTCTGACAACACGGGACAGCTCTTTTTCTTTCATTGCCAGAAGGTACATGCGCTTTTCAGAGACACAGAGAGAGAGACAGGGAGAAATCACCACACCATGGAAGGTGCTCACGCTGCAATCCCTTCTCTGTCTCTCCATCCTCTCAAGATTTAGAGTATGCATGCACATGTGCCTGGTGTGTTTTTCACACTGCTGGGGTCAGGATTTGAACTGCAGCCGACCATGTGGAATCCAAGTCCCTTCATCACTAGGCTACAGGGCTGGCCCAGGACGACGTTTAGTAGGAATTGAACATATTGGACCCTGCTTTGCTTGATTGGCCCAAACATCCCTTCCCCCATCACAACACTCAGCAAGCTGTCTGATGACTTCCGGTTTGTTCTGCTCCCTAGACCTGAGCCCTGGAGGGCAAAGTCCATGTCCTGGTGCCAGGCCACACCCAGGGCACGCCCAGAGCCCAGTGCACTGTAATGCCTCAGCAGTGCTCTAAATGCCTGCGTTTTGTACCTGGTCTAGACACCAGTTCTATCAGGCACCATGGCTGGAGAGTCGGGACTGTCATAGGGTGCCGGGTCTGTGAGCTCCTGGAGGCTCGGGGTGGCGTGCTGCCATCTCTATTCCCAATCCCTCCCAGGGCCCCTTGCACGCAGTAGGGCTCAAGAAGAGGCGTTGAATGAATGATGACATCACCCATTGACTTCTTTGGCCTGCCACCAGTCAGCGCCCGTCTGAGCTGGATCGTGAGCACAGGGACTTCCCAAGGCGGCTGGGAAAGCAGTGACGAGGCCCTCCCTGTGCAGAGACTGGCTTGGAAGTTCTGGGGTGTCCTCGTGGCTCACGGCCTCCGAGGACCCACAGCGCAGGGCGTTTTCACCTGCTGCACACTGATTCCCAGGGAGCGGCAGACACAGCCCCCTCCTCAGCCAGGCTCTGGGGCCACTGAAGCCCCAGCACTTGGCACAAGTGACCGAAATACTTTTCTTTTCATCCTGTGATTGCCCCAGTTCTGGTAAATGCCGTTTTATTACCAACACAAAGCCAGAGTCAGAGGCTGTCCAACTGGAAAACTTCCTGGTCTCAGAGGCACAATCTCTGCTTAGCAGGGCCTGGCCAGGAACCCTGGGGACAGCAGTCTCCATGGTGACACTGGACCAGAACTGGGAGCTCAGGCCCTGGGGGATCTCTGGAGCCAGCTGGGCAGGTCGTGTGGGGTAGCCGTGATGCAAGCTGGTCACCTCGGGCAGTAACGACCTGGGTGGGCCTGGCTCTTCATCTGGGACGGCAAGCCTGGAAGTGGGTGCCCCTGGGATGTCAGCGCCAGGATACCCTCCGTGTCACTTGGGAGCAGGGGGCACTCCGAGACTCACTCCTCCCACCCCCTCTTCAAAGAGCCCAGGCCTGCCCTGCCCTGCCCTGCCCCTCCCGACATGCTCTGGGCATTTCTGAACACTGAGAGAAGCAGGTTTTCCATCTCTTTTGAAATAGCAGGGACTTTTGCTCCTCAGACTGGTCAGAAGCGGCCCCATTTCCCAAATTACAAGGCCCTCTGTCAGATGGCTGCAGCTGCTGCTCCTAACTGCCTGATCGAGAGAGGCCAGGAGGAGCCCCCTGGACTGGAGGGCAACTGCTCCTGCGGCCGACCAAACTGCACAGCCAGGTCCTGGGCTCAGCAGGCTGCAAGGCCCTGGTGCACGGGACCTGTGGCTGCTGCCCTGCTGCCTTGGGCTGGGGGTGAGAGTGAGGCAGGGTGTGTGTGCATGTGTGTGCGTGCATGTGTGTGTGTGTGCGTGCATGTGTGTGTGTGTGTAAATGTGGGGTGGGGTGAAGGTGAGGCAGGAGTGTGTGTGTATTTAAATGTGGAGGGGGTGGAGGTAAAACAGGAGCGTGTGTGTGTGTAGATGTGGGGCGTGGAGGTGAGGCAGGAGTGTGTGTGTATGTGTGTAAATGTGGGGCGGGGTGGAGGTGAGGCAGGAGCGTGTGTGTGTGTAAATGTGGAGGGGGTGGAGGTGAGGCAGGAGTGTGTGTGTGTGTAAATGTGGGGGGGGGGGGGGAGGGGGGGGGGGGGGGGGGGGGGGGGGAACCAGCTTTTTTGCAAAGGGTCGTTCCTGCCGCGAAGGCCAGATGCGTGTTTGCAGGGAACAGAGGGGGGGGGGGAGGGAGGGGCAGCCC
>NW_006209227.1:226461-245616 GCF_000334495.1 Tupaia belangeri chinensis | reverse complement strand
GTGGAGGAAGGGGCACAGAGGTGAGGGGCCAGGGGGCACAGGTCGGGGAGCAGAGGGATTAAGGTGGGGTTCCGTTTAGCCGACTGCGTGGTTCGAGTCCTGAACCCTATGGCTTGAGAAACACACCAGGCATGTGTGTCTGCCCGAAATCCCGACAGGAGGGAGAAATGGAGGAGGAGAGGATGTGGGGTGACCATGCCCCACGGGGAGTGCTTTCTCACTTTCCTTCTTCCTGTTCCTCTCCAGCAAACACATGGACTCTGGCAGACGTCAAACAACAGCAGAAGAAAAAGAACAGCAGAAAGAAGTGGGCCGGAGTGAGGAAGGGCGCAGAGGCCGCGCCGCAGAAGTCTGCCACCGGGTCTGGAGGCTGTGCTTGTTAAGAACTGTCCAACAGTACCAGGGACGCCTCTGCCCCGGGCTGTAGTGACACATTCTTCCAACTGGTCTGAGCTCAGCTGAGCGCCTCTTGAATCCTACCAACCACCACAGGAGGTAGAGATCGAAGAACTCGCTCGAGCTCACCGGGCGCCTGGCATCCAAAGACGGCCGACTGTGCACCCTCCCTGGCCCACTGGGCTCCTTCCCCTCCCCTCAGGAGGTGGAACTCTTCAGTCTGAGTTGGGCCCCTAACTGCTGTGACCAAGAGGTTGTCAAGAAAAGGATATTCCGGGACCCTGGAGCCCGGGCACCAGGCCGGGTACCTTCTGCTTCCTCCCTTTTGGAACCCAGCCTCGGCATGCTGGGGACTCCTGAGCAGAGAAGCAGAGGAGCCTGCTTGGAGAACAGAGGCAGCCAGCTGACAGCCCGGCTGAGCTCCGACCTGATGTGAAGCTCTCTTAGAAACAGAAGATTTACTGCTGAGTGAGGCAAGCCAGGCTATGAAGGAGAGACACTGTATGTCCCCACTTAATACATACTGAATGTCTGCACTCTATGACTGAAACTGACGGGCTAAAGGATGTACAAACACAGCAGGTGGATGTGAATGCCAGATGTGGTGTGTGTGGAGGAGTGGGGCCTGGGGAAGAACATTTGGAGGAGGGATACGAAGACAGCATTGGTGAGACAGGGAGGTAGTGTTGTTATATTTTGATCAACTCGACCGGAAGAAATGTTCATATATTGAAATGATCACCTTGTAAGCTAAATAATGTAATTGAATGTATTTTAAAAAATGTAAATAAAAATTTAAAAAAAAAAAGAAAGAAAGAAAGAAAAGGAACAGATCTCGCCCAAAGATGACTCAGTCGGTGACATGAGGCCAGAACAAGCCGGGCCTACTCAGCCTTATCTGGACTGTACTGTTCTGAGCACAGGACTGCTCTGGTAAGCCCCAGGCATGGGGTGTTTTTTATGCAGAAATAATCACCCAAACATTCACACAGCCAGCTAGTGGCAGAAACAGGATTTGAAACCAGATCTGGTCTTTGGAATCTGCTGTTTTATCAGCCTGCTCCAGGGCTGGATTGCCACTGCTGCTAACGTCCCTGAATCCTGGCTCCTCGGGTGCACGTTGGCCTGTACAACCTTCCTCTCATGTCCCAGAGTCCAGCAGAAAGCTCTCCCTCCCTGGAGCCCTGGTGACACAGCCCAGCCAGGTGGACATGCAGAGGGCCAGCCTCGGGGCACTGTCACTGTTCTCCAGCCTCTCAGAGAACCAGCTACTTGCGATGCTGGTGGCCTAAATAGGTAGATCTAAGGGGCTTTCCACCCCTCCCCTTCTCCCCACACCTCTCCCTCTGCAAATCGAGGGGAAAAGAAGTCAGAGAGCTCAGAGGAGGCTTCTTAGCATCCCTGGGGAATCGGAAAAGCGGGGGATCGCGCGCCCACCAGTCAGACATTCCCAAATAAAGCACTGATGAAGGTGACCCCAAACCAATGGGCAGTTCTTGCTCACCCTCTGCTCTGCACTGAAAGCCAACTGGGGAGAACATTTCTGAGGAAAGAGCAGAGAGCTCCCATGTCCTGCCCTCTGCCGAGGCCAAGGGAAGGGGCTTGGAGGAGACTGCCCCGGGAAGAGAGCGAGCGTGGTGCGGGCAGCCTCTGACGTTCTGAGGGGTTTTGCAGGCTGGCAGGGGAGGTGGGGGAGAGGGAGAGGGAGAGGGAGAGGGAGAGGATGGGTCGGAGGGCATGTAACAGGCTCCTGGGAAGGTGTGAGTGGTGTGGGAGCTGCCTGCTTGGAGCACAGAGCAAGGACAGGCCTGCCAGGGGCCTGCAGCTTCCCAGGATGTGTCTGCGTTGCCTGGGTCCAGCCCAGGAAGAGGAAGCTGGGGCAGCGCTCCCCAGGGATTGGGAGAGAAGCCCGCCAACCCCCCACCACGGGCAGAAGCAGCTTCAGCTTCAAATGACATTTGTCCTCTTGACCATTTTTTTATAACTAGGTGTTGTATTTACTGAAATGGGAGTTTTGTGGCTAAAAGTGACTCAAGGAATTTTTATTATCTTGAATGATCTGGGAAACCCAAGCTATCTTAGATTTTTAAAAAACATTTCATTTAATTTTATTAATTATTATTATCATTCAATTTGACTAGAGAGAGAGAGAGAGAGAGGAAGAGTGGGAAAGCAAGCTGCCAGGTCTAGGACTCGAACTGCATTAGCCATGTGGGAGACTGACACCTTAACCACCACACCACTTGCTGGCCAGTTATCTTAGATTTTATCCATGACCAGGGAAGGACCAGTCCCACTGAAGAGCTTTGAAAAGGAAGTGGGGGGACCAGCTGATGGCATAATGATTATGTCACTTGACTCCCATGTAGCCGACGGCAGTTCGCGTCCTGGACCCAGTGACTTCAAACTCACACCTGGCACCCTGGCACGTGTGTGCATACCCAAGATCCTGAGAGGAGAATGAAGAGATTGCAGTGCAGCCATCCCCTTTCTCACTTTCTGTCTCTGTCTCTCCGGCAAGAGTACGTGCTCTATAGCAAAAATCTCTCTCTAAAGAACTAAAAAGAAAAAAAGAAAAGGAAGTGGGGGAAAAATAATTTAGTCTTCCACAAGAGCCTCTTGCTCAACAGAACTGTTACAAGATCCCGACTAGTTTAGGAAGCAACACGGTAGGCCACAGAGCCACGGGGAAGACGTCACCACTTCCCTGCTGCTGGAACCTGGCTGCAGCTGTCACCTCCTCAGCCAGGACGCCTCCTTCACCATCTGCCCTCCGGAATTACTTCCCCTAGGTGGAAGTCTCTGATTGGCCGAGCCTGGTCACATGCTTGATTTCAGCTGCAAGGGGTCCTGGGAAGCCAGCCTCAACTGATGCCAGCACCTACGTGTATGTGCCCAAATCCCCACAAGGTGGAGAAAGGAGGGGAAGGGCCGTGTTCCCATTGAGGGTGCTTTCTGTCTCTCTCTGTCTCTCTGGCAAGCCCATGTGTCCTCTTGGGGGAAAATTCTTTATTTTAAAAGTGTATTATTCATTTCTTCCATGAACGAGAGGGACAGACGGAGAGCACACGCATGCCCAGCAGGGTTTCCATGTTGCAGTTCACTCCCAGCTCTGCCAGCCTTGGATCATAGTGTGCCTGTACCTGGAGGACTCAGAGGTCTCTGGACTTGAACCCAGCACCCTCCCATGTGGGCCAGATGCTCAGGGCAATGCCACTGTCTGGCTCCTAAAAGATAAAGATACTGCTTTGCGTATCTGGGTATTGGCTATGAAATGTATACCCACCCCGGGGTAATGCAGTAAGTGAACAGAATAAACCAGTGAGAGCTACTGGGCTGCTGAACATGGCAGGCACGCGCTCGGAAAGGGCTGGACCAGGATGTTGGTCAAAGTCAGTGCCCTCCCCACCCTGCCTCGTCTCCCCCTCCCTGCCCCACGGGCTCACCCCTGCCTCTCTTCTCCTTCCCAGCCATTCTCATTAGGCTCAGAGCCTTGACTCTTGGGGGCCTAGACAGGAGATATGAGGTCCTCATGACAGGGCTCTCTGAGCCCCGGGTACAGGGCTGGCGGCTGGCCTTCACCTGTTCACACCTCTCCCTCCATGCTCTGGCAGTTGCAGGGCGTGCTGCTGGTGACAGGATGAACTGCTGCACTGGGCGGCTCATGAGGCTGCCCATCCCTGGTGCTCCCCACAAGCCCTGGACTCAAGTCTCCCTTCCATACCCAGACCTCCCCCGGCCCAGGAACTCAGCCTCAGGAGGGCCACAGGCTGCAACACCCCACCCCTGTCCTCGGGCTCCTGGAGGCTGACACCTCTTCCCTATTGCATTTCTTCTCTTGGCCGTTCCTCCTTGCCCGCCTTTGGTGCTCAGAGGTACCCGTGAGCCAGAGTGGCCACGTTGACCAATCCTGTTCTGTACCCTGTGTGGCCAGGCCGTAGGCAGACCTGAGTGCTAAATCTGGAAAAGACCTTTGGAAGCACTGAGTTCAAACTCCCCATTTTACAGAAGGGCCAGTTAGAGCCCAGAGACAGCACAGTTGTGCAGCTGCGGGGTGATTGGGCCGAGTCCAGAGTCCAGACCTCGGGTTCCAGGTCCCTCTCCTGCATACACTGCCTTGGGTGGGCTGCTTCACTTCCTGTGTGCTGTGCCTTCCCACAAGAGGGTCCTATGGAGGTGGCTCTTCCTCCACCCTGGCGGACAGCTGGAGGTGCCCAGAGGGCGGGCAGGGGCCAGTCCCCCTCATTCCCTAGGCATCCATGGAAGCTCTGAGGTCCTGTGAAGTAAGACTCCAGCACTAGTGGGTGGTAACTCCTTCAGGCAAGGCTGAGAATGGTTTCCATGGAGACCGCCCAGGCTCTGGTTTCCAAGGCAACACTTGCACGAGGTTACAACGCTTCCTATTTATGTCAACTTAACATTTCCAACCACTCTGTTCTTCAGGCCAAACCTGAGCTTGACGCAGGCCTTCCTTCTAGGGTGGGTTTCATACTCAAGGGCCGGGAAGTGGGTGAGACTGCAGAGAGCTGAGAGCAGGACACCGCAGCCAGCCGGCCCTGTCCAGCCCAGAGGTCAGTGTGCACTAGCAAACACTGCAACCTACACACGCCCTTAGGTGCAAACGGCTGGGGACAATGGAGCCCTGCAGCCCCTGCCGTCCTGCTCTTCAAGGGTGACTGTGCCCCAGGCTTTCAGCTCCCTTTCAGAAATCATATAAGCACATCCTTGTAGCCACTTAAAAAAATTTACGAATAGGATTTGTGGATATGTAAATATATAAAATAAACACACACGTGTATTTTATATATTTGCACTGCCACTTGCTTTATCCTAATTATAGATTTTGGAGAACTTTATAATCAGCACAAACAGATCTACCTTGTTCTTCATAATAGCAACAAAATATTTGTTTTGTTTTAGTTTTCGCTATAGGGCATATGTACTCACTGGAGAGAGAGAGAGAGAGACAAAGAGAACTCACCTCCCCACCCCCCAGGGAGGATGGTCACACCTTGTCCTCCATTTTCCTCTCAGGATTTTGGGCACAAAACATACGTGTGCCTAGTGTGTTTTTCACGCTTCTGGGGCTGGGACTCAAACCGCTCAGTCAGCCAAGTTGGATCAAGCACCTTAACCACCAACTGGCCTTATCTTTTTAAAAACCAAGTCACCAGTTGAAGGGGCACTACCCCCCTCCCCAGTTTCCATTTCAACAATAAATATCCTTGTACATATATTTTTGTACACCTGTTTGAGTATACCCATAGAATGAATTCCTAAGGGTGAAATTTCTGGGCCAAAGATAATGCATTTTAAAATTTGATATTGTCAAACCAATTTACCCTCATTACCGGTAAAAGAGAGCTTATACACACTTGAGAAGACTATTATTAACTAAAAAAAAAAAAGCAAAAACCCACAAAACCAATTTCCCTAACTCAGTTCGTAAGACTACAGAACTGTAACACAAAAAAAACAACAAGGACGGCCTGAGAGAACAGCAGTGGAGGCACGGCGATGTCACTACACCCTGTGATGCTGAGGCCGCTTGGGTCGGTATCTGTGTTCACACCTTGAGGCCCTCCTGAACACGCTGGGCGTGTACACACGCTGTGAGTCTGGCTAGCTAGGGCTGGGGGTTGATTGCTGCATAAAGATCCTGTGGAGACCGCCTGTCTCCCTCTTTTAGAGAAGAAATAAACTTTAAAAAATGTATAAGGCACTGGAACAAAAAAACATATATATAAAAGAATGTCTGAAGCAAAGTATTAGTTGGGACCAGATGGTGTAATGGTGTACACCTGCTGCTGGGCTCTCACAGAGCACATCATACTTTGAGTCCTGGATCTGGAGGCTTAAAACGCACACCAGGCACATGTGCATGCGTGCCCAAAGTCCCGAGCAGAGAATGGAGGAAAAGGGATTGCGGCGTGACCATCCTCCAGGGGGATGACTTCTCAGTTTCTGTCTCTCTGTCTTTTCAGCAAGTGCAAGCACTCGGTATCTGTGTTCACACCTTGAGGCCCTCCTGAACACGCTGGGCGTGTACACACGCTGTGAGTCTGGCTAGCTAGGGCTGGGGGTTGATTGCTGCATAAAGATCCTGTGGAGACCGCCTGTCTCCCTCTTTTAGAGAAGAAATAAACTTTAAAAAATGTATAAGGCACTGGAACAAAAAAACATATATATAAAAGAATGTCTGAAGCAAAGTATTAGTTGGGACCAGATGGTGTAATGGTGTACACCTGCTGCTGGGCTCTCACAGAGCACATCATACTTTGAGTCCTGGATCTGGAGGCTTAAAACGCACACCAGGCACATGTGCATGCGTGCCCAAAGTCCCGAGCAGAGAATGGAGGAAAAGGGATTGCGGCGTGACCATCCTCCAGGGGGATGACTTCTCAGTTTCTGTCTCTCTGTCTTTTCAGCAAGTGCAAGCACCCTATAGCAAAAAAAAGAAAAAAAAAATCTCGAAAAGAGAAAAACAAAGTATTACCAAATGGAACCCAGTCATGTAGAAACAAGAAAATACGTCATGATCAGATCAGTTATTAGCGTTAATGTTATTCCTCACATGAACAGATTAAATTGTATAAATAGATGTTTAAAAGTATTTCATAGACTAATTCAGCATCAATTCTTGATTAAAAATAAAAACACGTTGATAACCAAGAATAAAGGAGAACTTCTTCAATTTCAAAAAGTATCCTCCTAGCATCTGTAGCTAAACTATATCAAGGTAAATTCTCCTTAAAATCAAGAATAAAACAAGATTTCTGACTGTTACCATGGAACCAGAGCTCCTACCCAGTGAAGTAAGAAAAGAAAAGAAACAAATATTTCAATTACATGAGTAAAAGAAACAAAATTTATTCATAATTAGTAAGTTTTTTTATATAGAAACCTCAAAAGAACTTCCAACTTCTTAGAATAAGAAAGACACTAGTAAGTTTGCTGAATCAATACTCAAAAATAAATTGCATTTCTATACACTAACAACAGAGTTATTATTATTAATTATAATAGCATCTAATATAAAGGACTTGGGAATCAATCTAAAAATTTGCAAGATCTATTGAGAAGGGCATAAAATTGCATTAAAAATATTAAAGATCCAAATAAAAAATGTAAAATATCATGTTTATGAATTGGAACACACACTAGCAAAACAATTTCAATTCTCTCAATTCTCTCCAAGTGGATCTATAGTTTTGTTGTTTGTTTGTTTGTTTGTTTGCTATAGGGTACATGCACTTGCCAGAGAGAGAGAGAAAGTGAAAAATCAGCTTTCAGGGGGGATGGCCATTCCACAGTCCCTTCTCCTCTATTCACCTCTTGGGATTTTGGGCATGCATGTACACACACCTGGCATGATTTTGAGCTGCTGAGTCTAGGACATGAACTGCAGAATTGGCCATATGGAGTGCAGCTGCCTTAACCTCCATGCTACCTGCTGGCCCTCAAGATTGTTTTTTTTTTTTTTTAAGTTACTTATTTAGTCCATGAAAGACAGAAAGTCAGAGAAACAAGTACCACCAACAGGATTGTTATGCCATGATCCATCCTCAGGCCCAGGTTGCCTGGATCAGGGATATGTGTGGCTAGGGTGCTCAGGAAGTTCCTTGGATACAGACTCAGGACCTTTTCCATGTGGATCCAATTACACTACCTCTGTGTCACCATCTGGCCCTAGATCTGCAGATTTTTTTTAAGAATTATTTTATTGGGACTGGCAAGTGGTGTGGTGGTTAAGGCACTGGACACTCCCACATGGCCGACCGACGATGTTTCGAGTCCCGGACCTGGTGGCTTGCTTTCTCACTTTCCTCTCTCTCTCTTTCTGTGTCTCTTTGGCCAAATTAAAATAAGTGAATGAACGAATAAATGAAATTAAATAAAATAATTTTTAAAAAGAATTATTTTATTTAACTTCATTTATTCTTATTTTTAAATTTGACCAGAGAGAGAGAAAGGGAAAGTGAGAAAGCAAACCATCAAGTCTGGGTCTCAAACTATGGTTGGCCATGTGGGAGTCCAGCACTTTTAACAACCATGCCACCTGCGAGCCCCTAGATCTGCAGATTTAATGCAAGTCCAATAAGAACCTCAACAGAGTTTTTCATGAAACTTGATAAATTGTTTCCAAAATGCATAAGAACAAAGGCCGAGAACAGTCATGGCACTGCTGGAGAAAAATCAAGATAGGAAACTTAAACTACCAGAATCAAGACTTACTGTAAGTGTGGTTATGCCCTGAGGGGCAGACCCAATAGAACAAAATAGAAAGCCCAGATCTTACACAGAAGGAAATAATCGTTACAGAGATGTATTGCGGTTCATTGAAGTAAGGAAAAATAACCATACTAGAATAAATGGTTATCCCTACCTCACACCACATCAAAGAATAAATTCCAGATTTTTACATGTAAAATACAAAACCTTAGATGATTAGAAAAAACTATAGCAAAATGTCTCTTTATTTTGGCATAGGGACAATTTCTGAAACAAGATGCAGAAACTCCTACTCATTACAAAAAAAAAGAAAAGACAATACTAGACTACATTAAAATCAATCATTTCTGTAGGGTTGGCTCATGGTATAGCAGTAAAGCACTGTTCAAGAGAAGCTGGATCCTGGGAACCAGCAGTTAGCGTAATGGCTATGTCGCTGGACTCCTACGTAGTCGACCGTGGTTCGCGTCCTGGACCCGGTGGCTTAAAACTCACGCCGGGCGCGTGTGCGTGCGTGCCCAAGATCCTGAGAGGAGAATGGAGGAGAAGGGATTGCGGCGTGACCATCCCCCCTGGGGGTGATTTCTCGCTTTCTGTCTCTATGTCTCTCTCTCTCTGTCTGGCGAGCGCACGCGCCCTATAGTGAAAATCTCTCCAAAAAAAAAAAAAAAAGAGAAACTGGATCCCATATGGTGACTGTGGTTAAATTCCCTGGTCTGGGGACCAGCAGATGGCATAATAATTACATTGCTAGACTCCCACGTAGTTGACTGCAGTTCAAGTGTTGGACCTGGCGCCTTAAAACTCACACTAGGTTCATCTGTGTGTGCACCCAAAATCCAGAGAGGAGAATGGAAGAGAAGGGATTATTACAATGTGGCCATACCCCCTGGCGGGGGGGGGGGGGATTTCTCACTGTCTCTCTGGCGGACACACATCCCCATAGCAAAAATTTCTGGGGACCAGCAGTTAGCGTAATGGCTATGTCGCTGGACTCCCATGTAGTTGACCGCGGTTCGCGTCCCGGACCCGGTGGCTTAAAACTCACACAGGGCGCTTGTGTGTGCGTGCCCAAGATCCCAAGAGGAGAATGGAGGAGAGGGGATTGTGGCGTGGCCATCCCCCCCCCCCAGGGGGGTGATTTCTCACTTTCTGTCTCTCTGTCTCTGTCTGTCTGGCAAGCGCACTCGCCCTATAGCCAAAAAATAATAATAATTATTTTCTCTTAAATAAATAAATCCCTGGTCTGACTGGCCTGGAACTGAATCCCTGGTCCTATTGTCCTGAAACATGCTGGTCACAGATGCAGGTGCCCAAGACCTGACAGACTGGAGGACTGGAGGGAAGAGATCATGGCGTGACCAGGCCTGTGTGGGGGGTACTCCTCTCACTCTTCCTTTCTTTCTCCTTCTCATCTTCGTGTGTGCATGCACTTATTCTAGCACACAAGGTAGCAATAATAATTTCTGTTTATCACAGGGACCACCAAAAAGCAAGTCACAAACTTAAATAAGATATTTGCCAGTCATGACCAAGTATAAACTGACATGAAATATAAAAAATGAGGAAATTTGAGGGTTTAATAAACACATAAAACTTGCTCCACTTTCCTAGTAATTGGGGAGATGAAATGAAAGCCACGGTGAAATACCATTTTATTCCCAATCTGTTAGCAAAAAACCCCTAGGAGATCGTGAACAGAAGTGCAATGAGGAGAATGTTTATGCCTATGTGGGTGAGATGTAATTTTGCTCATCTTCCTATAAAAAACGATCAGGGGGCCAGTCGGTGGCATGGTGGTTAATGCAGCTGGACTCCACACGGCCAACTTCACCTGAGTCCTAGACTCAGGTGAAAAGCACGCTGGTACGTGTGTGTGTATGCCCAAAATCCCGAGAGAAGAATGAGAGAAGGGCTTGTGGCACAGCCACCCCCCCCAAGGGAGCTGCTTCCTCACTACCCCCCCCTCTGGTGAATGCACGTGTCCACAGGGGAAACCAAGGTAAAAATCACAATCTGGTAGGATTTTGTGAGCTGAACTATGTGACCCAGTGCTTCTACTTCCAGGTGCATATAACGGAGAAACCCTTGTCCATGTGTACTAGAAGCCTCAAAAGAAAGGTCCATGAAAATATTGTAATTATAAAAAATTGGAAAGGTGGTGTGGGGATTAAGGCGCTGGATTCCCATATGACTGACTTCAATTCCGGTCCTGGACCGGGTGGCTTGCCTTACCTTTCTCTCTCTGTTTCTCTCTGGTCAAATTAAAAAATAATAATAATGGGACTGGCAGATGGTATAATGGTTACATTGCTAGACTCCCATGTAGTTGACTATGGTTCAAGTCCCAGACCTGGTGGCTTAAAACTCATGCTGGGTGCATGTGCATGTGTGCCCAAGATCCCGAGAGGAGAATGAAAGAGAAGGGATTGTGGTGTGGCCATCCCCCCAGAGGGTGATTTCTCGCTTTCTGTCTCTGTCTCTCTGGTGAGTGTATGCTCGCTAAAGCAAAAATCTCTCTAAAATAATAATAATAAATATAACTAATTAAATAATTCTTTTTAAAAATTGTAAAGAACTCAAATAGCCATTCTTTTAATAGATCATTCAATTGCATACTTATATATTGAGTTAATATACAGCAGTAAAAGTGAATTAAATACTATAATAGGCACCAGTATGGACAAATCTCAGAAATACAAAGTTGAGTGGTCCAGCCATCGGTGTGAGTGGGAGGATGCCACTATGCAGTGTTTTTGGTTGCATGAGGCCTGGGTTCAGCTCCTGGCCCCAACTAAACAGGTATGTGCCTGTGGTCCTAGCTAAAAGATGGGGCAAGAGAATAGTGACATGGTAAGATCTTGTTAAAAATACCTTTCTGGGACCAGCAGTTGGCATAATGGCTATGTCGCTGGACTCCTATGTAGTCAACTTCGAGTCCCAGACCTGGTGGCTTAAACTCATGCTGGGCATGTGTGCGTGCGTGCCCAAGATCCCGAGAGGAGAATGGAGGAGGCGGGATTGTAGTGCAACCATCCCCCCAGGGGGTGGTTTCTCGCTTTCTGTCTCTGTCTCTCTCTGTCTTTCTGGCGAGTGCATGTGCCCCATAGCAAAAACCTCTCCCCCCGCAAAAAAAAAAAAAAAACAAAAAAAACAAAAAAACTTTCTTTCGGGCCCGCAGATGGTGTGGTTAAGGTGCTGGATCCCATATGGCAGACTCTATGGTTTGAGTCCCCAACCTGGTGGCTTGAAAAACATGCAGGGCATATGTGTGTGCGTGCCCAAAATCCGTGAAAAGAGAATGAAGGGAAAGGGATTGCAGTGTGGCCATCCACCTGGGGGTGGTGATTTCTCACTTTCCTTCTCTTTCTGTCTCTCTCCAGCTAAGGCACTAGCCTGATAGCAAAAATCTAAGAAAAGACCTTTCTTGTGCTCATGCTCTTTTTTTTTTCTTTCCCTTCCTCTAAAAAAGAGAAAGAGAGAGAGAGGAGAAAGGAGAGACAGCTAAGATTGAGGAAGAGGAAACAAGCCAGAGAATATGTGAATTCTGTTACCACTCTTCAAATGTTGAAACCCAGGCAGAACTACACGAGGGATTCTTAGACGTGTGGTGCGATGACACGCAGAGCAGAGAAACTCGGGCTAGGACTAGCTGGGCTGACCAGTCGTCAGAAGACTGGCTGGTGATTGTGCTTGGATCTAAGAACAGGTGTCTTTGTGCTAATTTGGGTCTTCAGTGTCCCTCACAGGATGCTGAGGTTGGGGGATGAGGGAGAGGCTGGGATGATGTGAGTCTCCAAACATAGGCTGCCAACAACTCCTTGCAGCCCTCAGATGGCTGTCTCCCCTCCATCCAGAGGTGGCTCCTTCCCTCCGCCTTGATCCGGGCTGGGACTGTGGTGAGCACGCAATGATGCAACCTTCCCGTCCTTCCCAATCTGGGCCCTGGCAACTTCTGCTTCTTCTCTTGGAGCTCAGTTGACATGTTGTAAGGACACCGGGCTATTCTGTGAGGATTAGAGACCACAGGCGCCCTCCGCAGGGGCTGAACACACCAAGATCCCCTTCCTCCAGTCCTCCAGCCCCTCGGATCTCAGGCATTTGCACACATGCCTGGCACGTTTCAGGCTGACTGGACAGCGATTCCAACACAGATGCCACGTGGGGTCTGACTTCTCTTGAGCAGCGCGCTGCTGCTGTGCCATGGGGCCAGCCGCACTCTCGATATTTTTATATATGATAAATGCTTCGCAACAGAAAATATGCCAAAAAAGACACCCAAAACAACTCCCCGACCTACCCCCAGCCAGCTGCGGTGGGGCAGCCGCGGTGCAACATTGCAATGCTGGATTCATTAGAGGACTGGGGTTCGGTTCTTGCATCAGCCCATACATGACCCGCTCCAGCGATACGGGCTGGGAAAGCTGAAGGAGAACACGCATGACACCCAGCTGGGGTGCTTCCCTCTCTCATGGAACAAAACTGAAGGGGACTGGCAGTGGCGTGGTGGTAACACACTGGACTCACAGGACAGAGGTCCTGGGCACACGTCCTGAGACCTCCCTCAGTACACTGCGCACGTACGGGTATGCCCACCCTCTGGGCTGGGGCGGATGGTGGAGTGGACACCCTGTGGGGCACGCCTTTTACTCTCAGTAGGAAATACTTAAAAACTTTTGAGAAAGAGGTCTCCGTCGTCTTGATCTGGAGTTGCTACGTAACTGACTAGGCCGCATGTGTAGACATGGGTCCACCTGCGTCTCATACTGAGAACTATCTGCTCAGGTTCTCGGCGGCCGCATACCTAGCTGGTGTTCATCATGATTAGAACTGCCCGGTAGGGGAAGTAGCCTTTTTAGACCCTGTGTTTGAAAGACACCTCCCCTAGTCTGCGGTTTATAAGCCTTTCATCTTCATGATAAGTTTTGCTGTTTTGTTCTTTTTTTAAAGAGTTTAGTTGAGGAGTGAGACACAGCATCCAGACAGGGTCGCAGCGCTATGATCCACCCGCAGCTTCGGCCACCCTGGACTGTAGGCACTTATGTCCCCAGCGTACTCAGGGAAGTCTCTGGACGAGAACCTTCCCAGGTGGGTCTGCCAGAGTCCTGCCAGTGTCACCGCTGTACCGCCACCGGCCCCCACATTCACACGTCTCAGTCCAAATTATTCTTGGCGGATGTTGTGCTGGGACCAGCGGTTGGTGTAATGTCACTGGACTTCCACGTAGTCAACCATGGTTTGTGTCCTGGACCTGGTGGCTTAAACTCATGCCAGGCATGTGTGCGTGCGTGCATGCATGCCCAAGATCCTGAGAGGAGAATGGAGGAGGGATTGCGGCATGGCCATCCCCTTCGGAGGGTGATTTCTTGCTTTCTGTCTATCTGTTTCTGGTGAGCACACGTGCCCTATAGCAAAAACCTCTCCAAAACACACACACACACACACACACACACATCTTTCCTTTAGGACTGGCAGGTGGCAAGGTGGATAGGGGTGTTGGGACTCCCACATGGCCAGCCATAGTTCTAGTCCTGGACCCGACAGCTTGCTTTCTCATTCTGTCCCTCTCTGGTCAAATATAAAGAAATAAATAAAGTTAAATAAGAATAATTCTTTTAAAAAGAAAAGGATATTTTCTTCATCAAGGGTATCTTTCACTCATCTCTGAATGCTTTCATGGTTTCATTTCACAATTAAAACATTGACCCATCTAGAACTGTTACAGAGAAATAGGACCGAGGATTTTTTTTTTTTTTTTTTGTCAAAAATGGCTAGCCACTGGTTCCATTACAAATAATGCAAATGGGATCAGCAGGTGGCATGGTGGTTAAGGTGCTGGATCCCACACGTCTGACTTAGTGACTCAAGTCCTGGACACTGTGGGTTGAAAACCATTCCGTGCATGTGTGCGTGGTGCCCCAAATTCAAGAGAATGGAAGAGAACGTATCGTGGTGTGGCCATCCCTCTGGGTGATTTCTCTTTTCCTCTTTCTCCACTGAGCGCACATGACCTGTAACAAACTAAAACATAATCATTCAAATAAAAGTGGGTTTCTTGTAGACACATGCACACAAAAAGTAACGCAGATGTCCCAACAGGAAACGCCACTAGCAGATGTCCAGGTAACTTGCCATTTCCGTGCTCCCCACTGTGTCCCCCGACCTCCTGTGTTCCAGCAGACTCGAGCACCTACTGCATTCGGTTAACACTATCCGGAGGACTGACCCGCACCCCTTTCGGGACTGACCTGGCTACTCCTGTTTACCCCGTGTCACTAATGGTGCCAAGGCAAATATAAGGATGCCCTTCACTGGGAGCTCGGGTGGGCACCGAGGGGAAGGCACCACCTCATTCCCAGGGCAGTGTATGGATCCCCCCGTGCCCACTGAGCCAAGGCCCTGGCCAGCTCTCCTTGCTTCCTTTCCTGGAGGAAAGGTGACCACGGTGGCCCTGTGACCACCGCGACCTCATACCCAAGAATGGTTTCTAATTGCCCAGGCCTCATGAGAAAATGACACCGTCCATGTGCTTGAGGACAGACAATGGTGATGTCACTGGCTGTGCAAACGCTAGGGACGGTTTACAGGCCCACAAGCCCCATGACCTTGGCGGGGTGCGCCAGCTCTCGGCCCTTTCCGACGTAGCTGGACAGGGGTGGTCGTGGGGATAGCGGGACCCCACGGAGACAACGTGAGCTCCTCAGCAGAATGAGGGAACTGCACTTCAGGGGCCAGAGGCTGAGCTCTGCTAGCTCCTCCCTGCCAGCTACCCCCAAGATCACCCCGACCTCTCGCCCCCCAGCATCCCACCCCATGGGCATGCCACAACCAAGCCAAAATCAGAAGTAAAAGACTTTTATTGTTCTACAGACACTTCTGAAAAGAGATCTAACTGAGAAAATATACAAAGCTTTAAGATGTTCAACTCCGGAGAGCACCGAAGTCTGACCGGAGGCGTCGAAGCCCCCCTTTCAGGGCTCGGGGCTGAGAACGGTTAGCGTGTCGGCTGATCAGTAAAACATGCAGAAGTGAGAAGGAAGGGAAGATGGCTGTGTCCCCCAAAGCAGCGGGGTTGGAGTTTCAGAACAGAGGAGGCAGGATGCGCAGGTACCAGGGGCTCTCCTGTTCCTGGTTTGCCTCTTAGAACAGCTCTGCCTTGGAGAGCGAGGACTTTGCACTCGACAACCAGCGCTCCGGGTGGGGCTACAGACACAGGACTGGGACGCGACCACCCCTGCCCTGGTCCCCTGTAGCCCACCCCGCTGCTCTGGCTCTGGCTGCGGGGACCCCTGCTTGTGCTCCTGCGGGGCCAGGGCTGGGGCCTGGCTCTTTGCTTCTTTGGTTCCACTCAGAAAACGACTGTGCTTGACACGCTCATCCCCACTCCCAACTCCAGGCTCCTGCAGGTGGGCAGAAGGCACTGACCGGCCCAGGGAGACCCAGGGACAACCTCCTCCCTTGTGCTCTAATGGGTTTGTCCCCACACATCCCCACCCTCAGCCCAAGCCCAGCCTAGGAATCAGGACAGAGAAGTGCACCGCCTAAGGACAGGCTTTGGGGCCTTGCCCAGCTGTGCAGGTGCCAGCCTCTGTCCTCCCCGCCCCTGCCAGGGCCCTGGGATGGCCGGCTCCCCTCCAGGTGTTCCCCATGGGCTGCCAGCACAGCTGTGCCTGACTAAGGATGATGGGTCTCTGCGATCACCTGGGGGGTGCCCTCTCCAGGGGGCTAGCGGGGGACGGGGGGCTCGAGGTCACCTGTATAGGGAGGGAAGGAAGGGCAGACACGTCACATCTAGAGAAAGGTGCCAAGGTACAAGCTGAGCAGGGGGCTGGAGGGGCTGAGAGAAGGAAAGGGGCAGAGGGCGGCAGGCCCAGGGCATCACACCACCCTGCAGATGCGCGTCTCCACCACGAAGGTGTTCTCGAAGTGGCGGATGGCGTTGCAGTTCTTGGTGCCCCGCTTGTTGATCCCTGGAGGAAATGGAGGAACCCAGTGGAGCCCGTGTCCTGGCCTAGACCAGGGCCACAAAGGCCACCACACACCACCTCAGCACCCCGGCAGGGCCTCAGAACCAGGGGGTGGGAAGGAGGCCCAGGAAGTGACAGCGAAGAGCACTGGGGTGGGACCGGCCTCGGACTGCTGCTTCCTGTGCATCCCCACAGTGGCTAGGGGACCTCGCTGTGCCTGTGTCCTCATCTTTAACAGAGGCAGGAGGGTAACGGTAATGAGGACAACTCACATTCTGGGGTTCCCAGGGCCCACAGCAGGCCAGGCACAGGGTGGGTCCTCAGCCTAATGCCAGCTAGAGCTGGGTTGCCTGGAGCCCAGGAACAGGCTGGGGCTGGGGCAGAGCCGGCTACTCACGCCTCCGGGTGGCCCGGCGCCGCAGCCGGTAGGTGTCCTTCCCGCTGCACAGGTGGTAGATGAAGGAGCCCAGGGCCTCCTTGTCGCTGACGTGCTCGGTGACCACCATCTCCTCCTGGATGATGTACGTCTGAGGAAGGTAGGTCCCTCTCTGTGGAGGGAGCAGCCGCAGCGCCAGGTCAGGCCAGGTCCCCACCCGCGGTTCTGGCCACCCACTGCCCACGGCCCTGGAGCCACCTCCTCACATACACCCCACTTTTTCACCCACAGACCTGACGTGCCAGGGCCCATCTGCGCTGGTGCAAAGCTTACACGGCCCTGAACTGTGCTGTGCGTGTGAGTCTGGTCTCCAAGCTGGGAAGGCTCCTGGGCCAGGCTCACGCCTCTTCCCTGCACTGGGTCCCGGGGCATGGCTCTGAGCACTAAGGAAGCTGGTCTGGGCTTCTCTTCACTGCAGGGATGTGGAAGCTAGGGCTGGTGGAGGCACGGCCTTTCTGGGGTGCAGCTGCCAACAATGTCCCAGGTCCCCGATCTCCCAACGCTTGGCCTGGGCCTGGTCTCCACGGAAGAGAGATGAGATCCCGAGACCCCATGCACCTTGACGTTCATGAGGAGCTCCCAGAAGTTTCGCGGGGGCAGCACGAGGGTGGTGTTGAGCTCGATGACGTAGCACTTGTCCAGGGAGATGTCGTGGTAGGCAGTCAGACCCTGGAGAAGGCGGGCCACATCAGTCTTTGCAGGAGGTGGCCTGCCCGAGGCCGACAGAGCACAACGCCCACCATGCTGTCCCCGGTCCCCGGAGGTGTGGGGTTCCTGCGGCTCTCCTAGCCTGGCTGCGGGAGGCACCACTTGGATGAAAACACCAACTGCTTGTCCAAGGCCTCGGTGGTTCGAGGCTCTTCCCCTGGGTTTGTGGGGCTGAGGCTGGGAAACGTGGTTAACGTCCCAACCACGTGCTTCACCCAACCCACGAGGGCGTCCTCCCTGGGGCAGCCTGAACCTCAGTGAGCAGCCCTGTCCCAGCTGCAGGACCGTCGGGATGAGGAGAGGATGAGTGCTCATCCCAGGAAG
This sequence comes from Tupaia belangeri chinensis, assembly GCF_000334495.1. Taxonomy (NCBI): domain Eukaryota; kingdom Metazoa; phylum Chordata; class Mammalia; order Scandentia; family Tupaiidae; genus Tupaia; species Tupaia belangeri. Next base: position 227,553 of record NW_006209227.1, on the reverse strand, counting down.
CTCTGGGATGGAAGTGGAGAGGGCCTGGGGGCGTGCACAGGCTGCCCTGGGGAGGGAGGGCTGGCTGGGCCAGGCACGGGGACCCGTGGGGTGCCGGCAATGTGTTGGATCTGGTGTTACAGGAGCACATGCCCCCGCAGAAGCCCGCTAAGCTGGAGGTTGATACACCCGGCGTGGGTGTGCTACAGCTCGCTAAACCTGAACAGGAGCAGTGAGCACTGGCCGTCCTCGGGTGCAAGGACATGTTTACCCATAACCCTTTTACCTACTGACAAAGCAGTGTCTAAAACTCCGGAAAACCTGGCCGTGGCCGTTTGTACGTACGCGAAGGATTCTCGTTTCCCTCCTGCCCCTGCGGGGTCCCCAGGACAGCCTCCCACAGGCCAGCCTCACCCGCTGGAAGTCATGGATGATGTCTGCAGGGTCACCACCACCAAACTGGGGCACAGGGACGTTGATGCGCTCGTAGTTCTCCTCGAGGTAGATTTTCACATCCTCCTCGAGCTCCATCCGAGCCCGGACCTGGGAGGACAGCGAGTCCTCGTAGAGCACACCGCAGTGGAAGAAGTTATCCCGGGCCAGCTGAGGGACGAGTGGGGGGGAGAGAGGTGACTCCGGGCACTGTGCAGCCAGCACCGCCCATCTGCCCACTTCACACCCTGAAGGCCGGGGGAGCAGGAAGGTGGGGGCTGTGACCATGTCACAGAGATCGAGAGCCATGGGGCAGCATTAAGGAGGCGAGCAGCCCTGGATGAGGCACTTCGAGCTTCACGAACAGAAGGGAAGAGGAGCCGGGCGGCTGGTTCTAGGTGGGAAACTTCTCTGCCCCCGGAGCCCCACCCATAAAGTATGGTGATCCCTAAGGTCCCTTCTGGCCTCCAAGTCCATGACTCGGTGACTGTAAAATGGGTGGACTGGCGGGAGGACCCAGCCACCCCTGTGCCCCCACAGGACAGAACCAGAGATAAGCTGGACGCCCTGGGAGTCCCCGCCAGCTGCATGTATGTTTTATCCTTTTATAACTTAGCCGCCTCAGTTCTGAGAACACGGGACACTTGTTCCCTCCTCAGGTCTGGCCTGGTCCCATTCCTG
>NW_006209227.1:218246-225239 GCF_000334495.1 Tupaia belangeri chinensis | reverse complement strand
GCGGTCCCCTGCCTGCTGGGACCCTCAGGGGGTGTGACTGCACACACCCCACCTGTGCAAAATCTCTTTCAAGATCCGTCTATACCCATCCCCCGCCTTTCTTATCTTGTAACTGAATGTCCAAGCTCACTATAGAATTTGGTCACATTAAAGCATGGCCTATGGGCACAGTGTCCCAGCTCTGGAGGGGATCACAGAGCTCCGATTTCTGCAGGATCCGAGTTGTTGGTGATAAGTCCCCAGCGGACACTGTGGGAGGGGCCAGTGCTGTCACTTGGCTCAGGGCCTGGCTCCCAGAATGAGAGACTGAGGGTGGGACTGGCCAGGGCCCCAGGGAAGGGGGCCAGATGCTGATCTGGGCTGGCCTGGGCCTTGCTCTCGCCTGTAGACACCTCCCTTCCCTAAGGGGAGTCCAGGGTCTCCCGCTGCCCTAGCACCTGGCTCCCAGGGGCACCCACACGCACGCGCCCATGCACTTTTCTGTCTGGGCCTCCCCGCCCCCCACACCTCACCTGGGCGAGGAAGAAGTATCTGTAGATGTACACGGAGGCGAACACCAGCCCCATGAGCAGCACCACCATGCCCATCGACAGGTAGCACACGCCGCCCACGGAGCCCTTCCTGGAGCGCTGGGTGGGCGGCCGCTCCTCCTGTGGGGACAGTCTGGGGTCAGCCAGGCCCCTGAGGGCGGCCTGTTCCAAGGTAGGGGAGGGACACTTCCTCATGGTCTCTCAGCCTGCTTCTAGCTACCGAGAAGCCCAGACCCACCCTGGACTGCCTGAAACGACCCACTGGGACTGAGTAGGCGTGCTCTGAAGGCCTGAGCTCGGAGTCCCCTTTGACAGACACCTATGACCTCCGTGACGGCACTGGGCCAGGAGAGGCCACCCCGGGCAGTGAAGTCAGGAAGGCTTTCCGGCCGGGGAGGACCAAGATCCATAGTGGAGTGAGCAGGATGGACAGACGGGCGGCCCGGGAGCAGGCAGGGCTTCTGGGAGACTGAGGGTCTGGGCCTGTGAGCCACATGGCCAGCAGTGCCCTGCAGGCTGATGGGAATGGAGTCTACAGAGGGAAATCTGGAAGCTTCTAGAAGCCAGGGTAACTAGCGTAGGAGAGAAATCGCTGTAGGGAGACCAGGCCGCCTCTGAGGGTCAGTCTCGGGCTCAGGACTGAAGCCAGCAGGCTGCCAAGAAGCCGACAGTCCCAGCCCCAGCCCCGTGTCTGGGCCAGCAGAGCCAGCCGCGTAACCGTGCTCATCATTCCTCCCGAACTCCCTGGCCCCTGTCCTCTACCAACTCCTCTGTGGTATCTGGTGGCCAAGGGTGAGGTTAGAGGTCAACCCCCACGGGCCTCCCCCTTGACCTTTGGGGCAGTGTAGGGGAAGGGGAGGGGCTCTGGCATGGAAGCTGCTGCTCCTCAGTCTGCTGGTGGCACGCCCTAGGCCTGTTTCCCCACTGAGGTCAGACTAAGTGATCCGGCCCGTTTCCAGCCAGAGCTGGGACTGTGGCACGTTCCTCTCTTCCTTTGCTCTGGATGGTGGGAAGAGAGTGGGGACACTGCTCAGGTCTAGGTCGCTAGGACAGGCCCTTCGCAGCAGACTCCAGCTGGTATGTGTGGGGGTGCTGCACTTCTCCCTATGCCCATCAGAGCACAGGGAGGCGTGGGGCCCAGGCTTTAGGGAGCACGGGGACAGTTGGAGCCCTCCCTGCGTGGGGCTATCCCCACAGCTCACCCCCAGAAAAAGATGGAAAACATTTGAGGACCGTCCCCCGGGCAGGGCGATTCATCAGACCTTTGGCCACCCCGTCCCACCTCAGTGCCATGGGACCTCAGAGCCATGGCCCGCCCTGCACCCCACACCTGTACCTGGAAGCATGGGGGCCAAACCACGGCCCCTCAGACTGAGCCCATCCACAGACCTGGGATGGCTCCCTACCTGGGTTCTGCTTTGGAGTGGAGGAAGGTGTGATCACCGGGCCACCCACCTGACAGGGACCTCCTTGGCACCCAGGGACACCAAGTCACCAGCAAGTGACTCATGTGGCTGCAGCCCACGGGACCTTCAGGGACAGCTGCTGGCCAGAGGGGCTCCGACTTCCCAAAGCAGCAGCCTGCCAGTGCCTAATGAGGACAGGCCCCTGGGCTTGCCTTTCTGCTCCTCCAGCTGTCCAAGCGGGTCCTACAGGCAGCAGCTGACCCTGGCCAGGCCAGGTTCCCCCACACCTGAGTCCTGCCCGAGGAGCATGACAACTGGAGGCCCGTGCTGTCTCTAGGGGGACTTATAGGAGCTGCAGGGACCTGAGTTCTGCAGGGCCAGAACCCCCACCCCCACCCCAGCTTCCAGTCTCCCTGACCGACAGGGGGGTGTTGGATTAAAAGACAAAGAACCTGAATGCCCTCGGAAAGGACAGAGTGCAGATAAAAATAGCGGATCTTTATCAGCCCAGCCTTCCCTTTTTAGGGCTGCACCCAGGGAAACCAGGGAGGCTGGCTGTGCATGCTGAGGGAGGGAGGAAGGGAGGGAAGAGGAGAGGAGGGAAGGACCGAAGGAGGGAGGAAAGAATTAGGGAGGAAAAAGTCAGTGGGCTACCAGCCAGAGCCCCCCCCCTCCACAAATCAAGTTCATGGACAAGGAAGAGGTGAGGCTGCAGCTCTGGCTCTGCACTTCCGGTGGGTGGGTCTGGTGGGTCAGGTGTCTCCATGTCCAGGGCTGGGGCCTGCACAGAGGCCCCACAGAGGGAGGTCGGTGAGGACAGGACAGGAAGTGCACCAGGTAAGCAGGGTGGCAGGTGTGGCCCAGAAGGGCCTGGGGCTCCAGCCAGGAACCCTCACTTTGAAGACCAGGGATCCCCCACCGGACTCAGATGTGGCAGTAGATATACCCCTGAGGGTAGGGGGTGCTGAGGGGAGAAGCGAGGCCCCCCTGCCCCTAGCCTCTGGTCTAGGCCTGTGGCGAGTACACTGCCGGCTGCCCTTGGCCCACACCGTAACTTTGGCTAGTGACACTCCCTAGCGCACACAGGCACGCTGCTACCCTCCCCACCCAACACCCGGGCCAGCGAGTGCAGCCCCCAGAAGCACCATGGCTGAGCAGCAGGGCTGAAGTGCGGGAGGACCAGAGGCTGCCCGGAGGTAGGCAGAACCATGGACGTCCCTGGTGGAGACAAAAGGCACTTCTGACATGACGCCCCACACAGGTCCCGAATCCTGTCCCAGCACTCCCTAGTCAATGGTGGGGCTGAGGCACAGGGTGAGGCTGCCCCCCAGGCTCCTGTTTTGGGCTTCCTGGCCACCTAGCTCACCAGAGATGGCCAAGTGGCCAGCCTTCGTGAGCCCAACTGCTTCACCCACCTGGAGCGGTTACTGGCAGACAAGCCTAGAGGGGGCCTCCATTTGGAAAGCAGGAAAATTCTGCATACTGTTTCCAAGGCAACAGGGCAAAAGGCTCCTGGGGATGTGAGTCAGGCTTCGGGGACCAGGGGGCCAGGTGCCTGCAGCTTGCTCATTAAATGAAATTCTGCAAAGTCAGGGCCGGCATGGTCAGTGGGATGGGGAAACACGAAGCATGAACTTGGCAGACCCGCACAGCAGGGGTCCCAGGCTTGTGCCCGTCAGTTGCAACGTCCAGATTAACTGCACCCAGGGATGGAACTTCAACTGTGGTGTAGGGCCAGACAGGCAAGCACAGCTAGAAAGGTGCCCCCTCTGCAGGCCCAGGCCGAAGGCTACAGGGCAGGGTGGTCTCAGCTCCCCCTCCTCACGCCCTAACCCTATCCACAAGCTCTCTTTTCTAAGCTGCAGACCAGAGGCCAGGGCACCCGCGCACGCACGTGTGTGTGTGTGTGAGAGAGAGAGAGAGAGAGCGCGCCCTCGCTGTGGGCTACAGGGAGTGGGCAAACGTCTGCTGCCCTGAGCATGCAGCGCCCACAGTCACCATTTCAAGGAGTCCCGCTCCGTCCCCTTCCAGGCCTGGAGGGCAGCAGCTGTCCGGAGGGCACTGCTCTGCTTGGCTGACCAGCCGCCCTCTCTTCTCCATCCTGCCAGGCCAGGTTTCTCCAGAGAATGGCTCTGGGCAAGAGAGCAGGCTCAGCGGGCTGGGGCTGGCTGGCTGCAGGAGCAGCTCTCATGGGGAGAACCGGGGGAGAGCAGGGGAAGAGGGAGCCGACATAAACCCCTTTTTCTCACCAGCAGAACCTCCTCCTCACTGCCAGGAACATGAAGGGCCTGGATTGGAGGAGGACAGTAAAGAGGGGCCGATGGGGAAGGGAAAGCAGAGACCAGGATGCAGACAGCTGGGGTCCCCACTCTGCCACAGGCGGGGCGCAGAGCAGGGCCCAGTCAGCGGGCATCAGGGGCCCGAGAGGGGGGCTCCAAACCTGGCCAGCTCGCCCTCCTGGCTGGCAGGGGACCCTCCCCCACTGCTCCAGGAGTCCCAGCTCCAGCCAACAGCCCAGGCCAGGACACACGGGGAAGTGAAATCTGATCCCCAGGTATGCCAGCGGGGGAGGGGCAGCATGGGCTGCCGGTGGAAGGCGAACACCAAGGAGAAAATCAGAGGTAAAGTTACGGCGGGCTTGTTTCGCTCTGTGCAACCCCCAGCCCTGAGTCTGCATGCCCACGCCTGCCCGTGTGTGTGTGTGTGTGTGTGTGTGTGCGCGCGCGCGCGCGCACACACGAATGTGGGCGCCGGCCTGTGGGGAGAGAGTGGGCCTCCAAAAGGGCAGTGACTCAGCTAGAGGGGTGCTTCCCTTCCAGCCCACTCCCCAAGGGCTCCCCGCCGGCAGCCTTGTCAGGGCTGGCTTCTCATTATTTCAGTCAAAACACCCCGTGGGAGGGTGGGCAGCTGGAAGCCCAGCTGGGCCCCACCCCCACTCTCCCAGCCCGAGACACTTCCTCTCAGCCTCAGGTCTGGGGACAAAATCCTCCTTGTGTTTGGGCTTGTGCTCAGAAGCCAGGGGCGTCCCCGCTGGGAGGGTGCTGCCGCTGCCCCGCCCCACCCCGTCCCTCCCCCTGGGCTGGACAGAGGTCGTAGGCCCCAGGGCACTGGCACCCTCCTCGGTTCCTGTGCTGATCCTCCTAGGGATCAGAACTTACATCTCATTCTGACCAGTTCAGACGCCAAGGAGGGCTCTGGGGTCGCCCCCAGCCCGAAATGACTTTGAATAAGCTTTCCAGGGGACAAAGGCCCTGCTGGATAAAGCGGTCCTGGTCCACCTGCTGGTCAGTCCCTCCGGCCCCTGGCACGCCAGGCATTTCAGATGCCCTGCCCTGAGCTGCGGCCCTGTGATGGGCCTCCAGGGAACCTGCCAGCTCTCACCACGGGGGCAGGTACCGACGGCTGGTTCCTTGCCAAGCACTGGGCCAGGGGGAATGTGCCCGTGGAAAAGGCAGGGCAACAGGAGGCAGGCAGAACGGAAATGTCTTCCAGGGCTCCAAATCAGCAGGCCACGGGCAGAGCCAACCTGTGCTACCCTGAGGCCCCTTTGCACTGCCGCTGGGCTTGGCGAGCTGTGAGTTTACCAGCAAGCAGTTCTGTCCTAAAGGGCCCAGGTCTTCATTCCTCCTCCTGATCCCACCTCCTCCCTTGCCAACAAGAGGTGGTGGGGACCCTGCCAAAGGTTTGGGGAGGAGGCACTGAGGCCATGCAGCAGGCTCCAGGCCTTTGCAAACAGCAGGCAAGAAGATGCTGTCTCCATCTCACGCTGGGCGAGGGGGAAGAGGATGCTCAATTTCAAGCTGATTAAAAGCCAGAGCTGGCTGTCAGTTACGGCCAAGGCTCTGCCACCCTTCCAACTCCGCTGGCAGGCTGCCGCCAGAGATGTGCCACTCCTGTGAAATCCCACGGACCTCTGATGGAAGTACGCCCGCCACTGTCTGGTACGATCCTTCCTCCTCCCCAAATCCTGTGGCTCTAGGCACAGGGTCCTGACTCCAGGTCTTAGCTGGGTGCCTGGCCCTGAGAGAAGAAACTGGCAAAAGCAGTGCCCAGCTGCCCACTCCCCGGTGCCGGCAGAGGCAGTAGGCTTACAGAGCCCCCTGCCAACTTTAAAAGCTGCAGAGCATCATCTCTTCTTCAGTTAGGAGCAACGCCCCTCCCCCAGCACCTCCCTCCACACCTAAGCTTCTGATGGAGGTGGAACGGATGGACTGGGGATAGCCCTGGGTGGTCTGTTGTCCTGCAGCTCTGGGCCATTGGCTGGGTGCCGGTGGGGCCACCCCCCCCAGGAATTTGTTGTGACCACCACTCAGAGCAGGGCAGCTCTCCCAGGCTCCTGGTATTCCTGGCTGACCTCCCCCCTCCCCCAGGCTCCTCCTCGCCATCTCCTCTTCTACGGCCCAGGTGTTCTCTTGCAGCCCCTATAAAGCCCTGGGCAGGAAGGAATCGGAGCCGCTTGGCGTCGAGTCAGACTCAGCCCGCAGCCGTAAGATGGAGTGGAAAGCTTTCTCAGTCCTGCCTCGTCGGCGGGCGGGGCTTGATGCGCCCCAAAACCCAAGGGAGCAGAGGCCGCGTGGACACCTTTGCCAGTGGGCCAGCTCTCCCGCCGCTCCCTGCCAGCCACGCGTCCAGCCTCTCCTCCCCGGCGCCCTCCCGTCACTCCATGCAGCTCTGAGAGCTTTCCACCACACACACGCCCCCCCAGGCCGGAGGGAAGGCGGAGGCAGCCAGCGGGGCAGGGCGCACAGAGCCTGCCCCCTCAAAGTCGGCCGAGACCTGGGATGCAGGAGGGCACCAGAGCATTGGGGAGCCCTCCCCGAGGGTGAAGCGAGCAGCTCGGCGGGGGGACAGAGAGAGAGGAGCGACGCGAGCAGGAGTAGGGAGATCCCAGACCCTAAGGGCGAGGTGTGATGAGGAAGCCTGGCCTCCGACTATGAACCCCGGAGGCGCGGACCGACCAGTTCTGGTTTATTTCCATTTCAGCTCTTTCTGGCCCACCAATTCCGGTGCAGCACACCCTCGGTCTCCACAGCCCACGATGTGGGACGAAATCAATG